>NC_092287.1:21441532-21721532 GCF_036320965.1 Panulirus ornatus | reverse complement strand
ATAGGTAAAGTTTAACGCTTGGATTAATGCTGATATATTAATAATGTCTCCTCCCCAGGACCGACCAATCACCGACGAAATGGTAAGTTGAGGCAGCAGGCAGTGGGAAATGTGTGGGTGTGTAGGAAGTTTGGGCTATGCTTGGGGTGATTCACAGTAATGCTGATCTCTCAGTGCAAGCAAGATGCGCAATGCATGTCATGAAATTGCAGTATTAAAGTTGGGAAGACACTAAAGCAATGGCCAAGAATTCTGAGTCATCTTTACTATCCACGTGTTTCTTGAATAACCATAACATGCAGTGTTTCTTGCTTCACTTAGAGATTTTTTGGCAAATTTCCCTGATTGTGTGATATTAGGACACTTTCATAAACGTTTGATAACAAAATTAATACTAATACATTCAGAAACATACATGAAACACCAGAAAATCATACTAGTGTTGTCTATATCCCCAGTAGGATAATGGTGCCTCCACATGATTTTAAATGATATGTCATGCAATATGTTGATGAAAAATCATAAAACTCCCCAACAAAAGTGATGTGTCTGGTATGTTTAAGGGTTTTTTATTGTTGTGATATATTTGATATAAATAAATTTGAGAATAATAATGTGCATATTATGAATAGTATCTATATGATGATATAGATAACATTACGTTTAAAATAAATTTTCATTCGCACTCTCAGTCACTACTCTTGTAGATTGCATATATTAGTATCAAGTGTGTGTTATGATATATTTACAAAATGATGCAGAAATTGGAAATAGGGACTTTCTTTGGTATTGCATAGCAGGTGAGAAGTAATCCCACACTATCAGTTTTTAGAAGCTGTATTTCATTTGTGGCATTTATATGAATATTGAAATTTTATGAAAATTATGAAACTAAAATAGTGCAAACTTTTTTCTCAGGCATTTAAGATCTTTCAGTCTTACTTGTACATCAGACATATCACTGTTGTAATATTGTGTAACAATAGTTTTTGTATTTGAACTTACATATTTATTTACTTATCTACATACTCATTTATTGAATTGCTTAATAAGTGAGAGGTAATCTTACCCTATCACTTATAAGACACTATTTCATTTGTTACTGTTTGGAGCACACATTTGTCATGATATAGTAAAATTTGAAGAAAATTATCAGTGGTAAAATGCAAGCTTCTTTCTCACCAGCTTGAGGTCCTACAGTTATTCTTGCACATCAGACAAATCACTGGTGTGATATTGTGGAATATTGACTCTGTTATTAAAGTATTTATGTTATTTATTTCACAGTCATTTTGTGCATTATTGTGCACTGTTGTTCTATTGGGGTTTAGAATGACACAGTACTTACACACTAATAATCTCTTGGAGTGCAGTCTTCTCATAGAACTTTTTACTCTAAAGGATCTCATTTCCCTACTACTGGAAACAGCACAGCCGTGGGCTGCAGGATCCTTTAGAAAAATGTCCATGTTGGGGTAATCATAAATGAATAGAATATGATTGATTTTATATATATATATATATATATATATATATATATATATATATATATATATATATATATATATATATATATATATATATATATATTATCCCTGGGGATAGGGGAGAAAGAATACTTCCCACGCATTCCCCACGTGTCATAGAAGGTGACTAAAGGGGACGGGAGTAGGGGGCTAGAAACATTCTCCTCCTTGTAATTTGACTTTCTAAAAGGGGAAACAGAAGAAGGAGTCATGCGGGGAGTGCTCATCCTCCTCAGAGGCTCAGATTGGGGTGTCTAAATGTGTGTGGATGTAACCAAGATGAGAAAAAAAAGGAAAGATAGGTTGTATGTTTGATGAAAGGAACCTGGATGTTTTGGCTCTGAGTGAAAGGAAGCTTAAGGGTAAAAGGGAAGAGTGGTTTGGGTATGTTTTGGGAGTAAAGTCAGGTGTTAGTGAGAGGACAAGAGCAAGGGAAGGAGTAGCACTACTCCTGAAACAGGAGTGGTGGGAGTATGTGATAGAGTGTAAGAAAGTAAACTCTAGATTGATATGGGTAAAACTGAAAGTAGATGGAGAGAGATGGATGATTATTGGTGCCAGTGCACCCAGGCATGAGAAGAAAGATCATGAGAGGGAAGGGTTTTGGGAGCAGCTGAGTGAGTGTGTCAGTAGTTTTGATGCAAGAGACCAGGTTATAGTGATGGGTGATTTGAATGCAAAGGTGAGTAATGTGGCAGTTGAGGCAATAAATTGGTATACGTGGGGTGTTCAGTGTTGTGAATGGAAATGGTGAAGAGCTTGTAGATTTGTGTGCTGAAAAAGGACTGGTGATTGG
This sequence comes from Panulirus ornatus, assembly GCF_036320965.1. Taxonomy (NCBI): domain Eukaryota; kingdom Metazoa; phylum Arthropoda; class Malacostraca; order Decapoda; family Palinuridae; genus Panulirus; species Panulirus ornatus. Next base: position 21,719,210 of record NC_092287.1, on the reverse strand, counting down.
GAATACCTGGTTTAAAAAGAGATATACATAAGTATACGTATGTAAGTAGGAGAGATGTCCAGAGAGCATTATTGGATTGTGTGTTAATTGATAGGCATGTGAAATAGAGACTTTTGGATGTTAATGTGCTGAGAGGTGCATCTGGAGGGATGTCTGATCATTATCTTTTGTAGGCAAAGGTGAAGATTTGTAGAGGTTTTCAGAAAAGAAGAGAGAATGTTGGGGTGAAGAGAGTGGTGAGAGTTAGTGAGCTTGGGAAGGAGACTTGTGTAAGGAAGTACCAGGAGAATTGAAAAAAGGTGAAAGCATAGGACATAAGGGGAGTGGGGGATGAATGGGATGTATTTAAGGAAGTAGTGATGGCTTGCACAAAAGATGCTTGTGGCATGAGAAGCATGGGAGGTGGGCTGATTAGAAAACGTAGTGAGTGGTGGGATGAAGAAATAAGATTATTAGTGAAAGAGAAGAGAGAGGTATTTGGACGATTTTTGCTGGGAGATAGTGCAAATGACTGGGAGATGTATAAAGGAAAGAGGCAAGAAGTCAAGAGAAAGGTGCAAGAGGTGAAAAAGAGGGCAAATGAGAGTTGGGGTGAAAGAGTATCATTAAATTTTAGGGAGAATAAAGAGATGTTTTGGAAAAAGGTAAATAAAGTGCATAAGACAAGAGAACAAAGGGAACATCAGTGAAGAGGGCTAATGGGGAGGTAATAACAAGTCATGGTGATGAGAGAAGGAGATGGAGTGAGTATTTTGAAGGTTTGTTGAATGTTTTAGATGATGGTGTAGTAGATATAGGGTGTTTTGGTCAAGGTGGTGTGCGAAGTGAGAAGGTCAGGGAGAAAGATTCGGTAAACAGAGAAGAGGTAGTGAAAGCTTTGCAGAAGATGAAAGCTGGCAAGGCAGTGGGTTTGGATGGTATTGCAATGGAATTTTTTAAGAAATGGGGTGACTGTTGTTGATTGGTTGGTGATGATATCCAGTGTATGCATGGCTCATGGTGAAGTACCTGAGGATAGGTGGAATGCATGCATAATGCCATTGTACAAAGGCAAAAGGGATAAAAGTGAGTGTTCAAATTACAGAGGTATATGCACTATGCATGCATTCCGCCAATCCTCAGGGACTTCATCATGAGCCATACATACATTGAAATCCTCACCAAGCAGTCAACAACACAGTTACCCCGTATTTGATAAATTCCACTGCAATACCATCCAAATCCACCGCCTTGCCAGCTTTCATTTTCCGCAAAGCTTTCACTACCTCTTTGTTTACGAAATCATTCTCCCTGACCCTCTCACTTCGCACACCACCTCAACCAAAACACCCTATATCTGCCACTCTATCATCTAACACATTCAACAAACCTTCAAAATACTCACTCCATCTCCTTCTCACATCACTACTACTTGTTATTACCTTCCCATTAGGCCCCTTCACCGATGTTCCTATTTGTTCTCTTGTCTTACACACTTTATTTACCTCCTTCCAAAGCATCTTTTTATCCTCCCTAAAATTTAATGATACTCTCTCACCCCAATTCTCATTTGCCTTCTTTTTCACCTCTTGCACCTTTCTCTTGACTTCCTGCCTCTTTCTTTTATTCATCTCCCAGCCATTTGCTCTATTTCCCTGCAAAATCATCCAAATGCCTCTCTCTTCTCTTTCACTAATAATCTTACTTCTTCATCCCACCACTCACTACCCTTTCTAATCTGCCCACCTCCCACGCTTCTCGTGCCACAAGCATCTTTTGCGCAAGCCATCACTGCTTCCCCAAATACATCCCATTCCATCCACACTCCCTTTACATCCTTTGCTTTCGAGAACCTTTTTCCATTCTGCACTCAATGTCTCCTGGTACTTCCTCACACAGGTGTCCTTCCCAAGCTCACGTACTCTCACCTCTCTCTTCACCACATCATTCTCTCTTCCTTTCTGAAAACCTCTACAAATCTTCACCTTCGCCTACAAAAGATAATGATCAGACATCCCTCCAGTTGCACCTCTCAGCACATTAACATCCAAAAGTCTCTATTTCACGCACCTATCAGTTAACACACAATCCAATAACGCTCTCTGGCCATCTCTCCTACTTACATATGTATACTTATGTACATCTCTCTTTTTAAACCAGGTATTCCCAATCACCAGTCCTTTTTCAGCACACAAATCTACAATCTCTTCACCATTTCCATTTACAACACTGAACACCCCATGTACACCAATTATTCCCTCAACTGCCACATTACTCACCTTTGCATTCAAATCACCCATCACTACAACCCGGTCTCATGCATCAAAACTACTAACACACTCACTCAGCTGCTCCCAAAACTCTTCCCTCTCATGATCTTTCTTCTCATGCCAGGGTGCATAGGCACCAATAATCATCCATCTCTTTCCATCCACTTTCAGTTTTACCCATATCAATCTAGAGTTTACTTTCTTACACTCTATCACATACTCCTACCACTCCTGTTTCAGGAGTAGTGCTACTCCTTCCTTTGCTATTTTCCTCTCTCCAACCCCTAACTTTACTCCCAAAACATTCCCAAACCACTCTTCCCCTTTACCCTTGAGCTTCGTTTCACTCAGAGCCAAAAATCCAGGTTCCTTTCCTCAAACATACTACCTATCTTTCCTTTTTTTTCTCATCTTGATTACATCCACACACATTAAGACACCCCAATCTGAGCCTTCAAGGAGGATGAGCACTCCCTGCATGACTCCTTCTTCTGTTTCCCCTTTTAGAAAGTTAAAATACAAGGAGGGGAGCGTATCAAATCCCCACTCCTGTCCCCTTTAGGCGCCTTCTCCGGCACATGGGGAATGCGGGGGAAGTATTCTTTCTCCCCCTTCCTTAGGGACAATATATATATATATATATATATATATATATATATTTTTTTTTTTTTTTTTTCATACTATTTGCCATTTCCCGCGTTAGCGAGGTAGCGTTAAGAACAGAGAACTGGGCCTTAGAGGGAATATCCTCACCTGACCCCCTTCTCTGTTGCTTCTTTTGGGATTAAGAATACTTCCCATGTATTCCCTGCGTGTCGTAGAAGGCGACTAAAAGGGGAGGGAGCGGGGGGCTGGAAATCCTCCCCTCTCGTTTTTTTTTTTTGATTTTCCAAAAGAAGGAACAGAGGGGGCCAGGTGAGGATATTCCAAAAAAGGCCCAGTCCTCTGTTCTTAACGCTACCTCGCCAACGCGGGAAATGGCAAATAGTTTAAAAGAAAGAAAAGATATATATATATATATATATATATATATATATATATATATATATATATATATATATATATATATATATATATATATATATTCATTCACCTTTTGGAAAACTGTACCATTGGCAGCACAATATCACTTGGGCACTTCTCAGTCCAAAAGTCTCTATTTCCTTGCTACTGGAAATAGAATAACCTTGGGCTACAGGACCCTTAGGAAAGAGGTCCTGAGATAACCATATATATATATATATATATATATATATATATATATATATATATATGCATATAGATAGATAGATAGATTGATTCATTTATGCATGCATACACACTTAAAAGGGCACACATATTAATATTGTCTTTACCCTTTTAAAGCATTGATTTCTGCTGTGAAGTTTTTTAATTCACAATTTTCTAATTGATATCCTTGTGTATTCTGTGAATATGCTTCTACACACTAGCTTTTATGAATTTGTCCATTTTGTAATCTAACTGTGGTGCTAATATCTGTGATGTTAGATCTGCTGAAGTGTGTAGTTTTTGTTCACTTTTTTTTGAAGAAGTTGCAGTTGTGTTGTATCAGTGTTATGTAGATGAATAGCTAAATTAGTTTCACTTATTGCACATTTAATCAGCACTGGTGACAGGCAGACATTATGGTCATGGGCTGAGAAGTTTTTTAGTTTTACAGATGTGAGCCATCTAAATTTTATTTGTTTTTGTTGATGGATGTCCTCAGTTGTGGTTTATTATTTGTTTGCTTAGGGAAACATATAGCTCCTGCTTACTGTAGTCTTTTTTTCAGTAATGGTTTGGGAAAATACATGAAAATAGAATTTATTTTCAATCAATGGCTATAGAGCAAATGAGAAACCTGTGCCACCAGAGAATATTGCATGGGTAGTCACATCCAAGGGTTTTTGGATCAAACTGGTATGTTGCACCTAAGTGAATTCCATGGGAAAGATTCTTAGAGAATATTGTTTGCCTTTGTGTGGTGTGCTGAATTTTTCCATGGCCGTCAAACTTTTGTCTCTTCCATGTATATCTCAAACCACCACCTTGCAAGATGCCAGCCATAACTCACTAGATAATTACCATATTACAAAGTGTGGCAAGAGGGAGGATCACACACAAAAATGTGTTTTACCATCTGTGGTGAATGGTTACATCCAAAGTTCCTTGCATATAATGGCAAATGAAATGGGTAGAGGAATACTGTCTACATCAAATGAGAAAAGTGTGCTGAGTTAAAGCAGAAATGGACGTACTCCTCAGTATGATTATTAATTCCAAACACATTATTTATATCAGAAACTTAATTCCAACTTACTTTAGTGATCATAGAGGGTTTAGCTTTCTAGATTAACCAGAAGCATGGCCTCAGATGAGAAAAAAACATCTGAAGGAAAAGTATGTGTAATACAGTATTAGAGAGAATTTACAAGATATTGAATTCTTGAAATGTGTGCTATACTGAAACTGATATCTAGAAATAGAATATGGATTTGAATTAGGTGAACATACCTCCTATATTGCATCTTTAAGAGAGGGAATTCTATTTATTATTTGATGTTAGTCACATGATTTCTTATTCTAATATAATTTCATAAGAGGTTCAATACCATTACAGGTTGAGCATCCCTAATATGAAAATCCGAAATCCAAAATACTCCAAAACCTGAAACTTTTTGAGCAGCAACATGATGTTACAAGTGGAAAATTCCACACCTAAACACATTTTTTCATTGTATTAATGGTATTTCATATACTTTTACTGTTATGTAGTTATGTGTGAATAAGTGAGAAAATGATTGCTTATCAGTAGCATATAAATTCAGAGTCAGGAATGAAGGTGATGCCAAACAACTACAGATTCTCCAAATGGGCTGCTGAGGTTGTGACACCATAGCTTTTTGATGGTTCAGTGTTATGCAAACTTTGTTTCATGCACAAAATTATCAAAAATATTGTATAGATTACCTTCATGCTATGTGTATAAGGTGTATATGGAACATAAATGGATTTTGTGTTTAGACTAGTGTCCTATCATTTATATGCAAACACCAGAATCCCCCCCCCCCAAAAAAAAAAAGATCCAGAACCCGAAGCATTTCTGGCTCCAGGCATTTTGGGTAAGGGATACTCAACCTGTATTACCTGTTTCATATTATGTTTAACACTGTTTTGAAATAATTTCATAAAAGTTTCATAGAACTCTTACTTTGGACCTCATATGGGAATCTTTAATGGTGCATTTCAGCTTTTTGACTCGTAAGTTCTTTGGGGGTAGTAATGTTGCTTAGTATAACAAAGAATATGTTAAAAGTGGCTGGTTTTTTGGAAATTCATGTAATGTGATGAATGAAGAAAAGTGAATGTTCTAATAATCATAGCATTCTTAAGAGAGAGTGGCTCCCACATTAAGCGCATAGTTTTCTTCTTAATCATAAGCCCCTATTATTTTCCTCTCCCCCCTAGTCTTCTCAGTGATGTTGTTTAAGATTAGCTTGAACATGACCATTTTGAAGAGTTGCATGTGTGCCAAGTAATTGATAAGAGGAGGTTAATATAATATGATGGTCCTCAAAGAAGTATTTTTTTGTACCAAATGAATAAGCACTGAAAATATATCTAGGAATTCAGATTAGTAATTAATTTTAATTTACTACCATGTGTGTGTACCCATACAGTGTGATAGTAGCACTGTTGTTGCAGTCCGTTCCATATGCAATGAACACATTCTGATTTAGCTAGCATGTTCTAATAATCATAGCATTCTTAAGAGAGAGTGGCTCCCACCTTAAGCACTTAGTTTTCTTCTTAATCAGTGAATATCACACGTTTTGGTTGAGGTGACTGGGAAAGTAATTGGACAGATATGTAGTTTACGAAGTTACATAGATACACAGACCACACAGATCCATGGTCAAAGTGAGGTGGTTTGGCCTTAGTTCTAAGAAAAAAAAGGAAAGAAAAGGATTGCAAAGCAAAGGCTCTCTCCTCACTCTCCGTTCCCTCCTACACATGCTGGCAGGAAAACAGTTTGAAAAAATACCATGTAGGATTAATAAGCCTGATTAGTATTATTTATAGGAAAGTCATAAGGTAGAATGAACATGAATTTGAATGCATCCCACACCAACAACATGCATTCATTCACCTTTTGTTATGAAGACGATATTAAGGACAAGCTTGAGCTCCAGCCTCTCAACTTACCATACCTATATTATTCCTGATGTTAAAGAATGATACAGTAAATCTTAATTAATCTCTCAAAGCATTTGATCTGGATTAATCAATATTATTATGATACTGCAACATGGCCAGGGAGAGATCAGTGGTTATGAAGGTAGCCTGATATATCCTTGAGATATGATGACGAAATGAATTCTTCAGTACTGGAGAGTGACAAGTGATGAGCAAGCCTAATTTTGAAGATATGAAGGATGTTTCTCTGAATAACATTTTCTGAGAGCTTATGCCATGCATCAGTAATGTTGTTGGTAACAAAAGTATTTTGTACAGCCTTGATCAACTTGATGACCTCTAAGTTTTGATCCATTTTCTTTCGTCAGTAATGCTGGTGCTACTGTAAAGAAGTGTTCAATATCAGTGTTGTTGAATCCTTTAAGTATTTTGGAACATTCTATTAATTTGCCCTGGAGGAGCCTCTTCCTTAGGGAGAACAAGTTTGATTCTAGCAGTCTCTCCTTGTATGGTTTGTTTAGCAGGGAGGGAATCAATTTAGTTGCTCTTTGCTGCATTGCTTCCAATTCAAGAATGTCCTTACTTAAGTTGCGGCCCCAAAACTTCACTGCTTATTCGAGGTGTGGTCCAACTAGACTTAGGTATAGTGGTGATTTCTTATCCTTGTTTTTGTACATAAAGTTTCAGTATATAAATCTTAGAATCCTATTTGCTTTATAGGCAGCTTCATTGCAATGCTGAGAAAATTTGAAATTATTGGAGAGAGTGATCCCTAGATCTCACACTAGGGGTGTCCTTTATCTTGTGGGCTATCAGTTCAAAATAATTTTTTTTGTTTAGGTTTCCTATTTGTAACAGCTGGCATTTATTGACGTTAAATGGCATTTGCCATTTACAAGAACAATCAGCAATTTTAACTAGATCCTCTTGTGATCTTAGCCTATCTTCTTCAGTTAATGTTTTACTGCTGATCTTTGTGTCATCAGCAAATTTGGATACTAGGCGATTTAGCCCTACATCAATATCACTGATATAAATAATAGAAAGTTTAGGCCCAAGTATAGATCCCTGGGGAACTCCACCAGTAATGGGTGACCACAGCGATGATTCCCCATTCCTTACAATTCTGTACTTCCTATTATGTAATCAGACTTCCATCCAATTACCTATGCAGCCAGTAATCCCCAAGGCCTAGACTTTGTGCATCAGTTTAATGTGGGGGATTTTGTTGAATGGTTTCTTTAGGTGACTTCCAGTGGTGCAGATGATTATATTTGGCTCAGAGCAGGGAATTAACACATTTTCTGACAATTGCAGTGGGAATACTTGAATAAGAATCTATATTTTGCATGAGTTACATGGGAGGTATATATCATGTTTTGCTTTATGCATATTGATACATCTCCAAGCAGTAGAATGATGATGCAGATGTGATTATTAGGGGCACATAATTGTTTGTAAACCAGAGCCACAGCACTAGAGAATGTTACATACTCATCCAAACCATAAGTAAAGGTTTACTTAATCTGCTCTGATGAGAGTATTTCCCACATATTCCCTAGATGTTGTAGGAGGCGACTAAGAAAGGAGGAAGCGGGAGGGGCTGGAAGTCCTCCCCTCTCATTTTTGATTTTCCAGAGGAAGGAACAGAGAAGGGGCCAAGTGGGGATATTCCCTCTAAGGCTCAGTCTTCTGTTCTTGAGGCTACCTCGCTAATGCAGGAAATTGTGAATATGTATGAAAAAAAAATATGTATATATAATATTTCATTATACTTTGTCACTGTCTCCCACATTAGCGAGGTAGTACAAGGAAACAGACGAAAGAATATATATATATATATATAAAAAAAAAAAAAAAAAAATATATATATATATATTTTTTTTTTTTTTTTTTTTATACTTTGTCGCTGTCTCCCGCGTTTGCGAGGTAGCGCAAGGAAACAGACGAAAGAAATGGCCCAACCCCCCCCATACACATGTACATACACACGTCCACACACGCAAATATACATACCTACACAGCTTTCCATGGTTTACCCCAGACGCTTCACATGCCTTGATTCAATCCACTGACAGCACGTCAACCCCTGTATACCACATCGCTCCAATTCACTCTATTCCTTGCCCTCCTTTCACCCTCCTGCATGTTCAGGCCCCGATCACACAAAATCCTTTTCACTCCATCTTTCCACCTCCAATTTGGTCTCCCTCTTCTCCTCGTTCCCTCCACCTCCGACACATATATCCTCTTGGTCAATCTTTCCTCACTCATTCTCTCCATGTGCCCAAACCATTTCAAAACACCCTCTTCTGCTCTCTCAACCACGCTCTTTTTATTTCCACACATCTCTCTTACCCTTACGTTACTTACTCGATCAAACCACCTCACACCACACATTGTCCTCAAACATCTCATTTCCAGCACATCCATCCTCCTACGCACAACTCTATCCACAGCCCACGCCTCGCAACCATACAACATTGTTGGAACTACTATTCCTTCAAACATACCCATTTTTGCTTTCCGGGATAATGTTCTCGACTTCCACACATTTTTCAAGGCTCCCAAAATTTTCGCCCCCTCCCCCACCCTATGATCCACTTCCGCTTCCATGGTTCCATCCGCTGACAGATCCACTCCCAGATATCTAAAACACTTCACTTCCTCCAGCCTCTCACCATTCAAACTCACCTCCCAATTGACTTGACCCTCAACCCTACTGTACCTAATAACCTTGCTCTTATTGACATTTACTCTTAACTTTCTTCTTCCACACACTTTACCAAACTCCGTCACCAGCTTCTGCAGTTTCTCACATGAATCCGCCACCAGCGCTGTATCATCAGCGAACAACAACTGACTCACTTCCCAAGCTCTCTCATCCCCAACAGACTTCATACTTGCCCCTCTTTCCAAAACTCTTGCATTTACCTCCCTAACAACCCCATCCATAAACAAATTAAACAACCATGGAGACATCACACACCCCTGCCGCAAACCTACATTCACTGAGAACCAATCACTTTCCTCTCTTCCTACACGTACACATGCCTTACATCCTCGATAAAAACTTTTCACTGCTTCTAACAACTTGCCTCCCACACCATATATTCTTAATACCTTCCACAGAGCATCTCTATCAACTCTATCATATGCCTTCTCCAGATCCATAAATGCTACATACAAATCCATTTGCTTTTCTAAGTATTTCTCACATACATTCTTCAAAGCAAACACCTGATCCACACATCCTCTCCCACTTCTGAAACCACACTGCTCTTCCCCAATCTGATGCTCTGTACATGCCTTCACCCTCTCAATCAATACCCTCCCATATAATTTACCAGGAATACTCAACAAACTTATACCTCTGTAATTTGAGCACTCACTCTTATCCCCCTTGCCTTTGTACAATGGCACTATGCAAGCATTCCGCCAATCCTCAGGCACCTCACCATGAGTCATACATACATTAAATAACCTTACCAACCAGTCAACATATATATATATATATATATATATATATATATATATATATATATATATATATATATATATATATATATATATATATATATATATATATATATCCCTGGGGATAGGGGAGAAAGAATACTTCCCACGTATTCCCTGCGTGTCGTAGAAGGCGACTAAAAGGGGAGGGAGCGGGGGGCTGGAATTCCTCCCCTCTCAATTTTTTTTAATTTTTTCCAAAAGAAGGAACAGAGAAGGGGGCCAGGTGAGGATATTCCCTCAATGGCCCAGTCCTCTGTTCTTAACGCTACCTCGCTAACGCGGGAAGTGGCGAATAGTTTGAAAAGAAAAAAAAAATATATATATATGTATATATATAATTGTGAGTATGCATGAAAAGAAAAATATGTATATATATTATTTTATTATACTTTGTCACTGTCTCCCGTGTTAGCGAGATAGCTCAAGGAAACAGACGAAAGAATGTATATATTTATTTATTTATTCATTTATTATACTTTGTCGCTGTCTGCTGTGTTAGCAAGGTAGTGCAAAGAAACAGACGAAAGAATGGTCTAACCCACCCACATACGTATGTATATACATACACGTCCACACACGCACATATACATACCTATACATCTCAACGTATACATATATATATATATATACACACACAGACATATACATATATAAACATGTACATAATTCATACTGTCTGCCTTTATTCATTCCCATCGCCACCCCGCCACACATGAAATAACAACCCCCTCCCCCTCATGTGTGCGAGGTAGCGCTAGGAAAAGACAACAAAGGCCACATTCGCTCACACTCAGTCTCTAGCTGTCATGTAATAATGCACCGAAACCACAGCTCCCTTTCCACATCCAGGCCCCACAGAACTTTCCATGGTTTACCCCAGATGCTTCACATGCCCTGGTTCAATCCATTGACAGCACGTTGACCCCGGTATACCACATCATTCTAATTCACTCTATTCCTTGCACACCTTTCACCCTCCTGCATGTTTAGGCCCCGATCACTCAAAATCTTTTTCACTCCATCTTTCCACCTCCAATTTGGTCTCCCACTTCTCCTCATTCCTTCCACCTCTGACGCACATATTCTCTTTGTCAATCTTTCCTCACTCATTCTCTCCATGTGACCAAACCATTTCAAAACACCCTCTTCTGCTCTCTCAACCACACTCTTTTTATTACCACACAGCTCTCTTACCCTATTATTACTTACTTGATCATACCACCTCACACCACATAGTGTCCCCAAACATCTCATTTCCAGCACATCCAACTTCTTCCGCACAACTCTATCCATAGCCCACGCCTCACAACCATATAACAATGTTGGAACCACTATTCCTTCAAACATACCCATTTTTGCTTTCCGAGATAATGTTCTCGACTTCCACTCATTCTTCAACGCTCCCAGAACTTTCGCCCCCTCCCCCACCTTATGATTCACTTCCACTTCCATGGTTCCATCTGCTGCCAAATCCACTCCCAGATATCTAAAACACTTCACTTCCTCCACTTTTTCTCCATTCAAACTTACCTCCCAATTGACTTGTCCCTCAACCCTACTGTACCTAATAACCTTGCTCTTGTTCACATTTACTCTCAACTTTCTTCTTTCACACACTTTACCAAACTCAGTCACCAGCTTCTGTAGTTTCTCACATGAATCAGCCACCAGCACTGTATCATCAGCGAACAACAACTGACTCACTTCCCAAGCTCTCTCATCCACGACAGACTGCATACTTGCCCCTCTTTTCAAAAGTCTTGCATTCACCTCCCTGACAACCCCATCCATAAACAAATTAAACAACCATGGAGACATCACACACCCCTGCCACAAACCTACATTCACTGAGAACCAATCACTTTCCTCTCTTCCTACACGTACACATGCCTTACATCCTCGATAAAAACTTTTCACTGCTTCTAACAACTTGCCTCCCACACCATATATTCTTAATACCTTCCACAGAGCATCTCTCTCAACTCTATCATATGCCTTCTCCAGATCCATAAATGCTACATACAAATCCATTTTTTTTTCTAAGTATTTCTCACATACATTCTTCAAAGCAAACACCTGATCCACACATCCTCTACCACTTCTGAAACCACACTGCTCTTCCCCAATCTGATGCTCTGTACATGCCTTCACCCTCTCAGTCAATACCCTCCCATTTAATTTCCCAGGAATACTCAACAAACTTATACCTCTGTAATTTGAGCACTCACTTTTATCCCCTTTGCCTTTGTACAATGGCACTATGCAAGCATTCTGCCAATCCTCATGCACCTCACCATGAGTCATACATACATGAAATAACCTTACCAACCAGTCAACAATACAGTCACCCTCTGTTTTGATAAATTCCACTGCAATACCATCCAAATCCGCCGCCTTGCCAGCTTTCATCTTCCGCAAAGCTTTTACTACCTTTCTCTGTTTACCAAATCATTTTCCCTAACCCCCTCACTTTGCACACCACCTCAACCAAAACACCCTATATCTGCCACTCTATCATCAAACACATTCAACAAACCTTCAAAATACTCACTCCATCTCTCTCACATCACCACTACTTGTTATCGCCTCCCCATTTGCCCCCTTCACCTAAGTTCCCATTTGTTCTCTTGTCTTACGCACTTTATTTACCGCCTTCCAAAACATCTTTTTATTCTCCCTAAAATTTAATGATACTCTCTCACCCCAACTCCCATTTGCCCACTTTCTCACCTCTTGCACCTTTCTCTTGACCTCCTGCTTCTTTCTTTTATACACCTCCCACTCATTTGCATTATTTCCCAGCAAAAATTGTCCAAATGCTGCTCTCTTCTCTTTCACTAATACTCTTACTTCTTCATCCCACTACTCACTACCCTTTCTAATCTGCCCACTTCCCACACTTCTCATGCCACAAGCATCTTTTGCGCAAGCCATCACTGCTTCCCTAAATACATCCCATTCCTTCCCCACTCCCCTTACGTCCTTTGTTCTCACCTTTTTCCATTCTGTGACTGAGTTTGGTAAAGTGTGTTAAAGAAGAAAGCTGAGAGTAAATGTGAATAAGACCAAGGTTATTAGGGTTGAGGGGCTAGTCAATTGGAAGGTAAGTTTGAATGGAGGAAAACTGGAGGAAGTGATGTGTTTTAGATATCCGGGAGTGGATTTTGCAGCGGATGGAACCATGGAAACGGAAGTGTGTCACAGGGTGGGGGAAGGGGGTGAAAGTTCTGGGAGCATTGAAAAATATATGGAAGGTGAGAACATTATCTCGGAAAGCAAAAATGGGTATGTTTGAAGGAATAGTGGTTCCAACAATGTTATATGGTTGCAAGGTGTGGGCTATAGATAGGGTTGTGCAGAGGAGTGTGGATGTGTTGGAAATGAGATGTTTGAGGACAATATGTGATGTGAGGTGGTTTGATCAAGTAAGTAATGAAAGGGTAAGGGAGATGTGTGGTAATAAAAAGAGTGTGGTTGAGAGAGCAGAGGAGTGTGTATTGAAATTATTTGGTCACATGGAGAGAATGAGTGAGGAAAGATTGACCAAGAGGATATATTTGTCAGAGGTGGAGGAATGAGGAGAAGTGGGAGACCAAATTGGAGGTGGAAGGATAGAGTGAAAAAGATTTTGAGCGATCGGGGCCTGAACATGCAGAAGGGTGAAAGGCTCGCAAGGAATAGAGTGTATTGGAATGATGTGGTATATCGCATCCAGGCCCCACAGACCTTTCCATGGTTTACCCCAGATTTTTTGCATGCCCTGGTTTATTCCATTGACAGCATGTCGACCCCAGTACACCACATCATTCCAATTCACTCTATCCCTTGCGTGCTTCTCACCCTTGTGTATATTCAGGCCCTGATTGCTCAAAATCTTTTTCACTCCATCCTTCCACCTCCAGTTTGGTCTCCTGCTTCTCCTAGTTCATTCCACCTCTGACACGTATATCTTCTTTGTCAATCTTACGTCACTCATTCTCTCCATGTGTCCAAACGATTTTAGCACACCCTCTTCTGTTCTCTTTGTATTTCCACACATCTCTCTTATCCTCTCATTACTTACTCGATCAAATCACCTCACTGCACACATTGTCCTCAAACATTTCATGTCCTAACACATCGACCCTCCTCTGTCGGACCCTATATATAGCCCATGCCTTGCAACCAAATAGTATTGTTGGAACTACTATTCCTTCAAACATACTCATGTTTGCTCTCCGAGATAACATTCACTCCTTCCACACATTCTTCGCTCCCAGAACCTTTGCCCCCTAACCCCCACCCTGGGACTCACTTCCACTTCCATGATTCGATTTGCTGCTAAGTCGTCCAATCCCAGATATCTTAAACACTTCGCTTCCTCCAGTTTTCTCCATTCAAACCTACCTCCAATTTAACTTGTCCCTTAACCTTACTGAACCTAATAACCTTGCTCTTATTCATATTTACTCTCAACTTTCTCCTTTCGCATACTTTTCCAAACTCAATCACCAACTTCTGCAGTTTGTCACTCGAATCAACCACCAGAGCTTTTTCACCAGCAAACAGCTGACTCACTTCCCAGGCCCTCTCATCCCCAATAGACTGCATACTTGCCCCTCTCTCCAAAACTCTTGCATTTACCTCCCTAACCACCTCATCCATAATCAAATTAAACTACCATTGGGACATCACACACGTCTGCCACAGACCAACCTTCACTGGGAAGCAATCACTTCCTCTCTTCCTGCTTGTACACATGCCTTACATCCTTGGTAAAAACTTTTTAACTGCTTCTAGCAGCATACCTCTCACACCATGTATTCTTAATACCTTCCACAGAGCATCTCTCTCACCTCTATCATATGCCTTCTCCAGATCCATAAATGCTACATACAAATCCATTTTTTTTTCTAAGTATTTCTCACATACATTCTTCAAAGCAAACACCTGATCCACACATCCTCTACCACTTCTGAAACCACACTGCTCTTCCCCAATCTGATGCTCTGTACATGCCTTCACCCTCTCAGTCAATACCCTCCCATTTAATTTCCCAGGAATACTCAACAAACTTATACCTCTGTAATTTGAGCACTCACTTTTATCCCCTTTGCCTTTGTACAATGGCACTATGCAAGCATTCTGCCAATCCTCATGCACCTCACCATGAGTCATACATACATGAAATAACCTTACCAACCAGTCAACAATACAGTCACCCTCTGTTTTGATAAATTCCACTGCAATACCATCCAAATCCGCCGCCTTGCCAGCTTTCATCTTCCGCAAAGCTTTTACTACCTTTCTCTGTTTACCAAATCATTTTCCCTAACCCCCTCACTTTGCACACCACCTCAACCAAAACACCCTATATCTGCCACTCTATCATCAAACACATTCAACAAACCTTCAAAATACTCACTCCATCTCTCTCACATCACCACTACTTGTTATCGCCTCCCCATTTGCCCCCTTCACCTAAGTTCCCATTTGTTCTCTTGTCTTACGCACTTTATTTACCGCCTTCCAAAACATCTTTTTATTCTCCCTAAAATTTAATGATACTCTCTCACCCCAACTCCCATTTGCCCACTTTCTCACCTCTTGCACCTTTCTCTTGACCTCCTGCTTCTTTCTTTTATACACCTCCCACTCATTTGCATTATTTCCCAGCAAAAATTGTCCAAATGCTGCTCTCTTCTCTTTCACTAATACTCTTACTTCTTCATCCCACTACTCACTACCCTTTCTAATCTGCCCACCTCCCACACTTCTCATGCCACAAGCATCTTTTGCGCAAGCCATCACTGCTTCCCTAAATACATCCCATTCCTTCCCCACTCCCCTTACGTCCTTTGTTCTCACCTTTTTCCATTCTGTGACTGAGTTTGGTAAAGTGTGTTAAAGAAGAAAGCTGAGAGTAAATGTGAATAAGACCAAGGTTATTAGGGTTGAGGGGCTAGTCAATTGGAAGGTAAGTTTGAATGGAGGAAAACTGGAGGAAGTGATGTGTTTTAGATATCCGGGAGTGGATTTTGCAGCGGATGGAACCATGGAAACGGAAGTGTGTCACAGGGTGGGGGAAGGGGGTGAAAGTTCTGGGAGCATTGAAAAATATATGGAAGGTGAGAACATTATCTCGGAAAGCAAAAATGGGTATGTTTGAAGGAATAGTGGTTCCAACAATGTTATATGGTTGCAAGGTGTGGGCTATAGATAGGGTTGTGCAGAGGAGTGTGGATGTGTTGGAAATGAGATGTTTGAGGACAATATGTGATGTGAGGTGGTTTGATCAAGTAAGTAATGAAAGGGTAAGGGAGATGTGTGGTAATAAAAAGAGTGTGGTTGAGAGAGCAGAGGAGTGTGTATTGAAATTATTTGGTCACATGGAGAGAATGAGTGAGGAAAGATTGACCAAGAGGATATATTTGTCAGAGGTGGAGGAATGAGGAGAAGTGGGAGACCAAATTGGAGGTGGAAGGATAGAGTGAAAAAGATTTTGAGCGATCGGGGCCTGAACATGCAGAAGGGTGAAAGGCTCGCAAGGAATAGAGTGTATTGGAATGATGTGGTATATCGCATCCAGGCCCCACAGACCTTTCCATGGTTTACCCCAGATTTTTTGCATGCCCTGGTTTATTCCATTGACAGCATGTCGACCCCAGTACACCACATCATTCCAATTCACTCTATCCCTTGCGTGCTTCTCACCCTTGTGTATATTCAGGCCCTGATTGCTCAAAATCTTTTTCACTCCATCCTTCCACCTCCAGTTTGGTCTCCTGCTTCTCCTAGTTCATTCCACCTCTGACACGTATATCTTCTTTGTCAATCTTACGTCACTCATTCTCTCCATGTGTCCAAACGATTTTAGCACACCCTCTTCTGTTCTCTTTGTATTTCCACACATCTCTCTTATCCTCTCATTACTTACTCGATCAAATCACCTCACTGCACACATTGTCCTCAAACATTTCATGTCTAACACATCGACCCTCCTCTGTCGGACCCTATATATAGCCCATGCCTTGCAACCAAATAGTATTGTTGGAACTACTATTCCTTCAAACATACTCATGTTTGCTCTCCGAGATAACATTCACTCCTTCCACACATTCTTCGCTCCCAGAACCTTTGCCCCCTAACCCCCACCCTGGGACTCACTTCCACTTCCATGATTCGATTTGCTGCTAAGTCGTCCAATCCCAGATATCTTAAACACTTCGCTTCCTCCAGTTTTCTCCATTCAAACCTACCTCCAATTTAACTTGTCCCTTAACCTTACTGAACCTAATAACCTTGCTCTTATTCATATTTACTCTCAACTTTCTCCTTTCGCATACTTTTCCAAACTCAATCACCAACTTCTGCAGTTTGTCACTCGAATCAACCACCAGAGCTTTTTCACCAGCAAACAGCTGACTCACTACCCAGGCCCTCTCATCCCCAATAGACTGCATACTTGCCCCTCTCTCCAAAACTCTTGCATTTACCTCCCTAACCACCTCATCCATAATCAAATTAAACTACCATTGGGACATCACACACGTCTGCCACAGACCAACCTTCACTGGGAAGCAATCACTTCCTCTCTTCCTGCTTGTACACATGCCTTACATCCTTGGTAAAAACTTTTTAACTTCTTCTAGCAGCATACCTCTCACACCATGTATTCTTAAGACCTTCCACAAAGCATCTGTATCACCCCTATCATATGTCTTCTCCAGATCCATACATGCTACATACAAATCCATGCAACTACCTTCTGAAACCACACTGCTTTTTCCCAATCTGATGCTCTGTAAATGCCTTCACCCTGTCAGTCAATACCCTTTCATGTAATTTCCTAGGAACACTCAGCAAACTTATGCCTCTGCAGTTCAAATACTCATTCCTATCCCCCCTGCCCCCATACATGGCACCATGCATGCATTCTGCCAATCCTCAGGCACCCCTCCATGATGCACACATACTTTGAATATCCCTACCAACCAACCAACCAACAACAGTCATCACCCCCATCACCCCCCCCTCCCCCACGAGTATAGGCGAGAAAGAATACTGCCCACCTCTTCCCTGCCTGTCTTGGAAGGCGACTAAAAGGGGTGGGAATAGGGGTCTGGAGATTCTTCCCTCCAGTTTTACTTTTCCAAAAGAAGGAACAGAGAAGGAAGGTCAAGTGAGGATTGTTCCCTCCAAAGCTTTGTCCTCTTGCCCTAATGCTACCTCACTAATGTGGGAAATGGCAGTGATGACATGTGGAAAAGATGCATGTGGCATGAGAAAGGTGGGAGATGGGTAGATTAGAAAAGGTAGTGAGTGGTAAGACAAAGAAGTAAAGTTGTTAGTGAAAGAGAAAAGAGAGACGTTTGGAAGATACTTGCAAGGAAAGAATGCAAATGACTGGGAGATGTATAAGAGAAAGTGGCAGGAGGTCAAAAGGAAGGTGCAAGGGCTGTAAAAGAGTATAGATGAGAGTTGGGGTGAGAGAGTATCACTGAACTTTAGGGAGAATAGAAAGATGTTTTGGAAGGGGTAGATAATGCGTAAAAGACAAAAGAACAAATGGGAACATCAGTGAAGGGGGCATGGTGGGAAGTGATAACAGCTAGTGATGAAGTGAGAAGGGGATGAGTGAGTATTTTGAAGGTTTGTTGAATGTGTTTGATCATAGAGTGGCAGATGTAATGTATTTTGGTCGGGGTGATGTGCAAAGTGAGAGGGTCAGAGAGAATGGTTTGATTGAGAAAGAAGAGGTGGTGAAAGCCTTGCAGATAAAATTTGGCAAGGTGGCAGGTTTGGATGGTACTGTAGTTGAATTTATTAAGAAAGGGGGTTGCTGTGTTGTTGATTGGTTTATAAGGATATTCAGTATGGATCTTCTGAAGTGCCTGAGAATTGGCAGAATGCATGAATAATGCCAATGTTCAAAGGCAGAGGGGATAAAGGTAAGTCTTTAAACTACAGAGGTATAAGTTTGTTGAGCATACCTGGTAAGTTGTATGGGAGGATACTGGTTAAAAGAGTGAAGGCAAGTACAAAGCATCAGATGGGGAGGAGCAGTGTGATTTCAGAAGTGGTAGAGGATGTGTGGATCAGGTGTTTGCTTTGAAAAACGTTGGTGAAAAATACTAAGAGAAAGAGATGGATTTGTGTAGCATCTTTGGATCTGAAGAAATCATATGATAGGGTTGATAGAGATATCTTGTAGAAAGTCTTAAGAGTATACCATGTGGGAGGAAAGCTGCTAAAAGCAGTGAGAAGTTTTTCTCAAGAATGTAAAGGCATATGTACAAGTAGGTTTTAAGGGAAGGTTGGTCTATTGCAGGGTTGTGTGATGTTAATAAAGTTGTGTAATTTTATTATGGATGGGGTGATAAGGAAGTTAATTGTGAGAGTCTTGAAAAGACGGGCATGTAGGGGATGAAAGGCTCTGGAAAGTTATTATTTGCTGTTGTCAGTTATTTTTTGCTGATGTTACAGCACTGGTGGCAATTTTGAGGAGGAAACTTCTGAAGTTGGTGACTGAATTTCAAAGAGAGTGTGAAAGGAGGAAGTTGAGAGTAAATGTGAATGAAAGCAAGTTTATTAAGTTTAGTAGGGTTAATGGACAGATTAGTTTGGGTGTGTGTTTGAATGGAGAAAACTTGGAAAAAGTGACGTGTTTTTAGATACCTAGCAGTGGACATGGAAGCAGAAGTGAGTGACAAGGTGGGTAAGGTGGCAAAGGCTCTGTGAGCACTGAAGAATTGTGGAAAAAGAGAACATTATCTGTGAGGGTAAAAATGGGTATGTTTGAAGGTATAGTAATCACAACAATTTTATATGGATGCAAGGCATGGGCTATAGATATATCTCTGTGCAGGAATATGGATGTGTTGGAAAGGAAATGTTAAGGGCAGTATGTGATGTTAGGTCGTTTGATCAAGTATGTAATGAAAGGATAAGAAAGATGTGAGGTAATAAAACAAAATGGTTGAGAGAGCTGAAGATGGTGTGCTAAAATGGTTTGAAAAGAACAAGTGAGGAAAGGTTGACAAAGACGATATATGTGTCAGAAGTGGAGGGAACAAGGAGAATGGGGTGACCAAATTGGAGATGGAAGGATGAAGTGAAAAAAGATTTTGAGTAATTAGTGCTAGAGCATGCAGGAGGGTGATAGGCATGCAAGAGATAGAATGAATTGGAATGATGTGGTATACTTTGGCCAACATGCTGTCAGTGGACTGAACCAGGGCCTGTGAAGCATCCAGGGTAAACCATGAAAAAGTCTTTTGGGCTTGGTTTTGGATAGGGAGCTTTCGTTCTGGTGCATTACATATGACAGCTAGAGAATGGATGTGAGAGGATGTGGGCTTTCTTCATCTGTTCCTGGCACTAACAGTGATTGAGTATGAAATAAAGTACTTCTATTAATGCAATGTGCTGATTTTAATTTTTTTTTATTTACCAGAAACAAGATGTTGATTGTAGATCAGGTCATTTCAAATGGTTCTACTTTTAATTGTGTAAGATATCTAGGGAATTAGGCACTTGTAAGGGCAGCTACTTTTAGCTTTTATTATCACATACTCATCATGCTTGTTTCTGAAAATATTTATTCCTGAACTTTCAACTCATTGTTAAAAAAAGGTGGATGTATAATACTTATTTAATCTGAAGTCTTCCATTGATCTGTTCCCTTTTTGAGGATTTTATTCAATAAGATTTTAATGATGGAAATGAAATTTAACTGAGGCCTTCAGTTACTTCAGGTCGTATTCCTTTGATGTGAGGGTCTGAATATTAGGGAAACAGACAAATGGCAGGATTAATCACATGGGTCCAAGTGCTCTTTTTCTGACAAAGAAGGCCCACACACAAGATTTTTTATCAAGATAAGAAGCTGAAGTCATCTATTAAAGAATATGTCACCTTGAGTTGGTATAATTGTAATGCTTCATATTACTTCCATAAAATCTGTAAGTATTGTTTTACCTGATTTACATGTTGTTGTGTATGTCATGAAGAAGTGTTTCTGGAGTACATTAATTTTGAAAACAATAGGAATATATGGCCATGTGAATCCATTTATCCACATGTAATCCTTCTGTTATTATCGTAACTTTGAATATAAATTTATCGCTCGTTGTGTGGAATACAATAGTAAGTTATGCTTGTTAATCAAAAGAATTTTTTTTTATTTAATCAAACCTTTATGGTTTATTAGGTTATTGTTATTTGTTTGTGAGATTTATCTTCTTGCTTTTTATAGCTGTGCTTGATATTCTTGTTTCTTAATATGAATCTGACTGGTGGTTTATGATTGTAATTGTTTCAGTGTTGTTGTTATCTTCCAAGTGAAGTTTTCTAATATAGTATTAACCATTTAATGTATGTATTGTTGTAATGTGTATCCTACTAGCTAGCACTGTTATTTTTGTATATGTATCAACATATTGGTAATGTCAAGATTTTTACATCCTGTTAATTGACTGGTTATACATCATTAATCAATGCTAACTGGTTGGTGCAAGCTTTAATGTCATATCCTTGGGGATGGTGCTGAGTGCTGCAAACACTGGGTTGGCTCTGTAAATGTGCTGCATACAGTGAGCTACAACTGCATATGGAATGTTACTAATGATTGAAATAGTTACTAAAGTCATTGAAATGAGCAGAGTACTGTCCTTAGTTTCCCTTTGTAACTGTATTCTCTTGCTGTTTCTTATGCCAAGAGAGTATTTATTATAGCTATGCAGGTAAGTGCTATGGACCTAATCATATGGGCTCTTTTGCTAATATTTTCTTCAGTGAAAGCTTAAATGCCTGTCAAGGGATTTGTTTATTTCTGGAATTTGCTTGGATTATTGGGTGTGTCAGGGTACTGTGAATAAACAGGAGGCAATGTAAATCACAGTGTGGAGTGTGTTTGTGTTTAGTATTGAAGTATATTGCAAAGTATTAAAAACAAATAATGAAAGATATATTATCATCAGATGGAATTTCATGCTGTAGTAAATGTATTTGTAAATATTTTTAAAGTGTTTTTGTATACAAATATTTGTGAAATATTTTTTTATACCTAATTGCCTTTCCTACCTTTGCAAGGCAGCATCAGGAACACACAAACACTGGCCTCATTTTGTTCTTACATTTTTATAGTTTTATGTATAATGTACCAAAACCAGAACCAATCATCCACGGCCAAACTGCTCACACTAACTCTGTGGTTTATTTTCACCACTTCATATGCCCAGATTCAGCCCATTGATGATATATTGCTCCCATATACCACAATGATTCAATTCATTCCATCCAGAGTATACCACTCATCCTCCTGAACTTAGGTCTTGAGCCCCTAAGGCCTCATTCACCCTGTCCTACCATTTCATTCTCTTTTCCTCTATCCCCTTACTTCCTCCATTTCTGACACATAGATTCTCTTATTCAGATCCTTTGCTTACCCTTTTTGTATATCTAAACCACTTTAGTACACTTTGGCTGGCACTCTCATTCAGACTGCAGTCACTTTCATACTTCTGTGCATTATCAGCCTGCATCACACCACATATCATCATCAGGAATTTCACTTCCAACACATCCACCCTCTTCCTATCTCTTGCATTCTTGATGCAAGATTCACATCTACACAAAACTGTAAAAATTCTGCATCTTAAAACATACCCATCTGTTCCTGGCAGTACCTCTACTAAGGAAATGGTGAAAAAAAGAAAACAAAATTGTGTGGGTATTATCATCCTCTGACAGCTTGAGATTATGCCAGGAATCAATTGTCACCTTTACCATGGCCTTATCATCGTCAGTTAATGAGACAGAGAACAGTCTCTTCAAATACTTACGGCATCAGATGAGTCCAATTGAGTCTCCATGATTTGAGAACTACAGTTCTGCATCTTAGCCTTTATGCCTTACCCTTGACAGGGCACTGACAGAGGGCAACTCTAGCTTAGTGTTGCAGAGGCTACTACATAATGTTCCTACAGCTTACTTCCACTTAATGCTCCTGCCTAATGCATATATGGGATTACTAATTGTGGGTTACAGGGAGAGAGTTTTACACTTATGTATCCCTGTCTCTTAACCTTGTATACTTGTACCATGTTTCTATTACTGTAATTGTACGCACATACACCCAAACCAAAGCCAGGTATCCTTGTATCGTCCAGCCCTGAGGGAAGGATGAACATTTAGGTTGGATGTAGATCAACTGATGCTCTCAAGATCTTACCCATGCAGGCTCAATCCCAGATAAACCCATGGTGGACTCATAGGAATATATATATATATATATATATATATATATATATATATATATATTATATATATATATATATATATATATATATATATATATATATATATATATATATACTCAACAAACTTATACCTCTGTAATTAGAGCACTCACTCTTATCCCCTTTGCCTTTGTACAATGGCACTATGCACGCATTCCGCCAATCCTCAGGCACCTCACCATGAGTCATACATACATTAAATAACCTTACCAACCAGTCAACAATACAGTCACCCCCTTTTTTAATTAATTCCACTGCAATACCATCCAAACCTGCTGCCTTGCCGGCTTTCATCTTCCGCAAAGCTTTCACTACCTCTTCTCTGTTTACCAAATCATTTTCCCTAACCCTCTCACTTTGCACACCACCTCGACCAAAACACCCTATATCTGCCACTCTGTCATCAAACACATTCAACAAACCTTCAAAATACTCACTCCATCTCCTTCTCACATCACCACTACTTGTTATCACCTCCCCATTTGCGCCCTTCACTGAAGTTCCCATTTGCTCCCTTGTCTTACGCACTTTATTTACCTCCTTCCAGAACATCTTTTTATTCTCCCTAAAATTTAATGATATACATACGTCCACACATGCAAATATACATACCTACACAGCTTTCCATGCTTTACCCCAGACGCTTCACATGCCTTGATTCAATCCACTGACAGCACGTCAACCCCGGTATACCACATCGCTCCAATTCACTCTATTCCTTGCCCTCCTTTCACCCTCCTGCATGTTCAGGCCCCGATCACACAAAATCTTTTTCACTCCATCTTTCCACCTCCGATTTGGTCACCCACTTCTCCTCGTTCCCTCCACCTCCGACACATATATCCTCTTGGTCAATCTTTCCTCACTCATTCTCTCCATGTGCCCAAACCATTTCAAAACACCCTCTTCTGCTCTCTCAACCACGCTCTTTTTATTTCCACACATCTCTCTTACCCGTACATTACGTACTCGATCAAACCACCTCACACCACACATTGTCCTTAAACATCTCATTTCCAGCACATCCACCCTCCTGCGCACAACTCTATCCATAGCCCATGCCTCGCAACCATACAACATTGTTGGAACCACTATTCCTTCAAATATACCCATTTTTGCTTTCCGAGATAATGTTCTCGACTTCCACACATTCTTCAAGGCTCCCAGGATTTTCGCCCCTTCCCCCACCCTATGATTCACTTCCGCTTCCATGGTTCCATCCGCTGCCAGATCCACTCCCAGATATCTAAAACACTTTACTTCCTCCAGTTTTTCTCCATTCAAACTTACCTCCCAATTGACTTGACCCTCAACCGTACTGTACCTAATAACCTTGCTCTTATTCACATTTACTCTTAACTTTCTTCTTTCACACACTTTACCAAACTCAGTCACCAGCTTCTGCAGTTTCTCACATGAATCAGCCACCAGCGCTGTATCATCAGCGAACAACAGCTGATTCACTTCCCAAGCTCTCTCATCCACAACAGACTTCATACTTGCCCCTCTTTCCAGAACTCTTGCATTCACCTCCCTAACAACCCCATCCATAAACAAATTAAACAACCATGGAGACATCACACACCCCTGCCGCAAACCTACATTCACTGAGAACCAATCACTTTCCTCTCTTCCTACACGTACACATGCCTTACATCCTCGATACAAACTTTTCACTGCTTCTAACAACTTGCCTCCCACACCATATATTCTTAATACCTTCCACAGAGCATCTCTATCAACTCTATCATATGCCTTCTCCAGATCCATAAATGCTACATACAAATCCATTTGCTTTTCTAAGTATTTCTCACATACATTCTTCAAAGCAAACACCTGATCCACACATCCTCTACCACTTCTGAAACCACACTGCTCTTCCCCAATCTGATGCTCTGTACATGCCTTCACCCTCTCAATCAATACCCTCCCATATAATTTACCAGGAATACTCAACAAACTTATACCTCTGTAATTTGAGCACTCACTCTTATCCCCTTTGCCTTTGTACAATGGCACTATGCACGCATTCCGCCAATCCTCAGGCACATCACCATGAGTCATACATACATTAAATAACCTTACCAACCAGTCAGTAATACAGTCACCCCCTTTTTTAATAAATTCCAGTGCAATACCATCCAAACCTGCTGCCTTGCCAGCTTTCATCTTCCGCAAAGCTTTTACTACCTCTTCTCTGTTTACCAAATCATTTTCCCTAACCCTCTCACTTTGCACACCACCTTGACCAAAACACCCTATATCTGCCATATTCAACAAACCTTCAAAATACTCACTCCATCTCCTTCTCACATCACCAATACTTGTTATCACCTCCCCATTACCCTTCACTAATGTTCCCATTTGTTCCCTTGTCTTACGCACTTTATTTACCTCTTTCCAAAACATCTTTTTATTCTCCCTAAAATTTAATGATACTCTCTCACCTGAACTCTCATTTGCCCACTTTTTTGCCTCATGCACCTTTCCCTTGACCTCCTGCCTCTTTCTTTTATACATCTCCCACTCATTTGCATTATTTCCCTGCAAAAATTGTCCAAATGCCTCTCTCTTCTCTTTCACTAATAATCTTACTTCTTTATCCCACCACTCACTACCCTATCTAATCTGCCCACCTCCCACACTTCTCATGCCACAAGCATATATCCCTTATCCCTGGGGATAGGGGAGAAAGAATACTTCCCATGCATTCTCCATCTGTCATAGAAGGTGACTAAAGGGGATGGAGTGGGGGGCTAGAAACCCTCCCTTCCTTGTGTTTTAACTTTCTAAAAGGGGAAACAGAAGAAGGAATCTCATGGGGAGTACTCATCCTCCTCGAAGGCTCAGATTGGGGTGTCTAAATGTGTGTGGATGTAACCAAGATATAGAAAAAAGGCAAGATAGCTAGTATGTTTCAGGAAAGGAACCTGGATTTTTGGCTCTGAGTTAAATGAAGCTCAAGTGTAAAGGGGAAAAGTGGTTTGGGAATGTTTTCAGAGTAAAGTCAGGGGTTGGTGAGAGGACAAGAGCTATGGAAGG
Source organism: Panulirus ornatus (assembly GCF_036320965.1). NCBI lineage: Eukaryota > Metazoa > Arthropoda > Malacostraca > Decapoda > Palinuridae > Panulirus > Panulirus ornatus. The sequence continues at coordinate 21,692,920 of NC_092287.1, read as the reverse complement.
AGTAGCACCACTCCTGAAACAGAAATTGTGGTAGTATGTGATAGAGTGTAAGAAAATAAACTCTATATTGATATAGGTAAAACTGAAAGTGGATGGAGAGAGATAAGTGATTATTGTTGCATATGCACCTGTGCATGAGAAGAAAGATCATGAGAGGCAAGTGTTTTGGGAACAGCTTAGTTAGTGTGTTAGCAGTTTTGATGCACGAGACCGTGTTATGGTGATTGGTGATTTGAATGCAAAGGTAAGTAAAGTGGTATTTGAGGGAATGATTGGTATACATGGGGTGTTCAGTGTTGTAAATGAAAATGGTGGAGGGCTTGTAGATTTGTGTGCTGAAAAAGGACTGTTGATTGGGAATACATGGTTTAAAAAGAGAGATATACATAAGTATACTTATGTAAGTAGGAGAGATGGCCAGAGAGCATTATTAAATTACATGTTAATTAATAGGCGGGTGAAAGAGACTTTTAGATGATAATGTGCTGAGAGGTGCAACTGGAGTGATGTCTGATCATCATCTTGTGGAGGCGAAGGTGAAGATTTGTAGATGTTTTCAGAAAAGAAGAGAAAATGTTGGGGTGAAGAGAGAGGTGAGAGTAAGTGAGCTTGGGAAGGAGACTTGTGTGAGGAAGTACCAGGAGAAACTTAGAGTAGAATGGAAAAAGGTGAGAGCAAAGGATGTAAGGGGAGTGGGGGAGGAATGGGATGTATTTAGGGAAACAATGATTGCTTGTGCAAAAGATGCTTGTGGCATGAGAGGCGTGGGAGGTGGGCAGATTAGAAAGGGTAGTGAGTGGTGGGATGAAGAAGTAAAATTATTAGTGAAAGAGAAGAGAGAGGCATTTGGATGATTTTTGCAGGGGAATAGTGCAAATGGCTGAGAGATGTATAAAAGAAAGAGGCAGGAGGTTAAGAGAAAGGTGCAAGAGGTGAAAAGGAGGGCAAATGAGAGTTGGGGTGAAAGAGTATCATTAAATTTTAGGGAGAATAAAAAGATGTTTTGGAAGGAGGTAAATAAAGGCATAAGACAAGAGAACAAATGGGAACATTGGTGAAGGGGGGTAATGGGGAGGTAATAACAAGTAGTGATGTGAGGAGGAGATGGATTGAGTATTTTGAAGGTTTGTTGAATGTGTTAGATGACAGAGTGGCAGATATAGGGTGTTTTGGAGGCAGTGACAAAGTAAAATAAAATACAAATAAAATAGATATATATTTTCCTTTTTTCTTTATACTTTGTCACTGTCTCCCACATTAGCAAGGTAGCACAAGGAAACAGACAAAAAAATGGCCCAACTCACCCACATACACATCCAGACTCGCACATATACATACCTATACATTTCCACGTATACATATATACATACACAGACATATACATATATACACATGTACATAATTCATACTTGCTGCCTTTATTCATTCCCGTCGCCACCCCACCAAACATGAAATGACACCCCCCCTCCCCACACACACATGCGAGGTAGCGCTAGGAAAACAACAAAGGCCACATTCGTTCACACTCAGTCTTTAGCTATTATGTATAATGCACCGAAACCACAGCTCTTTTCCACATCCAGGCCCCACAAAACTTTCCATGGTTTACCCCAGAAGCTTCACATGCCCTGGTTCAATCCATTGACAGCATGTTGACCCTGGTATACCACATCGTTCCAATTCACTTTATTCCTTGCATGCCTTTCATCCTCCTGCATGTTCAGGCCCCAATTGCTCAAAATGTTTTTCACTCCATCCTTCCACCTCCTATTTGGTCTCCCACTTCTCCTCATTCCCTTCAATTCTGACACATATATATCCTCTTTGTCAATCTTTCTTCACTTATTCTCTCCATGTGACCCAACCATTTCAATACACCCTCTTATGCTCTCTCAACCACACTCTCTTTATTACGACACATTTCTCTTACCCTTTCATTACTTACTCGATCATACCACCTCACAGCCCATATTGTCCTGAAACATTTAATTTCCAACCCATCCACCATCCTCTGCACAACCCTATATCCTGTACAATATTCTTATGGGCCTCCTTGGTGCAGTGGTTAGCGTTACTGTTCATGAGTCACCTTGGGCCTGCCTGGGGTCAAACCCACTTGGGTTCTAATCCTAGGCATGGCAGTTGGCCTTCACCTGCTTCAGGTGTTCATCCTCCTTTTGGGGCTAGTTAATACATGGGTACCTGGCTAAGCTAGGATGTGTGTGTGTGTGTGTGTGTGTGTGTGTGTGTGTGTGTGTGTGTGTGTACATGCATAGGAATAGAGACATGATCCATACATAAGGTTAAGAGACTGGGCAATATAGATGTAAAACTCTCTCCCATTAATATGAAAATAGTGATCATACACACTCAACTTCTCACCACACATTCATAACTTATTTTCATAAAGTACTGTATAATGTAGTCTGTTGTCAAATTAGTTTCTTTACATATCCATTCATTCTGTACATGTCTCACTTATTTTACATATCCTTGCAATTACCTTTAGACATTTCATTTATATGATTTCTACAAAGTCTTGCTTAAAACTCTCCATTTTAACACATGTACCTAAAGACATTTTATTTAGTTTTAGTCATCATATATTCCACAAGTTCATCTGTACACATTTCAGTAAATTCTCATAACCTCACTTTCATCTGTTACAACACACTTTCCTATACAAGTCAGTCATCAAACATTTTCACACATTCATTTACACTCATCTACGATTTCTTTATCACTCATTTAACTTTAAAACTCAATTTGTTTCTGTTTACACATCTATCCATGCTTATTAAAGTTATATGTTTATACATTCTTCCATACAGCTATTTGTTTATTTCTATGTATTCACTCTCTCAAAAAGCCATTCATATTTCTGCGTATTCATCCTTGATCAGATGTTACTCATTTATATTGTTTTACTCCTATGATCCTACCTATTACCTTTGCCTTGTAGTAAGTCTTATTTGCTCTACTCAAATTAAGAAAATGTTTATTTGTTCCATACTCATCCATTGTGTCCAAAACATTATCATCACATCATAAGCAGAATGATAAAGTATCATCTGACAGTATCTCTTGGGCAGCACATTCCGTACCTGCCGACGGCCTACATGTATGATTCGGTGCAGTTGTACGCACGGGCAGTCTCTGAGCTTTATGCTGCCAGAGAAGATAATGACACAACAGTTGAGGACATTGCCAAGAATGGTACTAAAATCAAGAACCATCTCAAGAATATAACATACAAAAGTAAGTATATTATTTCTTTATAGATGTTTATCTATAAACATCTGGTTGGTAAGGTTATTTAATGTATGTATGACTCATGGTGAGGTGCCTGAGGATTGGCGGAATGCGTGCATAGTGCCATTGTACAAAGGCAAAGGGGATAAGAGTGAGTGCTCAAATTACAGAGGTATAAGTTTGTTGAGTATTCCTGGTAAATTATATGGGAGGGTATTGATTGAGAGGGTGAAGGCATGTACAGAGCATCAGATTTGGGAAGAGCAGTGTGGTTTCAGAAGTGGTAGAGGATGTGTGGATCAGGTGTTTGCTTTGAAGAATGTATGTGAGAAATACTTAGAAAAGCAAATGGATTTGTATGTAGCATTTATGGATCTGGAGAAGGCATATGATAGAGTTGATAGAGATGCTCTGTGGAAGGTATTAGGAATATATGGTGTGGGAGGAAAGTTGTTAGAAGCAGTGAAAAGTTTTTATCGAGGATGTAAGGCATGTGTACGTGTAGGAAGAGAGGAAAGTGATTGGTTCTCAGTGAATGTAGGTTTGCGGCAGGGGTGTGTGATGTCTCCATGGTTGTTTAATTTGTTTATGGATGGGGTTGTTAGGGAGGTAAATGCAAGAGTTTTGGAAAGAGGGGCAAGTATGAAGTCTGTTGGGGATGAGAGAGCTTGGGAAGTGAGTCAGTTGTTGTTCGCTGATGATACAGCGCTGGTGGCTGATTCATGTGAGAAAAATTGCAGAAGCTGGTGACTGAGTTTGGTAAAGTGTGTGGAAGAAGAAAGTTAAGAGTAAATGTGAATAAGAGCAAGGTTATTAGGTACAGTAGGGTTGAGGGTCAAGTCAATTGGGAGGTGAGTTTGAATGGAGAAAAACTGGAGGAAGTGAAGTGTTTTAGATATCTGGGAGTGGATCTGGCAGCGGATGGAACCATGGAAGCGGAAGTGGATCATAGGGTGGGGGAGGGGGCGAAAATTCTGGGGGCCTTGAAGAATGTGTGGAAGTCGAGAACATTATCTCGGAAAGCAAAAATGGGTATGTTTGAAGGAATAGTGGTTCCAACAATGTTGTATGGTTGCGAGGCGTGGGCTATGGATAGAGTTGTGCGCAGGAGGATGGATGTGCTGGAAATGAGATGTTTGAGGACAATATGTGGTGTGAGGTGGTTTGATCGAGTGAGTAACGTAAGGGTAAGAGAGATGTGTGGAAATAAAAAGAGCGTGGTTGAGAGAGCAGAAGAGGGTGTTTTGAAGTGGTTTGGGCACATGGAGAGAATGAGTGAGGAAAGATTGACCAAGAGGATATATGTGTCGGAGGTGGAGGGAACGAGGAGAAGAGGGAGACCAAATTGGAGGTGGAAAGATGGAGTGAAAAAGATTTTGTGTGATCGGGGCCTGAACATGCAGGAGGGTGAAAGGAGGGCAAGGAATAGAGTGAATTGGAGCGATGTGGTATACCGGGGTTGACGTGCTGTCAGTGGATTGAATCAAGGCATGTGAAGCGTCTGGGGTAAACCATGGAAAGCTGTGTAGGTATGTATATTTGCGTGTGTGGACGTATGTATATACATGTGTATGGGGGGGGGTTGGGCCATTTCTTTCGTCTGTTTCCTTGCGCTACCTCGCAAACGCGGGAGACAGCGACAAAGTATAATAAATAAAATAAATAAATAAGATGTTTATCTGTGCAAAGCTGAATAGAATATTTCATTTCATTCTTAATAGCTACAAGAATTAAACTCTTTCATTCTTTCACTTGTTTGCCATTATCCACATAAGCAAAGTAGTGCCTAGAACAAATGAAAAGGTCTCATTTGCTCACTTTTGTTCTCTAACTGTCATATTTTGTGCACTGAAACTACAGCCCCCTATCCACAGTGAGGCCCCACAGATCTTTCCTTGGTATCCTCTGGCTGCTTCATATGCTTTTATTCAGTTCATTGACAGCTTTTAGCCTCCTGTATACCATATTGCTCCAATTTACCGTATCCCATGCATGCCTATCACCCTCTTGCATGCTCAGGCCTTGAGCACTCAAAATCTCATTTGCTCCATCTTTCCATCTCCAATTTATTAACCCCCTTCTTCCTGTCTCCTCCACTTCTGACACATGTGTCCTATTTCTTAACTTCTCACAAATTCTCTCTGTAATGACATGATGATGAATAATGTGAATCAAGATGAAAACCCTTTGAAGGCCACTAGTATAGTTGGAAAAATTTGACTGTCCTCATAAAGGCCACCTGCCACTTTATGTTGTAGGCTTATAATGCACTTGCAGAATGGTGCCATCAAATGCCACATGGAAAGCAATCACAGTAATGCTCGCACATGACAGCAGTTGATGGGCAACATGAAAATTCTCAATCATTGCAACAATTACAACAAATTACAAATACAGGCTGTACCTATTTAATCCGGCAGCCTTTGAACCTAGCCATTACAGGAGTAAGGAAAATGCTGGAAAAAAGAGATTGACCCCTTTAAGGCCCTCAGATGAACAGTCTCACCAATTACCATCAGCTTGGTTTTATGTGTTCCTGCAGCATCGCTACAGCCAAAAATTTTTATGCTATCTTTGGAATCCTTACCCCCCAGATGGAGACTCCTCCGTATCTCGGACAAGGGTTTTTCCTGGCATCCGACGCCAATACAGGGCAGATTCATCAGCATTATACACTTTTTCTAGGGTTATAAGAAGTTATCAGGACTGTTAATTAGCTCAGCTGCAGTGTAAACAGATTTTAGTATCTTAGTGCTGCTAACAGCACAGTCCTATTGGCAGATCCACAAACTAATGGCATTAGATTTCAAATATGATGAAGCATGGGAGTTGCTGGACTACAGAGCTCCAGATTGGAGAGGTACAAACTGTAACATACGTAGTTTTATTAAAGAATTTTCTTTACTCAACAAACAGCAAGTGGGTCAAATCAAATACTAGAGATTGACCCCTCCAGCCATCAAAGAGACCTACAAGTAAGGTCCTAAGTAACTGACCTCACATGTGAGGTCTGATGATCTGTAACCTTCAGTCTTCCTCAGCCATCATGGAGTACACAGTTGACTCTAGGATTTTAGGTTTTTTATATCATATTCAGGGTTTTTAAGATTTTCTGAAATTTAATTCTGTTAGTCTGATGATGCCTGAAGGAGGGGAAGATTTTGCTGTGTAAGTCCTGACAGTAAAGTGAAAATGGCAATTGGGAATTCACTTTCCCATCTTTCTCAACAGCAACAAACATGTGTTTGAGAATAGAGAACTCATTGATGCTTAACACAATATGGTCTTCAATGAAATTTCTCTGAATATATATATGTGATCGAGTGTAAGAAAGTAAATTCTAGATTGATGTGGGTAAAACTGGAAGTGGATGAAGAGAGATGGGTGATTATTGGTGCCTATGCACCTGGTCATGAGAAGAAAGATCATGAAAGGCAAATGTTTTTGGAGCAGCTGAGTGAGTGTGTCAGCAGCTATGATGCATAAGTCTGGGTTTTAGTGATGGGTGATTTTACTGAAAAGGCGAGTAATGTGGCAGTTGAGGGTATGATTAATGAACATGGGGTGTTCAGTATTGTAAATGGAAATGGTGAAGAGCTTCTGGATTTGTATGCTGAAAAAAGACTGGGATTGGGAATACTTGATTTAAAAAGAGAGCTATACATAAGTAGACGTATGTGAGTAGAAGAGATTGTCAAAGGGCATTATTGGATTACATGTTAATTGATAGGTGTGTAAGACAGAGACTTTTGGATTTAAATGTGCTGAGAAGGGCAGCTGGAGGGATGTCTGATTACTATCTTGTGGAGGCGAAGGTGAAGATTTTTTGTGGTTTTCAAAAAAGAAGAGAGAATGTTGGGGAGAAGAGAGTGGTGAGAGTAAGTAAGCTTGGAAAGGACACTTGTAGGAGGAAGTATGTGGAGAGATTGGGAGTAGAATAGCAAAAGATGAGAGCAAATGATATGAGGGGGAGTGGGTGAGGAATGGGGTGTATTTAGGGAAGCAGTGATGGCTTTTGCAAAAGATGCATGTGGCATGAGAAAAGTAGGAGGTGGGCAGATTAGAAAGTGGTGGGATGAAGTAAAGATATTAGTAAAAGAGAAAGGAGATGAATTTGGATGATACTTGCAAGGAAGGAGTTCAAATGACTGAGAGATGTATTAAAGAAAGTGGCAGGAGGTCAAGAAAAAGGTGCAAGGGTTAAAAAGAGGGCAAATGAGAGTTAGGATAAGAGATTATCATCAAACATTAGCAAGAATAAAAAGATGTTTTGGAAGGAGGTAAATAAAGTGCTTAAGACAAGAGAACAAATGGGAGCATCAATGAAGGGGCAAATAGGGAAGTCATAACAGATAGTGATGAAGTAAGAAGATGGAGTGAGTATTTGGAAGGTTTGTTGAATGTGTTAGATGATAGAGTGGCAGATATAGGATGTTTTGGTTGAGGTGATGTGCGAAGTGAGAGGGTCAGGGAGAATGATTTGGTAAACAGAGAAGAGGTAGTGAAAGCTTTATGGAGGATGAAAGTTGGCAAGGCGGCGGGTTTGGGTGGTATTGCAGTGGAATTTATCAAAAAAGGGGGTGACTGTGTTGCTGACTGGTTGATGATGATATTCAATGTTGACTGGTTGGTGAGGATATTCAGTGTGTGTATGGCTCCTGGTGAAGTGCCCGAGGATTGGTGGAATGCATGCATAGTGCCATTGTACAAAGGCAAAGGGGATAAAGGTGAGTGTTCAAATTACACTCTTCCCTTTTACCCTTGAGCTTTCTTTCACTCAGAGCCAAAACATCCAGGTTCCTTTCCTCAAACATACTACCTATCTCTCCTTTTTTCTCATCTTGATTACATCCACACTCATTTAGACACCCCAATCTGAGCCTTCGAGAGGATAAGCACTCCCCGCATGACTCCTTCTTCTGTTTTCCCTTTTAGAAAGTTAGAATACAAGGAGGGGAGGGTTTCTAGCCCCCTGCTCCCATCCCCTTTAGTCGCCTTGTACGACACGCGAGGAATGCTTGGGAAGTATTCTTTCTCCCCTATCCCCAGGAATAGAACATATATATATATATATATATATATATATATATATATATATATATATATATATATATATATCCCTGGGGATAGGGGAGAAAGAATACTTCCCACGTATTCCCTGCGTGTCGTAGAAGGCGACTAAAAGGGGAGGGAGCGGGGGGCTGGAAATCCTCCCCTCTCACTTTTTTTTTTTTTTTTTTTTTTCTTTTTTTTTTTTTAATTTTCCAAAAGAAGGAACAGAGAAGGGGCCCAGGTGAGGATATTCCCTCAAGGGCCCAGTCCTCTGTTCTCAACGCTACCTCGCTAATGCGGGAAATGGCGAATAGTATGAAAGAAAAAGAAAGAATATATATATATATATATATATATATATATATATATATATATATTTTTTTTTATTTATTATACTTTGTCGCTGTCTCCCGCGTTTGCGAGGTAGCGCAAGGAAACAGACGAAAGAAATGGCCCAACCCCCCCCCCATACACATGTATATACATACGTCCACACACGCAAATATACACACCTACACAGCTTTCCATGGTTTACCCCAGACGCTTCACATGCCTTGATTCAATCCACTGACAGCACGTCAACCCCGGTATACCAATCGCTCCAATTCACTCTATTCCTTGCCCTCCTTTCACCCTCCTGCATGTTCAGGCCCCGATCACACAAAATCTTTTTCACTCCATCTTTCTACCTCCAATTTGGTCTCCCTCTTCTCCTCGTTCCCTCCACCTCCGACACATATATCCTCTTGGTCAATCTTTCCTCACTCATTCTCTCCATGTGCCCAAACCACTTCAAAACACCCTCTTCTGCTCTCTCAACCACGCTCTTTTTATTTCCACACATCTCTCTTACCCTTACGTTACTCACTCGATCAAACCACCTCACACCACACATTGTCCTCAAACATCTCATTTCCAGCACATCCATCCTCCTGCGCACAACTCTATCCATAGCCCACGCCTCGCAACCATACAACATTGTTGGAACCACTATTCCTTCAAACATACCCATTTTTGCTTTCCGAGATAATGTTCTCGACTTCCACACATTCTTCAAGGCCCCCAGAATTTTCGCCCCCTCCCCCACCCTATGATCCACTTCCGCTTTCATGGTTCCATCCGCTGCCAGATCCACTCCCAGATATCTAAAACACTTCACTTCCTCCAGTTTTTCTCCATTCAAACTCACCTCCCAATTGACTTGACACTCAACCCTACTGTACCTAATATATATCTACCGGAGTTGACGTGCTGTCAGTGGATTGAATCAGGGCATGTGAAGCGTCTGGGGTAAACCATAGAAAGTTGTGTGGGGCCTGGATGTGGAAAGGGAGCTGTGGTTTCGGGCATTATTGTGTGGCAGCTATAGACTGAGTGTGAACGAATGGGGCCTTTGTTGTCTTTTCCTAGTGCTACCTCGCACACATGAGGGGGGAGGGGGGAGGGGGAAGGTATTCCATGTGTGGCGTGGTGGCGATGGGAGTGAATGGGGGCAGACAGTGTGAATTGTGTGCATTGGTATATATGTATGTGTCTGTGTATGTATATATATGTGTACATTGAGATGTATAGGTATGTATATTTGCGTGTGTGGACGTGTGTGTGTATACATTGTGTATGGGGGTGGGTTGGGCCATTTCTTTCGTCTGTTTCCTTGCGCTACCTCGCAAATGCGGGAGACAGCGACAAAGCAAAATAAATAAATATGAAAAATATATATATATATATTTTTTTTTCATACTATTCGCCATTTCCCGCTTTAGCGAGGTAGCGTTACGAACAGAGGTCTGGGCCTTTGAGGAATATCCTCACCTGGCCCCCTTCTCTGTTCCTTCTTTTGGAAAATTAAAAAAAGAATGAGAGGGGAGGATTTCCAGCCCCCCGCTCCCTTCCCTTTTAGTCGCTTTCTACGACAGGCAGGGAATACGTGGGAAGTATTCTTTCTCCCCTATCCCCAGGGAATATATATATATATATATATATATATATATATATATATATATATATATATATATATATATATTTATATATATATATATATTTTTTTTTTTTTTTTGCTGTCTCCCGCGTTTGCAAGGTAGAGCAAGGAAACAGACGAAAGAAATGGCCCAACCCACCCCCATACACTTGTATATACATACGTCCACACACACAAATATACATACCTACACAGCTTTCCATGGTTTACCCTAGGCGCTTCACATGCCCTGATTCAATCCACTGACAGCACGTCAACCTCGGTATACCACATCAATCCAATTCACTCTATTCCTTGCAGTCCTTTCACCCTCCTGCATGTTCAGGCCCTGATCACACAAAATCTTTTTCACTCCATCTTTTCACCTCCAATTTGGTCTCCCACTTCTCCTCCTTCCCTCCACCTCCGACACATATATCCTCTTGGTCAATCTTTCCTCACTCATTCTTTCCATGTGCCCAAACCATTTCAAAACACCCTCTTCTGCTCTCTCAACCACGCTCTTTTTATTTCCACACATCTCTCTTACCCTTACGTTACTTACTCGATCAAACCACCTCACACCACACATTGTCCTCAAACAGCTCATTTCCAGCACATCCATCCTTCTGCGCACAACTCTATCCATAGCCCACGCCTCGCAACCATACAACATTGTTGGAACCACTATTCCTTCAAACATACCCATTTTTGCTTTCCGAGATAATGTTCTCGACTTCCACACATTCTTCAAGGCTCCCAGGATTTTCGCCCACTCCCCCACCCTACGATTCGATTCCGCTTCCATGGTTCCATCCACTGCCAGATCCACTCCCAGATATCTAAAACACTTTACTTCCTCCAGTTTTTCTCCATTCAAACTTACCTCCCAATTGACTTGACCCTCAACCCTACTGTACCTAATTACCTTGCTCTTATTCACATTTACTCTTAACTTTCTTCTTTCACACACTTTACCAAACTCAGTCACCAGCTTCTGCAGTTTCTCACATGAATCAGAAACCAGCGCTGTATCATCAGCAAACAACAACTGACTCACTTCCCAAGCTCTCTCATCCCCAACAGACTTCATACTTGCCCCTCTTTCCAAAACTCTTGCATTCACCTCCCTAACAACCCCATCCATAAACAAATTAAACAACCATGGAGACATCACGCACCCCTGCCGCAAACCTACATTCACTGAGAACCAAACACTTTCCTCTCTTCCTACACGTACACATGCCTTACATCCTCGATAAAAACTTTTCACTGCTTCTAACAACTTGCCTCCCACACCATATATTCTTAATACCTTCCACAGAGCATCTCTATCAACTCTATCATATGCCTTCTCCAGATCCATTAATGCTACATACAAATCCATTTGCTTTTCTAAGTATTTCTCACATACATTCTTCAAAGCAAACACCTGATCCACACATCCTCTACCACTTCTGAAACCACACTGCTCTTCCCCAATCTGATGCTCTGTACATGCCTTCACCCTCTCAATCAATACCCTCCCATATAATTTACCTGGAATACTCAACAAACTTATACCTATGTAATTTGAGCACTCACTCTTATCCCCTTTGCCTTTGTACAATGGCACTATGCACGCATTCCGCCAATTCTCAGGCACCTCACCATGAGTCATACATACATTAAATAACCTTACCAATCAGTGAATAATACAGTCACCCCCTTTTTTAATAAATTCCACTGCAATACCATCCAAACCTGCTGCCTTGCCGGCTTTCATCTTCCGCAAAGCTTTTACTACCTCTTCTCTGTTTACCAAATCATTTTCCCTAACCCTCTCACTTTGCACACCACCTCGACCAAAACACCCTATATCTGCCACTCTATCATCAAACACATTCAACAAACCTTCAAAATACTCACTCCATCTCCTTCTCACATCACCACTACTTGTTATCACCTCCCCATTTGCGCCCTTCACTAAAGTTCCCATTTGCTCCCTTGTCTTACGCACTTTATTTACCTCCTTCCAGAACATCTTTTTATTCTCCCTAAAATTAAATGATACTCTCTCACCCCAACTCTCATTTGCCCTCCTTTTCACCTCTTGCACCTTTCTCTTGAACTCCTGTCTCTTTTATACATCTCCCACTCAATTGCATTTTTTCCCTGCAAAAATCGTCCAAATGCCTCTCTCTTCTCTTTCACTAATAATCTTACTTCTTCATCCCACCACTCACTACCCTTTCTAATCAACCCACCTCCCACTCTTCTCATGCCACAAGCATCTTTTGCGCAATCCATCACTGATTCCCTAAATACATCCCATTCCTCCCCCACTCCCCTTACTTCCATTGTTCTCACCTTTTTTCCATTCTGTACTCAGTCTCTCCTGGTACTTCCTCACACAAGTCTCCTTCCCAAGCTCACTTACTCTCACCACCCTCTTCACCCCAACATTCACTCTTCTTTTCTGAAAACCCATACAAATCTTCACCTTAGCCTCCACAAGATAATGATCAGACATCCCTCCAGCTGCACCTCTCAGCACATTAACATCCAAAAGTCTCTCTTTCGCGCGCCTGTCAATTAACACGTAATCCAATAACGCTCTCTGGCCATCTCTCCTACTTACATACGCATACTTATGTATATCTCGCTTTTTAAACCAGGTATTCCCAATCACCAGTCCTTTTTCAGCACATAAATCTACAAGCTCTTCACCATTTCCATTTACAACACTGAACACCCCATGTATACCAATTATTCCCTCAACTGCCACATTACTCACCTTTGCATTCAAATCACCCATCACTATAACCCGGTCTCGTGCATCAAAACCACTAACACACTCATTCAGCTGCTCCCAAAACACTTGCCTCTCATGATCTTTCTTCTCATGCCCAGGTGCATATGCACCAATAATCACCCATCTCTCTCCATCAACTTTCAGTTATATCCATGTTAATCGAGAATTTACTTTCTTACATCCTATCACATACTCCCACAACTCCTGTTTCAGGAGTACTGCTACTCCTTCCCTTGCTCTTGTCCTCTCACTAACCCCTGACTTTACTCCCAAGACATTCCCAAACCACTCTTCCCCTTTACCCTTGAGCTTCGTTTCACTCAGAGCCAAAACATCCAGGATCCTTTCCTCAAACATACTACCTATCTCTCCTTTTTTCACATCTTGGTTGCATCCACACACATTTAGACACCCCAGTCTGAGCCTTATATATATATATATATATATATATATATATATATATATATATATATATATATATATTTTTTTTTTTTTTTTTTTTTATACTTTGTCGCTGTCTCCCGCGTTTGCGAGGTAGCGCAAGGAAACAGACGAAAGAAATGGCCCAACCCCCCCCCCATACACATGTATATACATACGTCCACACACGCAAATATACATACCTACACAGCTTTCCATGGTTTACCCCAGACGCTTCACATGTCTTGATTCAATCCACTGACAGCACATCAACCCCGGTATACCACATTGCTCCAATTCACTCTATTCCTTGCCCTCCTTTCACCCTCCTGCAAGTTCAGGCCCCGATCACACAAAATCTTTTTCACTCCATCTTTCCACCTCCAATTTGGTCTCCCTCTTCTCCTCGTTCCCTCCACCTCCGACACATATATCCTCTTGGTCAACCTTTCCTCACTCATTCTCTCCATGTGCCCAAACCATTTCAAAACACCCTCTTCTGCTCTCTCAACCACGCTCTTTTTATTTCCACACATCTCTCTCACCCTTACGTTACTTACTCGATCAAACCACCTCACACCACACATTGTCCTCAGACATCTCATTTCCAGCACATCCATCCTCCTGCGCACAACTCTATCCATAGCCCACGCCTCGCAACCATACAACATTGTTGGAACCACTATTCCTTCAAACATACCCATTTTTGCTTTCCGAGATAATGTTCTCGACTTCCACACATTCTTCAAGGCTCCCAGAATTTTCGCCCCCTCCCCCATCCTATGGTCCACTTCTGCTTCCATGGTTCCATCTGCTGTCAGATCCACTCCCAGATATCTAAAACACTTCACTTCCTCCAGTTTTTCTCCATTCAAACTCACCTCCCAATTTACTTGACCCTCAACCCTACTGTACCTAATAACCTTGCTCTTATTCACATTTACTCTTAACTTTCTTCTTCCACACACTTTATCAAACTCCGTCACCAGCTTCTGCAGTTTCTCACATGAATCAGCCACCAGCACTGTATCATCAGCGAACAACAACTGACTCACTTCCCAAGCTCTCTCATCCCCAACAGACTTCATACTTGCCCCTCTTTCCAAAACTCTTGCCTTTACCTCCCTAACAACCCCATCCATAAACAAATTAAACAACCATGGAGACATCACACACCCCTGCCGCAAACCTACATTCACTGAGAACCAATCACTTTCCTCTCTTCCTACACGTACACATGCCTTACATCCTCGATAAAAACTTTTCACTGCTTCTAACAACTTGCCTCCCACACCATATATTCTTAATACCTTCCACAGAGCATCTCTATCAACTCTATCATATGCCTTCTCCAGATCCATAAATGCTACATACAAATCCATTTGCTTTTCTAAGTATTTCTCACATACATTCTTCAAAGCAAACACCTGATCCATACATCCTCTACCACTTCTGAAACCACACTGCTCTTCCCCAATCTGATGCTCTGTACATGCCTTCACCCTCTCAATCAATACCCTCCCATACAATTTACCAGGAATACTCAACAAACTTATACCTCTGTAATTTGAGCACTCACTCTTATCCCCTTTTCCTTTGTACAATGGCACTATGCACGCATTCCTCCAATCCTCAGGCACCTCACCATGAGTCATACATACATTAAATAACCTTACCAACCAGTCAACAATACAGTCACCCCCTTTTTTAATAAATTCCACTGCAATACCATCCAAACCTGCTGCCTTGCCAGCTTTCATCTTCCGCAAAGCTTTCACTACCTCTTCTCTGTTTACCAAATCGTTTTCCCTAACCCTCTCACTTTGCACACCACCTCGACCAAAGCACCCTATATCTGCCACTCTATCATCAGACACATTCAACCAACCTTCAAAATACTCACTCCATCTCCTCACATCACCCCTACTTGTTATCACCTCCCCATTTGCGCCCTTCACTAAAGTTCCCATTTGCTCCCTTGTCTTACGCACTTTATTTACCTCCTTCCAGAACATCTTTTTATTTTCCCTAAAATTTAATGACACTCTCTCACCCCAACTCTCATTTGTCCTTTTTTTCACCTCTTGCACCTTTCTCTTGACCTCCTGTCTCTTTCTTTTATACATCTCCCACTCAATTGCATTTTTTCCCTGCAAAAATCGTCCAAATGCCTCTCTCTTCTCTTTCACTAATACTCTTACTTCTTCATCCCACCACTCACTACCCTTTCTAATCAACCCACAAGCATCTTTTGCGCAATCCATCACTGACTCCCTAAATACATCCCATTCCTCCCCCACTCCCCTTACTTCCATTATATATATATATATATATATATATATATATATATATATATATATATATATATATATATATATATATATATATATATATTTGTTTAATTTGTTTATGGATGGGGTTGTTAGGGAGGTGAATGCAAGAGTTTTGGAAAGAGGGGCAAGTATGAAGTCTGTTGGGGATGAGAGAGCTTGGGAAGTGAGTCAGTTGTTGTTCGCTGATGATACAGCGCTGGTGGCTGATTTATGTGAGAAACTGCAGAAGCTGGTGACTGAGTTTGGTAAAGTGTGTGAAAGAAGAAAGTTAAGAGTAAATGTGAATAAGAGCAAGGTTATTAGGTACAGTAGGGTTGAGGGTCGAGTCAATTGGGAGGTAAGTTTGAATGGAGAAAAACTGGAGGAAGTAAAGTGTTTTAGATATCTGGGAGTGGATCTGGCAGTGGATGGAACCATGGAAGCGGAAGTGGAACATAGGGTGGGGGAGGGGGCGAAAATCCTGGGAGCCTTGAAGAATGTGTGGAAGTCGAGAACATTATCTCGGAAAGCAAAAATGGGTATGTTTGAAGGAATAGTGGTTCCAACAATGTTGTATGGTTGCGAGGCGTGGGCTATGGATTGATTTGTGCACAGGATGATGGATGTGCTGGAAATGAGATGTTTGAGGACAATATGTGGTGTGAGGTGGTTTGATTGAGTAAGTAACGTAAGGGTAAGAGAGATGTGTGGAAATAAAAAGAGCGTGGTTGAGAGAGCAGAAGAGGGTGTTTTGAAATGGTTTGGGCACATGGAGAGAATGAGTGAGGAAAGATTGACTAAGAGGATATATGTGTCGGAGGTGGAGGGAACGAGGAGAAGTGGGAGACCAAATTGTAATGTAAGGTAAGAGAGATGTGGGGAAATAAAAAGAGCGTGGTTGAGAGAGCAGAAGAGGGTGTTTTGAAATGGTTTGGGCACATGGAGAGAATGAGTGAGGAAAGATTAACCAAGAGGATATATATGTCGGAGGTGGAGGGAACGAGGAGAAGTGGGAGACCAAATTGGAGGTGGAAAGATGGAGTGAAAAAGATTTTGTGTGATCGGGGCCTGAACATGCAGGAGGGTGAAAGGAGGGCAAGGAATAGAGTGAATTGGATCGATGTGGTATACCGGGGTTGAAGTGCTGTCAGTGGATTGAATTAGGGCATGTGAAGCATCTGGGGTAAACCATGGAAAGCTGTGTAGGTATGTATATTTGCATGTGTGGACGTATGTATATACATGTGTATGGGGGTGGGTTGGCCCATTTCTTTCGTCTGTTTCCTTGCTTTACCTCGCAAACGCAGGAGACAGTGACAAAGCAAAAAAAAAAAATATATATATATATATTTATATATATATATATATATATATATATATATATATATATATATATATATATATATATATATATATATATATATTTATTTATTTATCTATTTTGCTTTGTCGCTGTTTGCGAGGTAGCGCAAGGAAACAGATGAAAGAAATGGCCCAACCCACCCCCATACACATGTATATACATACACGTCGTCCACACACATGGAATAACATCCCCCTCCCCCCTCATGTGTGCGAGGTAGTGCTAGGAAAAGACAACAAAGGCCCCATTCGTTCACACTCAGTCTCTAGCTGTCATGTAATAATGCCCGAAACCACAGCTCCCTTTCCATATCCAGGCCCCACAGAACTTTCCATGGTTTACCCCAGACGCTTCACATGCCCTGATTTAATCCATTGACAGCACATCGACCCCGGTATACCACATCGATCCAATTCACTCTATTCCATGCCCGCCTTTCACCCTCCTGCATGTTCAGGCCCCGATCACTCAAAATCTTTTTCACTCCATCTTTCCACCTCCAATTTGGTCTCTCACTTCTCCTCGTTCCCTCCACCTCCAGCACATATATCCTCTTGGTCAATCTTTCCTCACTCATTCTCTCCATGTGACCAAACCATTTCAAAACACCCTCTTCTGCTCTCTCAACCACGCTCTTTTTATTTCCACACATCTCTCTTACCCTTACATTACTAACTCGATCAAACCACCTCACACCACATATTGTCCTCAAACATCTCATTTCCAGCACATCCACCCTCCTGCGCACAACTCTATCCATAGCCCATGCCTCGCCACCTATACAACATTGTTGGAACCACTATTCCTTCAAACATACCCATTTTTGCTTTCCGAGATAATGTTCTCAACTTCCAAACATTCTTCAAGGCTCCCAGGATTTTCGCCCCCTCCTCCACCCTATGATTCACTTCCGCTTCCATGGTTCCATCCTCCGCCAGATCCACTCCCAGATATCTAAAACACTTTACTTCCTCCAGTTTTTCTCCGTTCAAACTTACCTCCCAATTGACTTGACCCTCAACCCTACTGTACCTAATAACCTTGCTCTTATTCACATTTACTCTTAACTTTCTTCTTTCACACACTTTACCAAACTCAGTCACCAGCTTCTGCAGTTTCTCACATGAATCAGCCACCAGCGCTGTATCATCAGCGAACAACAACTGACTCACTTCCCAAGCTCTCTCATCCACAACAGACTTCATTCTTGCCCCTCTTTCCTAAACTCTTGCATTCACCTCCCTAACAACCCCATCCATAAACAAATTAAACAACCATGGAGACATCACACACCCCTGCCGCAAACCTACATTCACTGAGAACCAATCACTCTCCTCTCTACCTACACGTACACATGCCTTACATCCTCGATAAAAACTTTTCACTGCTTCTAACAACTTGCCACCCACACCATATATTCTTAATCCCTTCCACAGAGCATGTCTATCCACTCTATCTTATATTTATTTATTTATTTTGCTTTGTCGCTGTCTCCCGCATTTGCGAGATAGCGCAAGGAAACTGAAGAAAGAAATGGCCCAACCCACCCCCATACACATATATATACACACACATCCACACACGCAAATATACATACCTATACATCTCAATGTACACATATATATACACACACAGACACATACATATATACCCATGCACGCAATTCACACTGTCTGCCTTTATTCATTCCCATCACCACCTTGCCACACATGAAATACCATCCCCCTCCCCCCTCAAGTGTGCGAGGTTGCGCTAGGAAAAGATAACAAAGGCCCCATTCGTTCACACTCATATATATATATATATATATGTATATATATATATATATATATATATATATATATATATATATATATATATATATATATATATATATATATATATATATGTTTCTTTGTTCCTTGTGATACATAAAACAGATGGTCATTCCCACTACACAGACAGTCCCACAAGAGACAACAGGGCACCTGAGTGAATGGAACAGTCCTAGATCCTTGGACGAGACTCAGACATCGAAAGACGTTGTTTCCGACGTTCACAAGTTCTGAGAGGAAGGTAATCGGCTGAAGTTCACCTTAGCCGTCTTTCCCACGTGGTCTGGGGGCGCGGGCAGTCGGGCAGCATGGGGGTGCTGGCATGGGTGGGTGGGGGGTGAGCACCTACTCTAGGATCTCAATGTGGCAGATGGCTATAGGGTGGGTTCCACCCTGGGACTTTAGCTTCAGGTACTGCCCGGTCACGGGAGGCGACGCCGTAAATGTCACCATCATCCTGCTCATGGGCGGCTCACTGGGGAAGGAGTCGAACATGGGATTGTTGTAATTGCTGCTGTTGCCCAGGCTGATGTCCACGTAGTTGAACATCGGATGGAGGTGGTTGTTGGCACACGTCCACACCCGGACAGTGCTGACTTGACGTGGGGCACCCAGGTCGGCCATCCACCACCCCTGTGGGTCAGCCAGGTTGCCGATGAAGCAGTAGTAAAGTGGATAGAGTGATAGGAGAGGTGAAAGGAAAACTAAGGAAAAGGGGCACAGAAATGGACTGTGGTGGTGAGTTATGGTGGCTAGTGACAAGCCTGTTTGCAGATGATACTGTGTTGTTTGCTGTGATTGAAGAGAAGTTGTAAGTGTGTGAAATAAAGAAGTGGTGCTTGTAAGGAAATAGACTGAAAGTATAGATTTTGCAAAGCTCTGTAGAGTGAAAGAAGAAAATGTACAAAACTGTGCTATAGATATTGGAAGAGAAAGAATGGAAGAGGTGAGGGAATTTAAGTATTTAGGAGCTATCTTGGGCAAGTTTGGTGATATGGAAAAAGGGATAAGGGAGAGAGCAGTACAGTGTAGTAGAGTTATGAGTCCTTAATAGAATAATGAAGGGTATAGCTGTAATTATTGTAAGTATAGAAGTGAAGAAGGATTAAGGGACAGCTTCATCCTTCTGACCCTGACCTATGCATCCAAAACATGAACATGGAATGAGTCACAATGGTCAAGAGTCTAGGCTGTGGAAATTAACCATTCGAAAGGAGCATGTGGTATGACTAGATGGAGTAGATTAAGAAATAAGGGGGTGATTAAGAGACTTGTTATGGCAGGGAGTGCAAAGGGAGTGGAAGTGTTAGTGAAAGATGATACTTTGAGGTGACTTGGACATGTAGAAAGAATGCAAGATAGGGAGTTTACTAGGAGAGTGTATGATGGTATGATTGAAGAGATTGGTGTGAGAGGAAGATCAAGTGTGAGATGAGGAAATAGAGTGGAAAAGTACTGGAGGGAGAGAAATGGTGGAAGAGTCTTTGGAATTGTGTATGCAAGGGAGGCATGTAGGACAGGGATAAATGGAGTCTCTTTAGCTGTGGCCACTCCCTTGATGGGAGTTCCTTAGGGAATGGGAGCCAGATAGATAGATAGATGTAAGAGTGTATTGAGGCATGGCAAATTGTTTTTAAAAGCAATTCTTTTATGGAACTTCCTGCTGTGAAGAAAAGAAATATCACATCATCTTTAGAGTTCCTCCCTGAGGGAAGTCTAACCTTCATTGAAGATATGACATTTCTTCCACAGGTACATGGTCATACTTCAAAATAGATAAAAAAAAAGACTGCCACTCAACTGTTAGCTCTGTAACATAGTTTAATAGATTTCTTTTCAGGTAATGAAACGATATTTAGCAGAAATGCAGAGCTGTTAACATGGTTGCTAACAAGTCCCTAATAATCCTTTACATAACTTTATTGCTTATATGTAATTTCAGGTAAGTTTTCCCTTCGACAATTTCAAGTTTTATAATTTTTTCAGGTTTACTGGGATTCAACTTGACTATGAATGTAAATGCATCTAGTGAAGGCAAGTACAGTGTCTACTATTTTTCTGACTGCCCAGATCTCAGTATGGACAAATTTCACTGCACTAAGTGCCTTTACAAGATCAGTGACTACTATAGTGAGGTGAGTTGTCTCATTGATAATACTGATCTTAGGAGAGATGAAAATGATGAGGGTTGTCTGTATCCAGACTTTATTGGAACAGTCTAATTTGTGGAAACCTGTATCTTAACCCTTTTTTCTATGTAATATGTTGATATTTATATCTGTTTATATTAATGTTAAAAGATCAGCATAGGATGGTCTTTGTATTAAGTTATGCAAACACTGCTGTCACTCTTTGTTTTGGAAATTCCATTCTTTTTTCATTTCGTTTCACTTATATAGCCATTTAACATTTTAATTTTCACAAGATTTTTTTGATTGTTTTTCATATGGCCCTTTTCCCAATACAGTACTTTACATTAGTTGAATGTGGTTGAATTTCTTTATCCAAGTATCATACCAGCTTTAGAATCTGTTTAGGTTCCCTTGCAAGCTGAAGCAGTCCTCCATGCTTTTCATTCCCCTCTCATGACTTTTTCATAACCTGGAACATGTTCAGGTAGGAGTGTATACCTTCAGGCATGTCATTCACATGGATTGAGAAGAGTATTGGTTATAGAACAGAACCCTAGGTCGTTCCACTGGTGATCCCCACCCATTTGAAGAAGGTTCTCCTGACATGTGTCCTTTGTTCCATTTTTGTAATTACCTAATTGTACTGTACAGGGTAGGAGTTTTATGCCCATGGAGACCCATTTCTTGAACACTTTCTAGTATCTTACAACCTCTCGAATTTATATATGCTGTCTGCATCAACCATTTTCTCAGTTAGTCTGTACCAATCATCCTTTCTTCTTATACTATAAGAGTATTTCTTTACATCCTTATTGATAAGTTTCTTTCTTCATGTTACATCCTCTGATTCCTCTATCCCTTTGTCTCTTAAAATACTGTCCTTTATCCACTTTGTTTATCACTTTTTAAAAGGTAATGATTGTTACATGTTCTCTCTTCCAAGATAGGCAAATTTGAAACCTCAAACCATTGTCTGTAGCTTACCTCTCTTAATTCTGGTACCATCTTTGTTGCCTTCCTTTGGACCTTCTCTGTGAGTCCTTTGTGCTTCTTTAGGTATCGTAACCAAAGCTGAGAGGCTTATTCTAGTTTTGGCCTTTTGTAGGATCAAATTGAGGCTACCTTTTGCTTTGCTCCATTCTTATTTCTTTACACTTGCTTGGTTTGAATTTCATCAACCACATTTTAGAGTCTTTTTAGGTCCTGTAAGTTGATGCACTCCTCTTTGCTTTCACTTCCCTCATGACTTTAGCATCATTTGCAAACTTATTCAGGTAGGATTCAGTACCTTCAGACAAGTCATCAGTTTAGATCAAGAAGAGGAATGATCCCAGAATCAAACCCCGTGGCACTCTGCTGGTCACTTCAGTCCATTAGGCAAAGGCTTCTCTGACATGTGTTCTTTGATCCCTCCCCTTGAGATAAACCCTCCCATTGAGATAATTCTCTTTCCAACAAAGATGCTTCCTTCTTGTTCTTGTTTGGTGATTCATCATCAAAATCAAGTTTCCTATGTGGTAAAATGTCAAATACCTTCTAGCAGTCCAGATACAGACAGTCCACCCAGCCTTCCCTTTTGTAGACTGATCATGATCATTCCCTTGTAAAACTCTAAGAGGTTAGTTACTCACGACGTCCATTCCCTAAAACCATGCTGTCCCTCACTTAGGAAATTTCTCCTCTGCAGAAAGTCAGCCACTTGCTATCTAATAACTTTTCGAGAACCTTATACACCACACTCAGGGACTTATCTGTAGTTCATTGCCTGTTTCCAGTCTCCTTTCTTATATATAGGCGTGATGTTTATCTTTTTTTCAATCCCTTTCTTGTATGTGGGTATGATGTTTGCCTTTTTCCAATCCCTTTCTTATATATAGGTATGATGTTTGCCTTTTTCCATTCTCTTAGCTCAATGCTTCTCTCCAGTGACATCTTGAACAGTATTTCAAGTGTTTCATCTTATGTATTTGCACACCTTTTTAGCACATATAAAATTTCATCAAAACATGAACTTTATATGAGTCATGTCCTTTTAGTATTCTTTGAGTATCTTTTCTAGACATCTCAATAATTTCCAAAACTTTCTCTCCATTCCATCTCAGTGGTGTTGGGGTTTTAATGTCTTCCTCAGTAAAAAAAATTTTTTCAGTTCCTTGCATATCCTTACATCATCCTCTACAATATCTCCCTCCAAATCCCTTAGCCTGATTAGCTGTTCTATGATTGACATCTGGCTCCTGATAGATTTTTGAAATAGTTTTAGATGTTCAGCTGCCCTGACCACAATGTTCTTTTCATAGTTTCCTTGTTCCTCTTTCTTTATCCTGCTGTACTTGTTCCATGCTCTCTTTTGCCTTGTCAGTGATAGCTGGCTATAGTACCATCTGTGTCTTGACTGCTTCACCTCTCAAAGCTCCTTTGCTTTATGATATATTTTATTACACTATTCTTTCTCTTTCTTACCATTCCCTCTGTATTTGAGGTTTGAGGTACCCATGCCTTTACTCCCTCACTGTAAATTTCGCAGAACCTCTCAACAGAGTGCCCTGGTTCCTGACTACTGAATTCCATTTCCCAGTCTACATAACCATAGAAATTATTGAGATTTGTGTAGTTTCTATGAACATATCTCCTCTTTATGTGATATCTCACTTCTCTTTTAATGTCCTTGTTTACTACATAGTCAAATATGCCCTCTGGGCAGAATGGGTGAGAGCTCATCTCTGTGGTAAGCTCAGTGTCTATGACTCCAGTAATATCAGGTATAATTTTCTTTATACAATCCTTGAATTCCAGTTCTTTACCACTAACTATTTACTAATCCACATTTGAATACACTATTTTCAGTCTGACATTACCATCTCTTAACACTCCTGTCCTATCTGCAGTTATAGCAGGGCTACTCCATCCTCTTGCCATGTCTGGAATCTCCAGTTTTTGTCTTCTCAATGTACTCTTCTCTTTTCTTCCTGTTTTCCTTTGATTTATCACACTTGATGAATATCCCACAGAATTCTACCATGCCTTTAAGATTCTTAGCTTTTCTAAGTACTCCCAGGCTAGAGGACTCCAAGTCAAATGACCATAACTGGTTGCCCTTGTGCATTTTGGTTACAACTTCCGATCCTTCTCCATACCTTTATCACAGAAGTCACATCTAGCAGTCTTACAGCCTCTAGCACTTGTTTGATATACATTGCCTCCTTCTTTTCCCTCTTTCTTATCTGATTTATGATTTTCTTCCAGTCCAAATATAATCAGTGATTTTACAGTTATCATCCTC
The DNA here is from genome assembly GCF_036320965.1 of Panulirus ornatus. NCBI lineage: Eukaryota > Metazoa > Arthropoda > Malacostraca > Decapoda > Palinuridae > Panulirus > Panulirus ornatus. The sequence goes on along the minus strand of NC_092287.1, from coordinate 21,668,541 downwards.
TTGCTTTACTGAACTTTCTAATTTTTGTGCCCACCTTTTTTCAGCAAAATTAGTCAGTATTGTAGTGTCAACCTCTGTAGTCCAACCTTTTCTTGTAATGTCTCTTTTAATTATCAAGCACTGGTCCTGTAGTCTGTGTACTTTTATAAACCATACATCAACTAGCCCATACATTTCCTTGACTGCTTCATCTCTGTCAGAACATATTACTTTTTCAACCTCTTTGCTCTATATCCTGTGTACCTTTGTTTGTGTCTCCCTGAGTCAATGTTCCTCACCTTCAGTCTTAACATTGTTGATTCACTTCCATATTTGCCTCTGATCTTCCCTGCTCTTTTCTTTCATCAGTCTTTTTGTGTGTTTTTGTCCTTTTTTTTTCTACCTGATCAGCTTTTGATATTGTTCCAGTAGATTCAATGTGCACTTTTGTCCTTTCCTCTATTTGAAAGTTTCCTTATAATGCTCCTGCAATGTCTTGTCCAGCATAGTCATGAAGTTTTTCCTCTAGATGCACAGCTTTTAATACATTAGACTGTGCCTTCTTATTATTGGCTTTATTTTCTTTGCTCTTTCCTTATGTGTGTATGTGGGTGTGTGTGTGTGTGTGTGTGTGTGTGTGTGTGTGTGTGTAATTAATTATTTGCGATTACCTCTTTGTGTTATATGGAGAGAGAGTTTTACACTCGTGGGAGCCCCATCTCTTGAAGAGTTTTGTTACATGTTACAAAAACTGTATAAGGAATGATATATTACTATTACTGCAATATCTGTATTTATTTTACTTAATTGTCTGTTGTTTTTATGTACACTGACTGTAGGGAGGCTTGATTATATCTATAATCTCAGTGAGGAGGGGGCAAATAAACACAGTAACTAGAAGACGGTGCCTTAATGTCTGCAACAGAAATGGCTTTAAGAAAGTGATACAGCACAGAATTTAGTTGACAAGCAGGGATTGCTTTGTATAGTAAGGCTTACAGTACTACCAGAGTCACTTTGAAATAGTGCATTAACATAAAAAGGTGAGTTTGAAGAATCAGCCTGATTCTCAACTTCAGTGCTATCCTGAAATGGCAGTTCAAGGCTTGCTTGCCACATTGATGCTTTCAATTAAAGCAATGTTTCTTTGCAAATGAGATTAACACTTATCTGGCTGATGCCAATGATGCCACAATTCAAGCTGCTAGTAAAGGAAAGTGTTTGTCCTGATAACTGTCCTGAATAAGAGCTTGTATTTACAAGTTAATTCAAGATTATGCAAACCAACGTTACCCAAGGAACAGACTTTTAATGGAGTAACTAAATTACTGACTGACCATTACAAGTCCAAGAGACTTCACACTGCTGAAACTCTTAAATTCTACAAATGCACTTTGGGGCAAATGAGTCCATTACAAATTACAGGGCTTATCCAAGAGACATAGCTGCAACATTTAGCCAGTTTTTCACAAGATCATTGAGAGATCACTTTTGTGAGTGGGATCTGCAGTGCTTAGACCCAGAAGAAGCCGATTACATCCAAAAGATCTTTTGAACAATGTTTGCAAATAATCCAAGCTCAGGAAGTTGCTGGTATTGAGATGCAGAATTTCTGGAATCAAAGTGTTCCTGCTCACCAAGTTCAAGCTGTGGATAGTGATGAAAAAGCTCCAGCATTTAAGAAAGTCACCACAGCCAGTATGCAATGTAGGAACCGTTTCCAAGCAGTATTACCACTCTGCTGCTGGGGAAGGAAAATTTTCAGTCAAGCCTTCAACACATACAATTGCTTCTCATGCAAAACAAGGGCACTAGAGAGGACAGCGCCAATTCTAACTCTGTGTGTAGCAAGTACATCAAGGGACACATCACTGCCACACATAACTGGAAGAATAATCACACAATAAGGGTTGAAGACAATGAAATACAAGATGTGTTACAACATAAAGATCCAATACACACCGTAGATTCTGTACATACTGGTACTGTTGCAAAACCTCCCATTAATATTTCTTTGAGACTTGAAAAGAATGATGTTACCATACATTTAGATTGAGGTTGTGCCATTTCTGTTGCCCCTAAGGAGTTGTATGAGAAATATTTTCCTAGGTTATCATTAAAGCCATTGAAAGTACATCTCCTCACTTATACTGGTGAAGACCTTAAACCATTATGTGAAATAGAAGTGGAAATTTATTACAAAGAGATGCAATTCAAACTTTCCCTGGTGATTACTCTAAAAGGTACATGTACTTTGCTAGGAAGAAACTGGTTGTTCAAATTACCTGATTGGGCAAATGTATTCTCTGTAAATCTTCTTCATGACTATAAAGATGTTCCAGTTGTTCCCACTATCCTAGAAAACTAAAGTGAATTGTTTAAGGATGAGCTAAGCTGTTTTAAAGGTCTAGATGTTAAATTCAGTATTTCAGTAAATTTAAAATTTCACAAAGCCAGACCAGAACTGTATGCTTTTCAGTTCAGATTAAAATAGGAGTTACTGAAAATGGAAAGCAATGGAGTAACAGAGAGTTTCATATGCCCTATTTGGTGCTGCTCCCATTGTATCTGTTAAAAGAATTCAGATAGAATCAGAGTGCATGGTAGTTTTAGTGTAACTTACAACAATTGTGCAAATGCAGTAAAGCACCTTATTCCAAAGGTTGAAAATTTACATTCAGCTTTGAGAAGTTCTGTGTATAGTGAGTTGGACTTGTTGCAATTATACCATCAAATTCCGATTGCAACCGAATCTCAAAAATATCTTACTATCAGCAGTTATATTGGCCTTCTTGTCTTTAAGAGCTTGCTAATGATATTCACTCTGGCCTTGCTATTTTTCAGGGAATGATGAATTCTATGCCTTCTGACATTCCAAAGGTTTTGTGTTAGTATGATATCCTCATTGTGAGAAAAGACAAAAAGGATCACCTGATTATTCTGCATAAAGGCGTGCAAAGATTGCACGAGTCATGTTTCAGATTAGATGCTGAGGGCATAAACTGCTTCCCATAAGTCAAGCTCCACCCTCAAAGATGGAACAGCCTTAAAATCCTTCCTTAGCCTGATAATGTTGTATTCCAGATTTCTGAAAATATTCCACTGTACTTTCACCCCAGAATAGAATGCTTGAAATAGGTGTTCAGTGGGTTTGGACAAAGGTAAAGGATAAAGCTTTCTTTATGGCAGAAATCTTCGTGCTGCATTCAGATACTCTTTTTCCCTGTGATGACTCTTTGCCATTGTAATTTTCATGAGATGCTTCTTCATATGGTATTGGTGCTGTATTGTCACATGTTATTGATGGATTATACTGACCAGTTGCTTTTGCTTCGTGAACATTAAAAGATCCTCAGAAAAACTATTCTCAGTTAGGTGAAGAAAAATTCAGACAGTTCCTTTATGGCTGGCAGCTCATGTTGATTACAAATCACTGCCCATTGGTTTCCTTGTTCAGCCCCAAGAAATTTGTTCCTATATGCATCTGCCAGACTCCAAAGGTGGGCACTTGAGTTAGCTTTATACAACCACGAGATTGAATACAGAAACATGGCTGCTCATGTTGATGCAGATAGTGTAGCAAGAATCCCTCTGGCTACAAAAGTGAGCTGTGACAGTGTGAATGTAAATTGATGCTGCTTTGAAACAGATGTCCTCACAACTGTAACACATCTAATGATCAAGGGAAAGCTGCAATAGATCCAATATTATCCAAGATTCTGAAATATGCTCCATGTGGATGGCCAAGTCCAATAAGTGGGATATAAGTTTATGACCTTTCATACAGCGTCAATATGAAACCATTATTGAACAAGTGTGTTCTCTGTGGGGACTTTGTGTCATAATTCTCATTTCACTGCAAGGAGACATACTTCAAAATGAGAAAAATGAAAGCAGTGTTAAGGTCCTGTGTATGATAGCCCAGTCAATATGTCAGTCCATAAGGGTAGATATGCCTGCTCTACAAGTTTATCCTTTTCCATTGCAGCCTTGGTCAAGACTTCATGCTAATTTTGTAAGTCCAGTCTCTGGTAAGATGTACTTTATACTTGTAGATGCTTATAGTAAGTATCATGAAGTGGTTCAAATGAAGAATACTATGGTTGATGCTACAGTAAAAGTTCTTTGTGAAATTTTCAGTAGACAGTTTACCTAAGATTCTAATCACAGATAATGGCATGCAATGCACTTCAAAGGAGTTTGCTGATTTCTGCTTGACTAACAGTATTCTGCATCATGCATCCTCAGCATATGAACCTTCTATGAATGGTCATGCAGAAAGAAAAGTTCAAATTCATAAGGCAGCTTTACGTCAAGCTGAAGTATTAAAACAGGATGCTGAGACTGTTCTACAGATTCCTGTTTTGCTGTAGCATCACTCCATATTCTATATCAGGAATCACACCATCTATGCTGCTTCTGGGAAGGAAACTGCACAGTTATTTGGATTTAATATTCCAATCCTGTACAAAGAAAGTAGAAGTAGAGCAAGAGTCCATGGCGAACTGAGGTGTTTCAATTGGCTGTCATGTGTTGAAAGTGAGTGATTCAGTGCTTGTAAGAAATTATATAGAGAAGAAAAATGGATGAAAGGTAAAGTGAAGGAAGTACTTGGACAAAGGCATTACTTAGTGGAAGTTTTTGATGGCTTTGTTTGGAAAAGACACATAGACCAATTGCTGAAATGTCCTGAAAGAATTAATGATGAAATTGTTCCTGATGATGCTTTCAGAGATGAAAATATAAATGTAATGAAATCAATTATTCACATTCAAATCCTATTCCTAATGGGCTTTCAAGGAAGTAGAGCATCAGATAAGTGAAGATGAAAATGCAAGGCCTACAGTTTCAAAGGCTTTAGGGCAGTAACAAGGCCCTCATAAAAAGGTGTACCTCTTCCAGTGAGCAACCAGTTGCTTTTTGGAGATATCCAGAAAGGCAAAGAAAACATCTTATGTGTCATAATGACTATACAATTTGAATATTCTTTGATTGATTCAGTATGATATACAGTACTGTATTGTACTAGATACTGTAGTTCCTCTAAGCGTACTTTGATTGGTTTAACATTCCTTATTAGATGATACATTTTTGTTAAAGATTTTTTGAAGTATATGTTTCCAGTTAAATCTGAGTTTTTTGGATTTTAAAGAAGGGATAGTGTTATACATTACAAATGATTGGATAGGGAATGATTTATTATTATTATTACTCCAACAACTTTCAATGTTTATTGTTTATGTATGCACTCACTATAAGGAGGCTTGTTTATATTCAAACTCTCTGTGGGGAGGAAGGAACATGGGAACTAAGAGAAGGTGCCTCAATCTCTACAACAGAATAGCTTAAGACTTAAGCTGATACAGCACAACTTAACTATCATACAACCTTTTAAATATATGTATGCTGTCTGCATTAACTATGTCCTAAATCAGTATGTTTTAAGTGTTTGTGTGTGTGTGTGTGTGTGTGTGTGTGTGTGTGTGTGTGATGATGATAATGATAATCATGATGATAATGATAATGATGATAATAATGATAATGATAATAATGAATGATTTATTGAATTTAGGCAGCTGTTTGGCTGAAAATGATAGATGAGATGATACAGAACTGGTCATAATGTTAGCTAGTTAACTAATCCTAAAAAAGCATAAGTTTATGGCATTGTTGGATATTTTGTGTGTGTGTGTGTGTGTGTGTGTGTGTGTTTGTGTGAAATTATTTATTCATTTTTGAATTCCAACAGAACTCTTCCCTCATGGCTACTGCTGAGATAGTTGATATTGAGGATGAGCCTCATTGTGGCTATGATGGGCTCAAATGTCCTGTCAGGAGTGAAGGATACCAGAGACTCTTGGCATGGGTGATGGGTGGACTCCTCATTTTGAGCATCTTTATTTCTACCATCTTGTACCGCAATTGGAAGTATGAACAAGAAATTGTTGGTCTCCAGTGGCGCATCAATCAATTGGACCTGATACTGAGTAGCCATGTTTCTGTTGGAAGTAGGGTACGTGAGGCCGGGGTATACTCTACTTCTTCTTCTCTTACCAGTAGGGTACGTAAGTATTCTTTCAGTCCCCTACATCTTTTGTCCTCTTTTTAAATCTCCATCACTTCAGCTGTTACCCTGTTCTGGGTTCTTTTTCCTTTTTCCTCCAATTTATTCATACTTTGCTTTCTTTTACAAATCTAACATGTGTAGTCATATTTGGATTTATATCCCTGTTATCTCAAAGGATATAGAAATAGTAGCAGTAAGGTGTTAGATTGTGAAATGAGAAAGAGTGAAGTGGTAGTTTGTGCATTTGTATACAAAATGGAACATGAACTGAAGTGAAAGTTTATGATTGATAGTAAGCATTTGAAGTCTGATTTTATGCAAACATGGCACAGGGAAGGGGAAAGTGGAGAGAAAGCTGTTGAAGGATTAAAGGATTAAAGGTGATTGAATCCACTGGTAGAATTTTGAGAGGGAAATATATGACTGTGCATGTGAAAAAGACTGTAGGACAGCATAGTTCTCGAACCCCTAACAGGTGTGAAATGTCAGCATGGAGTGGGACAGACAGCCTCCAAGATTCAGGTTGCTGAAATAATGTATTTGAGGGGTTCTTGTGGTATTAGCCGATGGGATGTTTAATTATTGCTTCTGTATATTGTGAATGAGATGTCAGAAAGAGGAAACCATTGGGGTTGTGTCACAGATAGATTTGATAGAAATGCCTTGAAGTGATTTAGTCGTGTGGAAAGGATGCATGATGATAACTTGAAGAAAAAAAGAGGAAGAAGTAGAAGTAAACAGACTGAAGAAAAGACATCCAGCATCATAGGAGATAAAAGTAGGAGAGTCATTTGGGAAGAGGCTCCATGAAGGTGTGACGGGGAATAAAACATGCTTGGAAATGTGTTTGGCTGGGACAGCTTTGAGATATCTGCTGTGGCATCTTATAAAAAGAGGGAAGGGGATTCATGAAATGAATGAGGATTAGAGATGTAGATAGATGTTTAGATATCTTTTATCATTTCCCATTAATTTTCTGTTTTCTTTTTTTCCTGATATGCTTGTTCTTATTTCCACCTCTGTGCATCTGAAGTTCCATCTTCTCTCTCATTATCTACTTTTTCTGTATATACCTCCACATACTACTTTAGCAGTACACATTATACATTGATTACACATTAAACTTTACCATGTCCCTTTTCATAGAGGTTTCCCGTATTTCTCATTTATGCTGGTACTGTGAAAAGTAAAAAAGAAAATGCTTAAAATTCAGGAAAGTTGTCAAGTTTCAGTACTTCAAGGGGATACTCTGCTTTTACTAGAGTATCCAAGTCTCACCCCACCTTCTCATGGTGACCTCATTAGTACACCCCTTAGGATTGTAACAAAATGGAGATTTGTTGCCCAATTCAATCAAGGCAATCCTTTTAGATTTAGTCAGACACCTGAGGTGTGCTATACTTGGTAAGCAGTCAATGACCAGGGAGGTATATTACCAGTACTTCCTGCTTGAGTATTAGGAGGGTGAGAGACAGCTGCTTAGTGAGCCAGCACTTTAGTGGTTGTCAAGATGCACTCCTCTGACTCAGGTAGCTGTCTTTTCTTTTTGCCTCACCAACATTTGGACTACTGGCATTCTGTCCCAAACATACAATATCTCTTTGTCGTATGTAACACTTGACACCACTTAACTCACACAGCTCATTCTTCATAACTCTAGATGTTCCTGTGGTGAGCACTATTCACTAGCCCTGCCTTTTGGCAAAATGGTAGAGCAGTAGATAGAAGTAGTAGGTAGGAACATTTAGGGATGATTATTAGGTAGAAACATTAGGAATGAATAGTAGGTGAGAGCATTAGAAAGAAGTAGTCATTAGGAAATTAGATAGGAGCGTCTGCAAACACTGTGCTAGACTTGCTCTCTGCCAGTGGCGTGTTAGGGGTGAGGCACTGGAGTTCTTTAGGTATGAAGACTCTGTTGCCATGGCCACCCCTTTGAGGAGTTCCAATTGGAACAGGCATCAGAGATATAGATGACAGATAATGCTGTGACTTTTTATTTTTTTGACAATTTTGGAGCCTCGCTGCTTCTGGAAACACTGTGCTGGATTTGTTCTCTGCCAGCGACCTTTCATTGGTGAGGTTCAAAAGGCTAAGAAGTGGCACTGAAGTTTACCATTCATGTAGAGGATTAAAAGAGATGAGTGATTGAGGTGGTGGTGCAGAATGTAAATGGGATGACTGGTGTGAGTAAATGGAGGGAGCTTGTAGAGAGGTTTAAAAGTTGTAGCTTATATATGCTGGGGACTGGAAAAAACCTATATCCCTGGGCAGAGTGTGTGGAGTGAAAATGGAAATGATGAATGCAAGGTATGGGAGGGCATGGAAGGAGGTTTGGTATGGACAGGAATGAGTGAAGATTATCAGGGAAGAGAGAAAGAAGGATTTGCAATTTTGCTATCACCAAGAGTGTGGGAAGATGCTACACAGCATGGATGGAATGGATCAAGAATAGTATGAGTGAAAGGAAAGATTGGGATTGTGAAGTATGCTTAGGTATGTGTATATGCCCTTCTGAATATGAAGACTGTATGAAGTAAAGATGAAATAATGCTTTTCTGGAAAAATTTGAATGACTGTATAAAAGGGTTTTGAGAAAGAGAGGAATGTGGTCGTATTGAGTAATATGAATGTGAAAGTGGGATGTGATGAAATCGGTGAGATAGTTGGTAAATGGGGAGTGCCTAGAGTAAATGAGAATGGAAGTTGTCATGAGGGTATTTGAGCTGAGAGAAGTTTATTCCTTGCAAACACCTTTTTTCAGAACAAGGTGATCCACAGATATATATGGATGAGGAATGATGGAAGAAAAGAGCAAAAGGCTTTGATTGACTGTGTGACAGTGGATGAAAGATTGAGAAAGGCCGTGTTAGGTGTAAGAATTATGATAGAATTCTTTGGAGACTGACCATTTTGTGGTTCTTGTGGTGATGAGGATCAGGGACAAGTGGAGGTATGGTGTAAGGAAGAATGGAGAGGTAAAAGTGTTGGCAAGCAAGAAGATGAATTGAAAAAATTGCTGGGCGGAGTATGAAAAGAAGGAAACGGACAGCTTAGATGAAAGTGTAGTGAATGTAGGTTTGCAGTCATGTGTGAATGAGGTGTTTAAAATGTTTAGAGAAATACTGTTAAAGGGTGTAGAATTAGTAGTTAGATACAAGGTTGTGAGATTTAAGAATAAAAAGGGCAATGCATGGTGACAGAGATTAGAATTGCAGTGGAAGAGAAGAAAAAGGCATATGGTAGATTGCTCAGTAAGTATTTACCAGCAGAAGTTCAGCAAAGGAGGAGGGAAGAATATATAGTATGTAAGTGGGATGTCAGTAAGCTGATAGAGGATAGCAAAGAAAGATTAGAGAAAGATTTTGGAAGAAAGTTAATTGAAAATTTTCAGGATGATAAGAAACTATATTAGAAGGAGGTGAAAAAGGAAAGAGGTGGATGCAAGAGTGGAAATATTAATGTGAAAAGTAAGGAAAAGGAGTTGCTGAACCAAAAGGAGGAAATGAAAGGAAGATGGAAAGAGTATTTTGAAGAACTGATGAATATGGGAGAAGAGAAGGCAACAGTTGTTACGTGCTTAGGTATGGACGATGGAAGGAAGAGGATACAAGTGCAAGGGCCTTTAGCAAATAGGGAGTAAGAAGGGCAATAATGAGGCTGAAGGTAGGAAAGGCACCTAAAGTGGATGGAATTACAGCTGAAATGCTGAAGTATGGAGGAGAAAGTTTGATAGAGTTGATGCATCTGATATGTAATGTAGCATGGAAACAGAAGGTTGTGTCTAAGGATTGGGTGAAAGCTATTATTGTTTCTTTATTCAAAAGAAAAAGAGCTAAGGATGTATGTAGCAATTTTAGTGGAATGAGTCTGTTAAGTATACCAGGAAAAGTGTATGCAAGAATGTTAATTGATAGAGTGATGGAAATGACTGAATGCAGAATGAATGAAGAGCAAGTGGGTTTTACAAAAGGTGGGATGTGTGGATCAGATTTTTGTGTGAAAGATGACCATGGGAAAGTATTCAGTGAAAGGTAAGAAGTTGTATGCAGCTTTTATGGATTTGGAGAAAGCATATGACATAGTCTAGTGGAATGCTTTGTGGGTTGTGGTAAGGACACATGGTGTAGGGAGACAACTGTTGGATGGTGTGAAAGCCTTCTATAGAGGGGGAAATGCATGTATAAGAGTGGATGAGAGTTGAGTGAAAGTTTAGGGATACATGTAGGTGTGAGGCAGGGCTGTGTGATGTCACTGTGGTGATTGTTTCTCAGTGAATGTAGGTTTGTTGTAGGGGTGTGTGATGTCCCCTTGGTTGTTTAATTTGTTTATGGATGGGGTTGTTAGGGAGGTGAATGCAAGAGTTTTGGAGAGAGGGGCAAGTATGAAGTCTGTTGGGGATGAGAGAGCTTGGGAAGTGAATCAGTTGTTGTTCACTGATGATACAGCGCTGGTGGCTGATTCATGTGAGAAACTGCAGAAGCTGGTGACTGAGTTTGGTAAAGTGTGTGAAAGAAGAAAGTTAGGAGTAAATGTGAATAAGAGCAAGGTTATTAGGTACAGTAGGGTTGAGGGTCAAGTCAATTGGGAGGTAAGTTTGAATGGAGAAAGACTGGAGGAAGTAAAGTGTTTTAGATATCTGGGAGTGGATTTGGCAGCGGATGGAACCATGGAAGCGGAAGTAAATCATAGGGTGGGGGAGGGGGCGAAAATCCTGGGAGCCTTGAAGAATGTGTGGAAGTCGAGAATTTACATTGAGATGTAAATAAATATAAATAATATATATATATATTATATATATTCTTTATCATTCTTTTTCGCTGTCTCCCACATTAGCGATGTAGCGCAAGGAAACAGAGGAAAGAATGGCCTAACCCACCCACATACACATGTATATACATACACGTCCACACACACACACACACACACACATATACATACCTATACATTTCAGTGTATACATATATATATACATACACAGACGTATCCATATATACACATTTACATAATTCATACTTGCTGCCTTTATTCATTCCTGTCGCTACCCCGCCACACATGAAATGACAACCCCCTCCCCCCACACGCGTGCTAGGTAGTGCTAGGAAAAGACAACAAAGGCCACATTCATTCACACTCAGTCTCTAGCTGTCATGTAACATGCACCAAAACCACAGCTCCCTTTCCACATCCAGGCCCCACAAAACTTTCTATGGTTTACCCCAGACGCTTCACATGCCCTAGTTCAATCCATTGATGGCACATCAACCCAGGTATACTACATCATTCCGATTCACTCTATTCTTTGCATGCCTTTCACCCTCCTGCATGTTCAGGCCCCAATCACTTAAAATCTTTTTCACTCCATCCTTCCATCTCCAGTTAGGTCTCCCACTTCTCCTCGTTCCCTCCACCTCTGACATATATATCCTCTTTGTCAATCTTTCCTCACTCATTCTCTCCATGTGACCAAAGCATTTCAGTACACCCTCTTCAGCTCTCTCAACCACACTCTTTTTATTACCACATATCTCTTACCCTATTATTGATTACTCGATCAAACCACCTCACACCACATATTGTTCTCAAACATCTCATTTCCAGCACATCTACCCTCCTCCACACAACCCTATCTATAGCCCACACCTCGCAAGCATATAACAGTGTTGGAACCCCTATTCCTTCAAACATACTCATTTTTGCCTTCCACACATTTTTCAATGCTCCCAGAACTTTCGCCCCCTCCTCCACCCTGTGACTCACTTCCTCTTCCATGGTTCCATCCACTGCCAAATCCACTCCCAGATATGTAAAACACTTCACTTCCTCCAGTTTTTCTCCATTCAAACTTACCTCCCTATTGACTTGTCCCTCAACCCTACTGTACCTCCCTATTGACTTGTCCCTCAACCCTACTGTACCTAATACCCTTGCTCTTATTCACATTTACTCTCAGCTTTCTTCTTTCACACACTTTACCAAACTCAGTCACCAGCTTCTGCAGTTTCTCACCCGAATCAGCCACCAGAGCTCTATCATCAGCAAACAACAACTGACTCACTTCCCATGCCTTGTCATCCACAACAGACTGCATAATTTCCCCTCTCTCCAAAACTCTTGCATTCTCCTCCTTAACAACCCCATCCACAAACAAATTAAACAACCATGGAGACATCACGCACCCCTGCCGCAAACCAACATTCACTGAGAACCATTCACTTTCCTCTCTTCCTTCTCATACACATACCTTATAGCCTCGATAGAAACTTGTCACTGCTTCCAGCAACTTGCCTCCCACACCATATACTCTTAGTACCTTGCACAGAGCATCTCTATCAACTCTATCATGTACCTTCTTCAGATCCATGAATGCTACATATAAATCCATTTGTTTTTCTTCTAAGTATTTCTCACATACGTTCTTCAAGGCAAACACCTACTCCATACATCCTCTATCACTTCTGAAACCACACTGCTCTTCCCCAATCTGATGCTCTGTACATCCCTTCTCCCTCTCAATCAGTACCCTCCCATATAATTTCCCAGGATTTCTCAACAAACTTGTACCTCTGTAATTTGAACATTCACCTTTATCTCCTTTGCCTTTGTACAGTGGCACTATGCATGCATTTTGCCAATCCTCAAGCACTTTACCATGAGCCATACATACATTGAATATCCTCACCAACCAGTCAGCAACACAATCACCCCATTTTTTAAATATATTCCACTGCAATACCATCCAACCCACCACCTTGCTGGCTTTCATCTTCTGCTAAGCTTCCACTACTTCTCTGTTTACCAAATCATTCTCCATGACCCTCTCACTTCACACACCACCTCAATCAAAACACCCTATATCTGCCCCTCTATCATCTAACTCATTAAAAAAACTTCAAAATACTCACTCCATCTCCTTCTCACATCACCACTACTCGTTGTTACCTCCCCATTAGCCCTCTTCACCGATGTTCCCATTTGTTCTCTTGTCTTATGCACTTTATTTACCTCCTTCCAAAACATCTTTTTATGCTCCCTAAAATTTGATGCACCAGTCAGCTCGTTCTAGGCATGAGAGTGGCATCTGGAGACATGGTGTTTGTGATTGTTTTGACTTGTTGCTTGTCAAGAGGTAAGTTTTTGTTCGGCAGACGCAGCAAGCACTTGAATTCCAGGATCTGCTCACCCTTGCGGCCCATGTATTCAAAGTATTTGTCCAGGTATGGCAAAAGGGTTACTGGGTTCATTTCTTCTGCTATTAGCTCCAGTTGCTTGACTTGAGGTTGAAGCACAGACATAAGAGATTCTCTTTCTCCTTCAGGTTGTTGAAAGACATTCAGTTTCAGTCTCAGTCTCTTTCTGAGTCTTCATGGTGAAATGAGATATCATCTTTCTCAAAATGACCTTTGGTCACACCAAAATTTTTCAAGAGGACACTGTTTGAAAGGTTACTGTATTGAGATTATTGTACTTAAAGTAAGTGTATTAAAATGAAAACCTGAAAAGATACAAAAAAGGAGAATAAAAAGGACCAAAGAACGTTGGTCCATCAAGAATTGATTAAAAGTAGAACGAAAAAAAGTAACTTTTCCAGTCACAGTCCTCATAATGAACTGAGTTCCAGGAACTTGGTCATGTCCACCTTTGTTTATAGCCCATGCCTTGCAACCATATGATATTGTTGAAACTACCATTCCTTCAAATGTATCCATTTTCGTTCTCTGAGATTACTTGCTCTCTTTCCACACATTCTTTATTGCCCCCAAAACCTTCATCTGCAACACCCACCCTGTGACTCACTTCCACTTCCATGGTTCCATTTGCTGTCAGGTCCACTGTCAGATATCTAAAAGACTTCACTTCCTCCAATTCTTCTCCATTCAAACTTTCATTCCAACTAACTTGTCCATCAACCCTGCTGAACCTGATAACCTTACTCTTATTCACATTTACTCTCATTTTCTTCTTTCAAATGCTTTTTCAAACTCAGTCACCAATTTCTGTAGGTTCTCACTTGAATCAGCCACCAGTGCTATATCATCAGCAAACAGCAACTGACTCACTTCCCAGGCCGTCTCAGCCCCAACAGACTGCATAGTGGCCCCTCTCTCTTAAACTCTTGCATTAACCTCCTTAGCTTCCCCATCCATAAACAAATTAGACATCCATGGTGACATCGCACACCCCTGCCAGAGACCAGCCTTTATTATGAATGAACCACTCTCCTCTCTTCCTACCCATACACATGCCTTGCACCCTTGATAAAAACTTCTCACTACTTCTAGCAGCTTACCTTCGACTCCATATGTTCTTAATATCTTACACAAATCATCTCTATCAGTCTTGTTATATGCCTTCTCCAGATCCATAAATACCACATACAAATCCATCTGTTTTCATAAGTATTTCTCACACAGATTCTTCCAAGCTAACACCTGATCCACACATCCCTTACCACTTCTGAAACCACACTGCTCCTCCTCAGTCTGATACTATGTACATCCCTTCACCCTCTCAATCATACCCTCCCATACAATTTTCCAGGTATACTCAGCAAATTTATGCCTCTGTAGTTTGAATGCTTACTTTTATCTCCTTTGCCTTAATACAGTGGCACTATACACACATTCTGCTAATCCTCAGACACTTCTCCATGATCCATACATACATTGAATATCCTTACCAACCAGTCAACAACACAGTCATCCCCTTTCTTGATAATAAAGATTCCACTGCAATACCATACACTTCCACTACTTTGCCGGATTTCAGCTTCTGTAAGGCTTTCACCACTCTTCCTGATTCTCTCACTTCACATAACACTCCAACCAAAACACCTCACTTCTGCCACTCTATCATCAAACACTTTCAACAATTCTTGAAAATACTCACTCCATCTTCCTCTTTCATCACTACCCCTTTTGACCCCTTTACCAATGTTACCATTTGTTCTCTTGTCCTTCACACATTATTTACCTCCATCCTAAACATCTTTTTATTCTTCCTAAAGTTTAATGATACTCTCACCCCAACTCTCATTTGCCTTCTTTTTCAACCCCTGCATCTTCCTGTTGACTTTCTGCCACTTTCTCTTATACATCTTCCAGTCATTTGCACTCCTTTGTAAGTACTTTCCAAACACCTCTCGTTCCTTTGTCAATAGTAACTTTACTTCGTCGTATCATCACTCACTACTTTTTCTAATCTGCCTATTTCATGCATGAGGTTGCGGCAAGAACAAATGATAGAGCCATAGAGGGAAAAATCCTCATTTGGCTCCTTTCTCTGTTCCTCCTTTGGAAAGTATTACAGAAAGGGAGGATTTCCAGCCACCTGCTCCTGCCCCTTTTAGTCACTTTCTATGATATGCAGGGAATACATGGCAATATTCTTTCTCTCATATTTCCAGGGATATATATGTATTGAAATACTCTAGAGAAATAGGGAATACTACATATGATGCACATTTTAAGTAAGTGTTTTAATGTTTCTTCTTGAAGTAGCCTTGATTATTATTGTTATATATTTTAAATTCATTGATTTCTTAGTTTCCATTTTAGTCATTACTGCATCATAAATTTATTATTTGGAGTTAATGCTGTTTCTTTATAAGTCCTAATTTATGAAGTTTTCTTTATAATTAGATCACATTTAAAGGAAAAAGCATCTAAGGCATTGCAGTTTGATATAGCAAATGAACAGAAGCTAATCTGTATGGTAATCTATGTCCTATTTTTATCTGAACAGCAAAGTTTGGCAAGTGCAATGTCCTATGATCAGCATGGGCAATGGTATCAAAACCTGGCTAACTACAAAGGCACAATTGTCTGTCTAAAGGGAATTGACTTGAATCAGAAGAGACCTGAATTCAGCCGGAATACCATGAAAGAAATGAGGTTAGCTTTTATTGTACAGTATAACAGTGTTTCACTAATACATGCCTTGGAATTCAGAGAAATAAATGTAATAACTTTAGATATATTCTAACATGATTTGTCTTTGTTTATTTGATATGCAGTTTCTTGATACACAGTGCATAATCTCAAAATTCTGTATTTTGAATATCAGTTTCTATCAACAGTACCACATTCTTCCTGGAAATACCCTTGGGGAGATAGCCATGATAGAAAAATTTCCAGGTTGTTTCATTTAAACACACTATCCGTCTCTCTCACCTTCATGGGTTCTCTCCCCAGTGAATTTCATTTGATTAAACTTAATGAAGGAAACTTTGAGTAATTTAGTTATGGAATAAGTAAGAATATGTTGATGGGACTATTATAAATGCATAACAAAAAACATTAATGTGTCATCGTAAATGAGAAACTAGAATTCAGGGAATGTAGTGAGGGAATAGTATGAGTTTGAGTATTTTCTCTGAGAGAATTAAGGGACAGTATAGTTTTTCTGATCCTGACCTATGCAACTGAAACATTGATGTGGACTGTGTCACAAAAGTAAAAAATCCAGGCTGTGGAAATGAGCTGTTTGAGATGATCATGTGGTAAGACCAGATGCAATGAAGAAAGAAATGAGAGGCTGTATGAGAGATATGGTGTGGCAGGGAATGGAAAGAGAATGCATCGTTGAGCAGGAGAGTGAGTGAAATGTAATACCTTGGGGTGGTTTGTTCATGTGGAAAGAATCCTGGATGGGGACTGTACAAAGAGTGTAAGATAGTACAATTTAAGGGGTTAGTGTGAGAAGAATACCACCTGTGACATGTGGAGATAGAAGTGAAGAGTGCTTGAGGCAAAGGAATGATAAAAGAATACATGGAATGGTGTATGTAAGAGAGGCATTCAAGGACAGGGATAAATGTAAGCTCCTTTGTCTTGGCTACCCCTTGATGGGGGCTCCTATGGGGAGTGGGCATCAGAGACATAGACATATAGTTAGATTCACTACCCCCTTGATGGGAGTTCCCATGGGGAGTGGGTATCAGAGACAGACATATAGTTAGATTCACTACAAAGGAAAAAAAGAATTATTGTGCACAAAAGAAGTAAAACTGAATACTGCTGTGTTGTATGATCACCAACAAAACAAATAGAAACAAACACTGTAGAGAGAATTAAGAAGCACTTTACTAGCAAAATAGTGGAGATGGGACTTGTGAATTACTATGCAAGGGTGGAAGAACTGAACTGTATAGCCTGAAGAGAAGGGATATATAATAATCAATGCTTGGAAGCAAATTGAAGGTGTAAAGAAAAATATATAGAACTGGAAAGCATATCAAAGGGAAGTTTTTTGTTTTCTATATGTTAGCTGAGATGGCTCTGGCAACTGATGTCCTAATAAAGGCCATCCCATTAATGCTCTATATATTTTTATCTTATGTTGAAGCTTCCAGTCATGGACAAAAGTCCACACCAAGGCCAGGCCTTAATTGAAATATAAAGAGAATTATGAAGTGGAAAAAGAAATAACAACAGAAAGTATATATGAATTTTTGAGAAAGTGAAAAACTTGTCTTTGAAATGTGCTAGGTCATAATTATTGGGAAAGACATGAGAGGGTAGAGAGTTCCAGAGCTTTGAAATGTAAGGGAAGAAGCAGGTATCAAAATGGACCCCTTGAGTAACTGATGGCCACACAATAATCATATGATGCAGTAGCTTGCTGAGTATTGCATGGCCTAGCTAGTGGTTAGGGTACACAAGCAACCAGCTCACGAACTAAAAACAAAGTGATACTTATAGAAGAGGGAAAGTGAACCAACATTGTGGCGTAGGGTAAAGGGATCAAGTTTGGAAGTTTGTCAAGGACAGTTTGTAAAGTGGATCACGTTCGACTCAGCTCTGTCATGTAAGGGTACAGAGCTAGAACCACCCCAAATGTGAGAGCACTACATTATACAAAGATGAATCAGTCCATTGTATAAACGAAGCAACTGTTCAGAGAGAAGAGTTTCAACATCTAAACAGGACACCCAGTTTCTTAGAGGCAGACTTAGCTATTTCTGTAATGTGGGGTTTCCAAGAAAGAGTGGATATTACTTTAATGATTTGGTAAACAGAGAAGAGGTAGTAAAAGCTTTGCGAAGATGGAAGCCGGCAAGGCAGCAGGTTTGGATGGTATTGCAGTGGAATTTATTAAAAAAGGGGGTGACTGTATTGTTGACTGGTTGGTAAGGTTATTTAATGTATGTATGATTCATGGTGAGGTGCCTCAGGATTGGCGGAATGCTTGCATAGTGCCATTGTACAAAGACAAAGGTGATAAGAGTGAGTGCTCAAATTACAGAGGTATACGTTTGTTGAGTATTCCTGGTAAATTATGTGGGAGGGTATTGATTGAGAGGGTGAAGGCATGTACAGAGCATTAGATTGGGGAAGAGCAGTGTGGCTTCAGAAGTGGTAGAGGATGTGTGGATCAGGTGTTTGCTTTGAAGAATGTATGTGAGAAATACTTAGAAAAGCAAATGGATTTGTATGTAGCATTTATGGATCTGGAGAAGGCATATGATAGAGTTGATAGAGATGCTCTGTGGAGGGTACTAAGAATATATGGTGTGGGAGGCAAGTTGTTAGAAGAAGTGAAAAGTTTTTATCGAGGATGTAAGGCATGTGTACGTGTAGGAAGAGAGGAAAGTGATTGGTTCTCAGTGAATGTAGGTTTGTGGCAGGAGTGTGTGATGTCTCCATGGTTGTTTAATTTGTTTATGGATGGGGTTGTTAGGGAGGTGAATGCAAGAGTTTTGGAAAGAGGGGCAAGTATGCAGTTTGTTGTGGATGAGAGAGCTTGGGAAGTGAGTCAGTAGTTGTTTGCTGATGATACAGCGCTGGTGGGTGATTCATGTGAGAAACTGCAGAAGCTGGTGACTGAGTTTGGTAAAGTGTGTGAAAGAAGAAAGTTAAGAGTGAATGTGAATAAGAGCAAGGTTATTAGGTACAGTAGGGTTGAGGGTCAAGTCAGTTGGGCGGTAAGTTTGAATGGAGAAAAACTGGAGGAAGTGAAGTGTTTTAGATATCTGGGAGTGGATCTGGCAGCGGAGGGAACCATGGAAGCGGAAGTGAATCATAGGGTGGGGGAGGGGGCGAAAATCCTGGGAGCCTTGAAGAATGTTTGGAAGTCGAGAACATTATCTCGGAAAGCAAAAATGGGTATGTTTGAAGGAATAGTGGTTCCAACTATGTTGTATGGTTGCAAGGCGTGGGCTATGGATAGAGTTGTGCACAGGAGGGTGGATGTGCTGGAAATGAGATGTTTGAGGACAATATGTGGTGTGAGGTGGTTTGATCGAGTAAGTAATGTAAGGGTAAGAGAGATGTGTGGAAATAAAAAGAGCATGGTTGAGAGAGCAGAAGAGGGTGTTTTGAAATGGTTTGGTCACATGGAGAGAATGAGTGAGGAAAGATTGACCAAGAGGATATATGTGTCGGAGGTCGAGAGAACATTATAGATAGCCATTAATGCTTCCCCATCAGCTCCTGGCATTTGATGAAGAAGCTCTTATAATGTCCAAACATTTGTTACAGTTTTTCTGGAGTTTCTTTGTATGTTTTACCAGGTGAGGATAGGACCATTAGATAATTAAGCCTAAAAATGTCTGCGCTTTATTGACTCTAATCATTTTATCATTAAGATGTATAATAGAAAGGTATGTAAATTATTAGGACCATGATTTTTTTGTATTGACATCTATATCCCATTGCAGTTTTCACTTGTTGGATGGTTATATTGTAATCATTGGCTGCAAGGCAGAAGAAGATTTATTTTATTCATTTATTATTATACTTTGTCTCTGTCTCCTGCATTAGCGAGGTAGTGCAAGAAAACAGATGAAAGAATGGCCCAACCCACCCACATACACATGTATATACATACACGTCCACACACGCACATATACATACCTATACATTTCAACGTATACATATATATTCATACACAGACATATACATATATACACATGTACATAATTCATACTTGTTGCCTTTATTCATTCCCTTCACCACCTCGCCCCACAGGAAAAGATACCTCCCTCCCCCACACGCATGCAAGGTAGTGCTAGGAAAAGACAACAAAGGAAACATTCATTCACGCTTAGTCTCTAGCCGTCATGTATGATGCACCGAAACGAAAGTGCCCTTTCCACATGCAGGCCCCACAAAACTTTCCATGATTTACCCCAGACGCTTCATATGCCCTGGTTCAATCCATTGACAGCACGTCGACCCCGGTATACCACATCGATCCAATTCACCCTGTTCCTCACACACCTTTCACCCTCCTGCATGTAGAGGCCCCGATTGCCCAAAATCTTTTTCACTCCTTTCCACCTCCAATTTGGTCTCCCACTTCTCCTTGTTCCCTCCACCTCTGACACATATATCCTCTTTGACAATCTTTCGTCACTCATTCTCTCCATGTGACCAAACCATTTCAATACACCCTCTTCTGCTCTCTCAACCACACTCTTTTTATTACCTCACATCTCTCTTACCCTTTCATTACTTACTCTATCAAACCACCTCACAACACATATTGTCCTCAAACACCTTATTTCCAACACATCCGCCCTCCTCCGCACAACTCTATCTATAGCCCACGCCTCGCAACCATATATTATTGTTGGAACCACTATTCCTTCAAAAATACCCGTTTTTGCTTTCCGAGATAATGTTCTCACCTTCCACACATTCTTCAATGCTCCTAGCACTTTTGCCCCTTCCCCCACCCTGTGACACTTCCACTTCCATGGTTCCATCCGCTGACTTGTCCCTCATCCCTATTGTACCTAATAACCTTGCCCTTATTCACATTTACTCTCAGCCTTCTTCTTTCACACACTTTACCAAACTCAGTCACCAGCTTCTGCAGCTTCTCACCTGAATCAGCCACCATCTCTGTATCATCAGCAAACAACTGACACACTTCCCAAGCCCTCTCATCCACAACAGACTGCATACTTGCCCCTCTCTCCAAAACTCTTGCATTCACCTCCCGAACAACCCCATCCATAAACAAATTAAACAACCATGGAGACATCACGCACCCTTGCCGCAAACCGACATTCACTAAGAACCAATCCCTTTCCTCTCTTCCAACTCATACACATGCCTTACATCCTTGATAAAAACTTTTCACTGCTTTTGGCAACATATACTCTTAATACCTTCCACAGAGCATCTCTATCAACTCTATCATATGCCTTCTCGAGATCTGTAAATGCTACATACAAATCCATTTGTTTTTCTAAGTATTCCTCACATACATTCTTCAAGGCAAACACCTGATCCACACATCCTCTATCACTTCTGAAACCACACTGCTCTTCCCCAATCTGATGCTCTGTACATGCCTTCGCTCTTTCAATCAATACCCTTCCATACAATTTCCCAGGAATACTCAACAAACTTTTTTTTTTTTTATACTTTGTCGCTGTCTCCCGCGTTTGCGAGGTAGCGCAAGGAAACAGACGAAAGAAATGGCCCAACCCCCCCCCCCCCCATACACATGTACATACACACGTCCACACACGCAAATATACATACCTACACAGCTTTCCATGGTTTACCCCAGACGCTTCACATGCCTTGCTTCAATCCACTGACAGCACGTCAACCCCTGTATACCACATGACTCCAATTCACTCTATTTCTTGCCCTCCTTTCACCCTCCTGCATGTTCAGGCCCCGATCACACAAAATCTTTTTCACTCCATCTTTCCACCTCCAATTTGGTCTCCCTCTTCTCCTCGTTCCCTCCACCTCCGACACATATATCCTCTTGGTCAATCTCTCCTCACTCATTCTCTCCATGTGCCCAAACCATTTCAAAACACCCTCTTCTGCTCTCTCAACCACGCTCTTTTTATTTCCACACATCTCTCTTACCCTTACGTTACTTACTCGATCAAACCACCTCACACCACACATTGTCCTCAAACATCTCATTTCCAGCACATCCATCCTCCTGCGCACATCTCTATCCATAGCCCACGCCTCGCAACCATACAGCATTGTTGGAACCACTATTCCCTCAAACATACCCATTTTTGCTTTCCGAGATAATGTTCTCGACTTCCACACATTTTTCAAGGCTCCCAAAATTTTCGCCCCCTCCCCCACCCTATGATCCACTTCCGCTTCCATGGTTCCATCCGCTGACAGATCCACTCCCAGATATCTAAAGCACTTCACTTCCTCCAGTTTTTCTCCATTCAAACTCACCTCCCAATTGACTTGACCCTCACCCCTACTGTACCTAATAACCTTGCTCTTATTCACATTTACTCTCAACTTTCTTCTTCCACACACTTTACCAAACTCAGTCACCAGCTTCTGCAGTTTCTCACATGAATCAGCCACCAGCGCTGTATCATCAGCGAACAACAATTGACTCACTTCCCAAGCTCTCTCATCCCCAACAGACTTCATACTTGCCCCTCTTTCCAGGACTCTTGCATTTACCTCCTTTACAACCCCATCCATAAACAAATTAAACAACCATGGAGACATCACACACCCCTGCCGCAAACCTACATTCACTGAGAACCAATCACTTTCCTCTCTTCCTACACGTACACATGCCTTACATCCTCGATAAAAACTTTTCACTGCTTCTAACAACTTGCCTCCCACACCATATATTCTTAATACCTTCCACAGAGCATCTCTATCAACTCTATCATATGCCTTCTCCAGATCCATAAATGCTACATACAAATCCATTTGCTTTTCTAAGTATTTCTCACATACATTCTTCAAAGCAAACACCTGATCCACACATCCTCTACCACTTCTGAAACCGCACTGCTCTTCCCCAATCTGATGCTCTGTACATGCCTTCACCCTCTCAATCAATACCCTCCCATATAATTTACCAGGAATACTCAACAAACTTATACCTCTGTAATTTGAGCACTCACTCTTATCCCCTTTGCCTTTGTACAATGGCACTATGCACGCATTCCGCCAATCCTCAGGCACCTCACCATGAGTCATACATACATTAAATAACCTTACCAACCAGTCAACAATACAGTCACCCCTTTTTTTTTTTAATAAATTCCACTGCAAAACCATCCAAACCTGCTGCCTTATACCTCTGTAATTTGAACACTCACCTTTATCCCCTTTGCTTTTGTACAGTGGCCCTATGCAAGCATTCCGCCAATCCTCAGGCACTTCACAATGAGCCATACATACACTGAATATCCTTACCAACCAGTCAGCAACACAGCCACCCCTTTTTTTTTTTAATAAATTCCACTGCAAAACCATCCAAACCTGCTGCCTTGCTGGCTGTCATCTTTCACAAAGCTTTCACTGCCTCTTCTCAGTTTACCAAATCATTCTCCCTGACCCATTCACTTCGCGCACCACCTTGACCAAAACAGCCTATATGTGCCACTCTGTCATCTAACACATTCAACAAACCTTCAGATTACTCACTTCATCTCCTTCTCACATTACCACTACTTGTTATTACCTCCCCATTTGCCCCCTTCACTGATGTTCCCATTTGTTCTCTTTCTTTTGCACTTTATTTACATCCTTCCAAAAAAAATTTTTTTTCTCCCTAAGATTTAATGATACTCTCTCACCCCAACTCTCATTTGCCCTCTTTTTCACCTCTTGCACCTATCTCTTGACCTCCTGCCTCTTTCTTTTATACATCTCCTAGTCTCCCAGAAGTAGATATCATCCAGAAGTGCAGAATATTTTACAGTATTGGCTATTAGCATGTCTGCCATAAATACTGAGAATAGCAGTGGGCTCAAAATGGCCCCATGTTAGACCACTGATTCAATATTATCATTTTTGTGATTGTTTTCTTCAAAGAAGTACTTTGGTTTATCATTTAGGAAGTTTCTTAATCGTTCTTCTATGTTCCCCGTAGCACCTATTCTTGCTGATTTGACTGGGATACTCTGTCAAAAGTTTAGGTATCAAAATATATGGCTAAAACTATTTTTACTCTTTTAATCCACACTGTATGCAATTCTTCATTCTAATGAACTGGTCAACAGTTGATCTTTGTTTTCTAGATCTGGCTTGATAGGGGGTAACATATTACTTGTTTCAATATACCAGTATAGTCTAGTTTGTACAATTGTTTCTATTACATTTCCAATTTTTGAAAGTAATCAAGCATTTAGTACATGTTTAATGAATATGGGGAAATATCTTTGTGACCACTTTTGGTTGACCAGATGTAATATGAATAGTTTGCCATTGGTTGGAGTTTAGTTAAGAATTTTTAGGGGATGTCATCTTTGCCTGATGTCTTATATTTGGGCAATGTTACTAGTGTTTTGTTGAGTTCTTGAATGCTAAACTTACTGTAATAGTCATTATATAAGTCTTGGAAAGTGGAAAAAAATTCCTTCAAGCAGGTCTCAATCATTTTGAAGATTTGCTTTTTATCATTCAGTATTGCAGTAGCAATCAGCCAAATTGTTACCTTTGTCATGAAGGGTAGGGATAACTTTTTTTCATTTTCTTTTATGTTGAAGGGTCTAGTCACAGACAAAAGTCCAAATCAAAACCAGACCTTAATTGAATTATAGAAAGGATTATGAAATGGAAAAATAAAAGACAAGGGAAAGTATTCACAAAATTTTGGAGGAAGTGAAGTGTGCTAGGTCATAGTTATTAGGAAAGACATGAGAAGGTAGAGAGTCCAAAGCTTCAACATGTGGGAAAAGAAGCAAGTATCAAAACAGCCCACCATTGAGTTGCCAATGGTCACACAATAATGATATGACACAGCAGCTTGCCAAGTATATTGTATGGTCTAGCTAGTGGTGGGGGCACTCAAGCATCCAGCTCTCATGAGCAAATTCCAAAGTAATACGTATAGAAGAGGGAAAGTGAACCAACATTGCAGCATAGGGCAAGTGGGTCAAGTTTGGTAGTTAGCCTGGGACAGCTTATAAGTTGTACTGCTTTTGACTCAAGTCTGTCAAGTGAGGATGCAGTACTTCATACAAGGATGAATAAATCCCTTGTATAAATGGAGCAACTATTCAGAGGAGAGGTTTCAACTTCTAAACAGGACACCCAGTTTCTTACAGGCAGACTTAGCTATTCCTGTAGTGTGGGATTTCCAAGAAAGAGTGGATGTTACAGCAACACCAAGTATGTTCATTGAGTCAAAAGGTGGAATTGCAGTACCATCAAAGGAGAAACAAGAGCTTTGAGGAGTTTTCAGTAGAGATGGGTAGAAATTGGGTCTTGGAGGCATTAAACTCATCAAAATTTTGTGTACCCCACTGAGGTATCTTGTCTGAGTTTATTGAGAAAACTGTGTCAAGAAGAGATGCAGATCAAGTGAGAGAAGACAGAGCAGAATTGAAAGATGTAGGTGAATGCACTATTGAGTTGTCAGCGTATGAATGCATGGATTATTTGTAGAGGAGAGGAAATCGTTGAGAAAAAGGAGAGAAACTGTAGGGGACAGGACAGGACTTTGAGGGACACCACTATTCATGGAGGAAAGAGAAGAGGTTGATCCATCAACAACCACAGAGAGGAAGCTAAATATGAAGGAGCAGAGTGAGGGAGGGAAGCCAAAAGAGGGGAGCTTAGAGATGAGACCCCAATGCCACACCCTGTCAAAAGCCATAGGTATGTCAAGAGCAACTACACATGATTTCCCCAAAAATCTTTCAGGGAAGATGACTAGACACCATTAAGATAGGAAAGAATGAATATCAACAGTGGATCTTGCCTTATGGAAGCCTTACTGATGATCAGAGAGAATATTGTGATTTTTGAGGTGTCGAAGGATATGGGAGTAGAGGAGGGATTTAAAGACTTTGGAAATGGTAGATGTCAAAACAATAGGACAATAGTTAGAGGGGTCAGAATGGTCACCTTCTTAGGGATGGGATGTATCAATGTATGCTTCTAAGAAGAAGGAAAAGTTTTGGTTTTTAAACAGAAACAGAACAGATGAGCAAGCACAGATTGAAGTCCAGAGATAAAAGCACTTTTCAGACAGTCCAGAAAGACATTATGGGAAGAGCAGAGGATTAGTAAGAGGAGCATCAGGGGATGAAGGAATGTTAGAGTCATCCAAGATGGAGTTAAAGGAGAAATAGGAACCAAAGAGAGTTGCTTTGTCTATGAAAGAGACAGTTGTAGTACTGTCAGGGTGGAAAAGTGAAGGAAAGATGGAGCAGCAGAAGTTGTTAGAGATGCCCTTGGCTAAAGACCAGAAAGACCTATCAGTGGATGATGAGGAGAGGCTATCGCACTTCTTTTGAATAATGGAACACTTCGCTTCATGGAGGCAAGTGGAAAATTGTTTGGGGTATCTTAACTTTAATACTATTAAAAGTTTTTCAAACTTTATCATTTGGGGTTTGTGATAAATTTACGAGCAAAAGTCATACCAGTATTTTTTTTCTTTGTTTTTAAACCATCTGCCTCTGAGTTGCAATACATGTTTTATATTTATTAAGATTTTTTAAGATTTTTAGCACTGTAGTGTCTTCTTAGTGTTGTTTTTCCTTGTTCTCTCGTAACTCTGGCAAATGAGTATTCCTCATTCCATCATGGGGATGAACACTTTCATGCTTAAATTAATCATGTATCTCTAGATTATTTCACAATAGCCTCTAAATTGTATTTATTGATAAATGTCATTATTTTTTATATTTTTTATTATACTTTGTCGCTGTCTCCCGCGTTTGCGAGGTAGCGCAAGGAAACAGACGAAAGAAATGGCCCAACCCCCCCATACACATGTATATACATACGTCCACACACGCAAATATACATACCTACACAGCTTTCCATGGCTTACCCCAGACGCTTCACATGCCTTGATTCAATCCACTGGCAGCACGTCAACCCCGGTATACCACATCGCTCCAGTTCACTCTATTCCTTGCCCTCCTTTCACCCTCCTGCATGTTCAGGCCCCGATCACACAAAATCTTTTTTACTCCATCTTTCCACCTCCAATTTGGTCTCCCTCTTCTCCTTGTTCCCTCCACCTCCGACACATATATCCTCTTGGTCAATCTTTCCTCACTCATCCTCTCCATGTGCCCAAACCACTTCAAAACACCCTCTTCTGCTCTCTCAACCACGCTCTTTTTATTTCCACACATCTCTCTTACCCTTACGTTACTCACTCGATCAAACCACCTCACACCACACATTGTCCTCAAACATCTCATTTCCAGCACATCCATCCTCCTGCGCACAACTCTATCCATAGCCCATGCCTCGCAACCATACAACATTGTTGGAACCACTATTCCTTCAAACATA
This sequence comes from Panulirus ornatus, assembly GCF_036320965.1. NCBI lineage: Eukaryota > Metazoa > Arthropoda > Malacostraca > Decapoda > Palinuridae > Panulirus > Panulirus ornatus. The sequence goes on along the minus strand of NC_092287.1, from coordinate 21,641,262 downwards.
CCCATTTTTGCTTTCCAAGATAATGTTCTCGACTTCCACACATTCTTCAAGGCCCCCAGAATTTTCGCCCCCTCCCCCACCCTATGATCCACTTCCGCTTCTATGGTTCCATCCGCTGCCAGATCCACTCCCAGATATCTAAAACACTTCACTTCCTCCAGTTTTTCTCCATTCAAACTCACCTCCCAATTGACTTGACCCTCAACCCTACTGTACCTAATAACCTTGCTCTTATTCACATTTACTCTTAACTTTCTTCTTCCACACACTTTACCAAAGTCAGTCACCAGCTTCTGCAGTTTCTCACATGAATCAGCCACCAGCGCTGTATCATCAGCGAACAACAACTGACTCACTTCCCAAGCTCTCTCATCCCCAACAGACTTCATACTTGCCCCTCTTTCCAAAACTCTTGCATTTACCTCCCTAACAACCCCATCCATAAACAAATTAAACAACCATGGAGACATCACACATCCCTGCCGCAAACCTACATTCACTGAGAACCAATCACTTTCCTCTCTTCCTACACGTACACATGCCTTACATCCTCGATAAAAACTTTTCACTGCCTCTAACAACTTTCCTCCCACACCATATATTCTTAATACCTTCCACAGAGCATCTCTATCAACTCTATCATATGCCTTCTCCAGATCCATAAATGCTACATACAAATCCATTTGCTTTTCTAAGTATTTCTCACATACATTCTTCAAAGCAAACACCTGATCCACACATCCTCTACCACTTCTGAAACCACACTGCTCTTCCCAAATCTGATGCTCTGTACATGCCTTCACCCTCTCAATCAATACCCTCCCATATAATTTACCAGGAGTTGACATTTATCTACCCAATGACAACAGCACTCTTCATCTGATTTCTGTTTACATCTGGAGAAAATGGGATTTCAGTCAAATAGTTCTTTTAATTGCAAATACATTGGACAGTGATCAGTAATCACTATTTCAGGGCATACTGTTACCTTGCATTAGGTTAGGAAGTAGCTATTTCCAATAAAAAGATTTAATGTAGGTTCTCTAATATTTCTTGTGCACAAATCAGGGGAGTGAGTAATGAGAAGCATGGTGACATAACAATAAATCAAAAAGGATAAAGCCAGCAGAGTTATGGCCATTGTACAACCCGAAAGGTTGTATCTAATGCTGGTCTTATCTAATGCTGGTCTCCACAAATAGTTTTCTTCCCATTTACGTGAGACATGTAGTGTTCTAATTCTTCTTGGCTGAAATTTCCAGATTTGTTGTAAAATAACAGAGTGCATCTTGGTTCATTATAGAATTTTTATGATGCACTCTATAGAATTTTTATGATGAACTGAATGAAAGATGTTTTGTTTCAAATTCTCTTCCTCCTAATATTGATAACCTTCCTCCTTCCCTGTTCCTATCTTAACTAAGCAGATTAAATCTCTTTAGTAAACTATATGTTATGGTTTTAAACACATCTTTTGTAATACACCTGATATGTAGCTTGGTTTCATCTAATCTCTTTTTGAAATTCCCCTAAATTACAAAGGCTGTTGCATGCATTCCATAACATTATACTGAGATGCTTTGTGATGCTGAATTAGGTTTGGCTTTTTTATTTTAGATTTATTATACATAATCTCTGTTTCTTGCATCAGGGAGGTAGTGCCAGGAAACAGATGAAGGATGGCCCATCCTCTCATATACACACACATATATGTATATATTTATTTTGCTGTCTCCCGCGTTAGCGAGGTAGCGCAAGGAAACAGAAGAAAGAATGGCCCAACCCACCCACATACACATGTATGTACATACATGTCCACATACACAAATATACATACCTATACATCTCAACATATACATATATATACACACACAGACATATACATATATACACATGTACATAATTCATACTGTCTGCCTTTATTCATTCCCATCGCCACCTCACCACACATGCACTAACAACCCCCTCACCCTCATGTGTGCGAGGTAGTGCTAGGAAAAGACAACAAAGGCCACATTCATTCACACTCAGTCTCTAGCTGTCATGTAATAATGCACCGAAACCACAGCTCTTTTTCCACATCCAGGCCCCACAGAACTTTACATGGTTTACCCCAGACACTTCACATGCCCTGGTTCAATCCATTGACAGCACGTCGACCCCAGTATACCACATCGTTCCAATTCACTCTATTCCTTGCCCTCCTTTCACCCTCATGCATGTTTAGGCTCACTTAAAATCTTTTTCACTCCATCTTCCACCTCCAATTTGGTCTCCCTTTTCTCCTCATTCCCTCCACCTCTGACACATATATCCTCTTTGTCAAATCCTCTTTGTCAATCTTTCCTCGCTCATTCTCTCCATGTGACCAAACCATTTCAAAACACCCTCTTTTGCTCTCTCAACCACGCTCTTTTTATTACCACACATCTCTCTTACCCTATTATTACTTACTCGATCAAACCACCTCACACCACATATTGTCCTCAAACATCTCATTTCCAGCACATCCACCCTCCTCCGCACAACTCTATCCATAGCCCACGCCTCGCAACCATATAACATTGTTGGAACCACTATTCCTTCAAACATACCCATTTTTGCTTTCCGAGATAATGTTCTCGACTTCCACACATTCTTCAATGCTCCCAGAATTTTTGCCCCCTCCCCCACCCTATGTTCACTTCTGCTTCCATGGTTCCATCCACTGCCAAATCCACTCCCAGATATCTAAAACACTTCGCTTCCTCCAGTTTTTCTCCATTCAAACTTACCTCCCAATTGACTTGACCCTCAACCCTACTGTACCTAATAACCTTGCTCTTATTCACATTTACTCTCAGCCTTCTTTCACACACTTTACCAAACTCAGTCACCAGCTCCTGCAGTTTCTCACATGAATCAGCCACCAGCGCTGTATCATCAGCAAACAACAACTGACTCACTTCCCATGCTCTCTCATCCACAACAGACTGCATACTTGCCCCTCTTTCCAAAACTCTTGCATTCACCTCCCTAATAACCCCATCCATAAACAAATTAAACAACCATGGAGACATCACCCACCCCTGCCGCAAACCTACATTCACTGAGAACCAATCACTTTCCTCTCTTCCTACACGTACACATGCCTTACATCCTTGATAAAAACTTTTCACTGCTTCTAACAACTTGCCTCCCACACCATATATTCTTAGTACCCTCCACAGAGCATCTCTATCAACTCTATCATATGCCTTCTCCAGATCCATAAATGCTACATACAAATCCATTTGCTTTTCTAAGTATTTCTCACTTACCTCATCTCTGTACTTCCAATTGGCAGCACTTTTGGATGTTTGGCACCCATTTTGAAGGATTTTGAATGTTACTGAACAACTCAGTAAAGAGAAACATTTTCTACCACCATGGCATTTTTGCAATCTCTGTGGTAAAGGAAAATAAAATGCCCATTTCATATTTGTGATTTAGCAGCAAAAGGTTTAAACTGTTGTGCCCTAAGTTCACCTTATTTAGCTATAAAAGTTGGTTCTGTTACTTTGAATAGAAATGCATATTCTAATTTACTCTTGATATACCTTTGACAGGTAAGATTTTTGCAGCTGCATTGTACTCAGACTTGATTTCAGTGACCTTGTGTCAGATGTAAAGTTTTGCAGATTCATCTGCAAAACTTTATTTTCAGAGTTATTGATTGGCAGTTTTCATGTGTAACATTTATTACTCACTAATTAAGATTAAAAAGCTACTTATTTTGATACTGTTTTTCAGAAACATGCGTGAAATGAAACAGAACAATGTGTGTGCTTTTATTGGAGCATTTGTTGAGCAAAGAAAAATGGCACATGGAGAACATAGCAGGGTGACATTTGTCACAGAGTATTGCACCAGAGGGTCATTACTTGACATACTGGGCCTGGAAGACATTAAGCTTGACTGCCTCTTCATATCTTCCCTTGTGCATGATCTCCTTAAGGTAAGTATAGTATGATAGATTTAAGAGTTTTGCCTTTTATATATTGTGATATCAAATTCAAGATAAATTCTTATATGGTTTCTACAACTAACACCTTTGGTAACAGTGTATTTTAGGTATTCACCATTATCTGATGACTTATATTGACACTATCACATCAAATGATTTGTTTTATTTATTAGAAGAAATTCTGACTGGCGCATTTAAAGTTGCAGTACTTTTTTTTTTTTACTTTGATTAGGTTAGGTTTCGTTTGGTTTGGTCTTGTCGGGTCCAAAACAAGAGAACAGACTGGAAGCTAAGCTACAAGAGTGTCTGGAGGGACGTGAGGACACATTTCTTCTGCGGGATAGTAGTGGAACAAGCTGAGCAAAGATGAAATGAATGCAGACAGCAGTGAACTTTAAAAAACCTTTATGATAGAAGTGTGAGATTAAGAGATTCCTTGACTTGGATAGGTGAGGTAGATTAGGTCTTTTTTTTTTAACATATTTACTCTAACTTAAGCAAACCTAATATAACTTAGGAAGAATAAAGACCAATATTAAAGGTGCCTGTCAGAATCTATTCTATAAAGTTAATGAATCATTTGGTGTGATTTTTGTCATTAGTTGATAAATAAAGGTTTGCTCCATAATAAGCTGCTACCTCAGTTTTTTCTTTTTGTGAAAATAACAAGACTATGTTTAACTCATTAGCTATTCCTCTTACTTTTAGTCAAAGAAAACAGGGTATAAGTATATTTCAGGGGTGTGCCTTTAATTATTGACATATATTGACAAAATCTGTACCAAACATTTTGTTTTACTTAATGGAATAAGTTCATACATGCTTCTTTAAATATGGAGTACTATCTTTTATCTAGGATTGGTTACAATAGAGTAGATGATAGCAAAAATGCACAAAGAAAAGCTAATCTAATCTAATCAAGCTAATCTAATCTAATAAAATTTACTCTTACCTAGTAGCAAAGATACCCATAGAGAAGCTAATCTAATCTAATAAAATTTTCTCCCACCTAGTTCATTAATCTTACCTAACCCATCCCAGCTTATCCTTACATAACCTAACCTATTCCAACTTATCCATACATTACCTAACCTGTCCCAGCTTATCCTTACATTACTTAACCAACCTGAGCATTAACCTAAGTGAGAAAAAGTACTCTGAATTTAGGTGCACAACCAAATTTTATTCTTTCTAATGAAACATTTTGTTTATATGATCTTTCTCAGTGAGTAAGTGTAAGGATGATTCCTAAAATGCTTTTTTTTTTTTTTTTTTTACTGAAAACAGGTCATGTTTAGCATTATATGTTTGACTTAAGTTTGGTAAGACTAAGTGCATTGACTTGTATTTAGAAATTTGATATCAAGCAACTTCTTTTATGAAGTATGATGAACTTTAACAGCTGCATTTGAATTTAGAGTTCTGTTTTTCAATTATGGGATGTGTTGGGTGTGTGGATGTGGGCCCAGGACAGTTTCCTGTTTTTCAATTATGGGATGTATTGGGTATGTCTATGTGGGCCCAGGACAGTTTCCTGTTTTTCAATTATGGGATGTTTTGGGTATGTGGATGTGGGCCGAGGACAGTTTCCTAGTGCTCACTAGCACTACTACCCTTGATTTTGATTTAATTGTTTTTTGTTATTATTATTGTCAACCAAAATGCACAAACTATTTAGAATCATGCCTAATATATGAGTTTTAAGATCAGAAAATCCACCATGGCAATAACCAAGGAATTGTTTTCGTTATTCTAATGCCATCTGTTGTGTGCACCCTCAATAAGTGGATTATAAATGAGTGAGTGGGTGTGTTCTTGTTTCACTGCCTAAGTACAAATTCTAATACTGTATTAATACTGATGATAAACAGTACAATTCCAGTGTATTGGCACTTTATATCCATCTGCTGTCCATGATGTATCTCCCTACCTTCCATCCCATACTTAAGAATGGCAACACAAAAGAGACTGTCATACACAGTAACTATGTTGTAAAAGCTGTTGAATATGCAAAGGACAGTGGTCATTGTGCAGCTAAGAGGTGCTTTGGGCCTCCATGGACTGAAAAGGTTGTACGATGGGGGAGAGCGAATACACTCACATATTTCTTGCATGTCATAGTGAGCAACTAAAAGGGACAGGAGTTGGGGGCCAGAAATTCTCCTCTCCTGTAATTATTACCTATTTGTACTGTACATGAAGGGAGTTTTACATTCATAGGGCCACATCTCCATTCATCCACCTTTCTAATACTATAAAGGTATTTCTTTATATCCTTATTTATAAGGTTCATACATAATTTCATGTTATGTACTCTGTTTTCTCTATCCCTACGTCTCTTCAAGAAGTGTCCACTATCCACTTCATTGAACTCTTAAAATTGAAGGTTGTGATTAAATCACCCCTCAGTCCTCTTTTTTCCTAGGCAGGTAAATTCGAAGCCTCCAGCCTCTCTTCTACCTTAGCTCTCATGATTCTGGTACCATCCTTGTTGCCTTCTTTTGGATCTTCTAACCACATCAAAAAGATTTATGAAAAGAAAGTAATTCCCTTAGTGATACTGTTTACGTTGTTGTTTGATATGAAAGGGATTTGGTTGTTCTCTTTATTTGCTATTCTTTATTCTTTGGTTTTGCATAGAGGTGAGAGTGGTATAATCAGAATGATGAAATGATATATATATATATATATATATATATATATATATATATATATATATATATATATATATATATATATATATATATATATATATATATCAATTTCTGTATATTTTCAGAGATGAATGAAAATTAGATAACATCTAAACGAAGTGGTAAGAAAATCATGTCAAGATCAGCTTGTCATAATGTATTTAACCTCTTTTTGCATCAGTGAATTTTGTTCTCTTATGGAAAAGATTATTAGAAAGTAAGTGGCTGACTTTCTGCAGAGGAGAAATTTGATAAGTGAGAGTGCATGGTGTTAGAGAAAGGATGTCATTTGTAACTAACCTCTTAGAGTTTTATATGAGAATGAGCTCAGTCTTGGACTGTCTGTATCTGGGCTGCTAGAAGGCATTTGACATTGTACCTCACTGGAGGCTGATTAAGAAGCTGGATCACCAAGCAGGAATATGGGGTAAACACCAGTGATGAACAGATTACCTCAGTAGAAGGGAACAAATTGAGCATGTTAGAGAAGCCTTTTCCAAATGTGTTGAGATGACCAGTGGAGTGCCACATGATTCAATTCTGGGAACATTTTCCTCTTGACCCATATCAATAACTTGCCTGAAGATATGGAATCTTACCTGAATATGTTTTATATATGCAGTTGATGCAAAGGTTATGATGGGAGTGAAAAGTGAAGGGGATTGCATCAGCTAACAAGGGGACCTTAACAGACTCCAAAATTGGTCAGAAATATTGTTGAAACTCATCCCAAGCAAATGCAAAGCAAGGAGGATAGGACATCAAAGGAAGGCATCAATATGATTATTGCTTCACAAAAAATAAACATTTAGGATTCTTTGTGTAAATACTTGTGAGTTGACATTGTCCTAACCTGTTGCCAGAGTACAATATTTAGAGAATGATTAAAGAAACAAATTGTCCTCTGGCAATTATCAGATTAGCTTTCAAGTGTATGGATAAGGAAATATTTAACATAAGACCAAAACTAGAATATGTTTCTTGGGTGTGGCCACCATACCTAAAAAAAGTGCAAAGAGCTTACAAAGAAGGTCCAGAGGAGGGCAACGAGGTTGTTACCAGAATTGAGAGAGCTAAGCTTCAGGGGAAGGCTATATGCTTTAGACTTACCCATCTTGGAAGATAGAAGATTGAGGACTGACATAATCACAACCTTTAAGTTATTAAAAATAGATCAATGACATGGACAGTTTTTTGAGACATATGGATAGAGCAACCAAAGGACATAACAAGAAATTGAGTAAGAAACATAAATATGAATGTAAAGAAATACCTATATAGTATAAGAGTGGAGGATGAGAGGAACAGATTGACTGACAGATGACTGGTGAATGTAGACAGCATTTATAGATTTAAGATCTTGTATGACAGTATAGATTGTTCAAGAGATGGGTCCCTAAAAGTGTAAAATTACCTCCATGTTTAGTACAAATATGTAATAACACATGCTAAAACACACACACACACCCACACACACACACACACACACACACACACACACACACACACACACACACACACACACACATTTTTTTCATATTTGATTGCTTCTTCCCATGTTTGTAAGGTAGCACCAGGAATGAACAAAGAAAAGCTGCATTCACTCACATCTATTCTATACCTGTCATGTGTGAGGCACCCAGACCACAGTTCCCTGTCCACAACTAGGTCCCACAGATCTTTCCATGGTTTTTCCATGCTCATTTCACATGCCCTGCCTTTAGGACATTGACAGCACGTCGACCCCTGTAAAACCTATTATTCCAATTTACTTGGTCTTGTGCACACCTTTCACCTGCATGTTCAAGCCCTGAACACTCAAAATCTTTTTCTTTCCATCCTTACATCTCCAGTTTTGTTTCCTCCTTCTTGTTCCCTCCACTTCTAACACATATATCCTCTTTGTCAACTCATTCTCTTTATATGTCCAAACTATTTCACCACAACCTCTTTAGCTTTCAACCACACTCTTTTTATTACCACACCTCTCTGTTACCCTTTTATCACTTACTCGATGAAACCACCTCCCTCAAATATTTCATTTTCAACACATCCACACTTCTCTGCACATCCTCATCACTCGTATCTTCAAACACCCATTGTCTTCTCTCATTCCCCACATTCTTCAGTACTCCCAGAAACTTATGATGTTGTTTTAAACAGCATTGTGTTTGGGTTTCAATGTCTTTTCTCCATGTTTTCAGGGAATGCTATTCTTGCATTCACATTTTGGTCCTCATGGTAATTTGAAATCATCCAACTGTGTTGTGAATGGGAGATGGGTCCTTCAAGTTACTGACTTTGGCCTTTATGACCTGCGATGTGAGACTCTTCGTCATCTTGAGAAGGATGACCGTGTTCAATTCGACCAACGTATGTATCTGTCTCCTATAGTTTATAGTTGTTTATAAAGTAACCACATCAAAAAGATTTATGAAAAGAAAGTAATTCCCTTAGTGATACTGTTTACGTTGTTGTTTGATATGAAAGGGATTTGGTTGTTCTCTTTATTTGCTATTCTTTATTCTTTGGTTTTGCATAGAGGTGAGAGTGGTATAATCAGAATGATGAAATGATATATATATATATATATATATATATATATATATATATATATATATATATATATATATAGAAGAGGGTGTTTTGAAGTGGTTTGGGCACATGGAGAGAATGAGTGAGGAAAGATTGACCAAGAGGATATATGTGTCGGAGGTGGAGGGAACGAGGAGAAGAGGGAGACCAAATTGGAGGTGGAAAGATGGAGTGAAAAAGATTTTGTGTGATCGGGGCCTGAACATGCAGGAGGGTGAAAGGAGGGCAAGGAGTAGAGTAAATTGGAGTGATGTGGTATACCGTGGTTGACGTGCTGTCAGTGGATTGAATCAGGGCATGTGAAGCGTCTGGGGTAAACCATGGAAAGCTGTGTAGGTGTGTATATTTGCGTGTGTGGACGTATGTATATACATGTGTATGGGGGGGGTTGGGCCATTTCTTTCGTCTGTTTCCTTGTGCTACCTCACAAACGCGGGAGACAGCGACAAAGTATAATAAAATAAATAAAATATAAATATATATATATATATATATATGTATATATATATATATATATATATATATATATATATATATATATATATATATATATATATATATATATATATATATATATCAATTTCTGTATATTTTCAGAGATGAATGAAAATTAGATAACATCTAAACGAAGTGGTAAGAAAATCATGTCAAGATCAGCTTGTCACAATGTATTTAACCTCTTTTTGCATCAGTGAATTTTGTTCTCTTATGTTTCTTAAAAACAGAGAGAGCAATATTTTGTGGGTTATCATAAAGAGTAGGTAAGAAGTCTAGGGAATTTGGCCCTTAGAAGTGACCTTTTCTTGCTTTTGCTGAGCCTTTTAGCCCCACACATATACATGATACATTTCGGATCAGAGTCCCACACACACATGAGATATGTACTGATGTTTCCCACTCTATTTTAAATCTCCCAGAACAATCAATACCCATATATACTCGTGTGAGGAAGTACCAGGAGCGACTGAGTGCAGAATGGAAAAAGGTGAGAGCAAAGGACGTAAGGGGAGTGGGGGAGGAATGGGATGTATTTAGAGAAGCAGTGATGGTTTGCGCTAATGATGCTTGTGGCATGAGAAGCGTGGGAGGTGGGCAGATGATACAGTGCTGGTGGCTGATTCGGGTGAGAAACTGCAGAAGCTGGTGACTGAGTTTGGTAAAGTTTGTGAAAGAAGAAGGCTGAGAGTATATGTTAATAAGAGCAAGGTTCTTAGGTACAGTAGGGTTGAGGGAGAGTTGAGGGACAAGTCAATTGGGAGGTGAGTTTGAATGGAGAAAAACTGGAAGAAGTGAAGTGTTTTAGATATATGAGAGTGGACTTGGCAGCGGATGGAACCATGGAAGCGGAAGTGAGTCACAGGGTGGGGAGGGGGCGAAAGTTCTGGGAGCATTGAAAAATGTGTGGAGATCAAGAACGTTATCTTGGAAATCAAAAATGGGTATGTTTGAAGGAATAGTGGTTCCAACAATGTTATATGGTTGAGAGGAGTGGGCTATAGATAGAGTTGTGCGGAGGAGGGTGGATGTGCTGGAAATGAGATGTTTGAGGACAATATGTGGTATGAGGTGGTTTGATCGAATAAGTAATGAAAGGTTAAGAGAGATGTGTGGTGGTAAAAAAAAGTGTGGTTGAGAGAGCAGAAGAGGGTGTTTTGAAATGGTTTGGTCACATGGAGAGAATGAGTGAGGAAAGATTGGCAAAGAGGATATATGTGTCAGAGATGGAGGGAATGAGAAGAAGTGGGAGACCAAATTGGAGGTGGAAAGGCGGAGTGAAAAAGATTTTGAGTGATTGGGGCCTGAACATGCAGGAGGGTGAAAGGCGTGCAACGAAAGAATTAGTGAGGAAAGATTGACAAAGAGGATATATGTGTCAGAGGTGGAGGGAACCAGGAGAAGTGGGAGACCAAATTGGAGGTGGAAAGATGGAGTGAAAAAGATTTTGAGTGATCGGGGCCTGAACATGCAGGAGGGTGAGAGGCATGCAAGGAATAGAGTGAATTGCAATTATGTGGTATACTAGGGTCGACCTGCTGTCAATAGACTTAACCAGGGCATGTGAAGCATCTGGGGAAACCATGGAAAGGTCTATGGGGCCTTGATGTGGATAGGGAGCTGTGGTTTTGGTGTATTACACATGACATCTAGATACTGAGTGTGAACAGAACTGCTAAGAGAACCCTGGAGATGAAAGCAAAAAGAGACCATAGATGAAAACACCAGAGGACAAATGTTTTGGGATGTTATGGGATGGTAAGGCATGATATCAGAGGATAACACACCTAGAGGTAGAGGTAAAAGATTGAGGAAGTATTTCAAGAATCATGAAGGGAGCCATGAGACTAGGGGGGAACAGAAATACAGTTTTGTAGAGGGGATTCAGGACATACAAAACTAGAGGTGAGAAGGTGAAACCATTCAATATCAGAAAGTCTGATGTGTATTCTTTGGATGTGCTAGTGGCTGTGCAGCCAGAGGAATGAACTAAAATGCACACAAAATATATCAAAGACAATGTTTGGAAGGAAGATGCAGAAGCATTACTGGTAGCTATTCAGATAGAGGAAAAGACAAAAACACATACCGAACCTATTGAATCAGTATCAACAGCTTCTCAGGCAAAGGACTAACACAAACATATAGACTGAAATTATTAGAGGGTAGGGTGGTTTAGAAGGAGCACTTGTGGCAGTGGATCAACAGAGCTGGAAGGGTGATAGAGAGTAACATAGACCTGGGATGACATAGAGGTACACAGGATTAAGTGAAGTGATCAAATGAATATGCACTGCTAGAGATGAAACAATCCCATCCTTCTCATAGTAATACATATTAAGCAATCCTCCTCTTCATGTTAGAGATGAAGCAGTTGTCTTCCTCCCACTAGAGGTGAAGCAAACCTCCTCCTTATCTTGTTAGAAATGAAGCATTTCTCTTTATTCTCCTCCAGTTAGAGATGAGGAAATCCTCCTCCCTCCTGTTAGAGATGAAGGCAACCCTCCTCCTTCTCCACCTCTCTCCTCCTCCTGTTAAGAGATGAAGTAATCCTATTCCTTTGCCTCCTCTTCCTGTTAAAGAGATGAAGCAATCCTTCTCCTCCTCACCCTCCCCCTCTTGTTGGAACTGACACAATCCTCATCCTCCCCCTTCTTGTTGGAGCTTAAGCAATCCTCCTCCTCCTCCTGTTAAGAGATGAAGCAATCCTCCTCCTTTGCCTCCTCTTCCTGTTAAAGAGATGAAGCAATCCTTCTCCTCCTCACCCTCCCCCTCTTGTGGGAACTGAAACAATCCTCATCCTCCCCCTTCTTGTTGGAGCTTAAGCAATCCTCCTCCTCCTCCTGTTAGAGATGAAGCAATCCTCCTCCTTCTTCTGTTAGAGATGAAGCAGTCCTCCTTCTCCTCCCATCCTCTTTTTCATGTAAGAGATGAGGAAATCCTCATGTTAGAAATGAAGCAGTCCTACTCAATCTCCAGTTGGAAATGAAGTATTCCCCTCCTCCTATCCATATTAGACATGAAGCAATCACCTGTTAGAGATGAACCAATTCTCCTCCTCTTTTTGTTAGAATTGAAGGGATCCTCCTCCTCCTCCTCCTGCTCTTGCTCATATTAAAGATGAAGCAGTCCTCATCCTCTACCTTCTCTTTTCCTTCCTCTTCTTGTTAGAGATGAAGTAATCCTTCTCCTCCACTGTTTCGTCCTCCAGCATCTTCTTCTTTTCTACTCCCCTTCCTTCCCCTTTTCCCCCTGCCCTTCCCCTCCCTCTTCTCTTCCTCCATGGTCTGTATAGTTTACCTTATGTAAATATATAACCATGGTGTTTGTAATGACCATATTTGAAGAACTTTCTTCTTCACCATTCCCAATATCATTCCAGGTATGCTTTGGAGAGCTCCTGAACTCCTTCGTGCAGGTATAGATGCTCCAGGAACAAAAGAAGGGGATGTCTACTCATTTGCCATCATCCTTCATGAAATCATTGGCCGCCAAGGGCCTTATGACACTTATGACAGTGATACTGATGATTCATCAGGTTAGTAGTAGATTAAAGTGAACAACTGATATCCACTTCTGTTGCACTTTTCATGCACACTAATACTGAGGGTTACCTTTTTATAAAAGACTTGCATAAGCCAGTTTGGTATGGGTGAATTCATGTTTTCAGAGTAAAATGAGGGTTTTCTTACCAGCCCATGCCAAAGTTCTCCTTTGGACTGAAATTATGTATAGTATTAAGTTTCATGCATATGCTGATAGCCCTTTTTTACAAAAATATTGTGAATGTTTTTTAATTTCATTTATATTAGGGTTCTAGAACTGTGGGCATAAGGGTAAGGGAGGAGGCACTTGTGATGGAATTAAGTAAGGGAATGGTAGTTTCGAGGCAGGGAGCTTCAGTGGTTTTAGGGAGGAAGGGAGCTGTGGTGATGTGGATGAAGGAGGGAGTGGTTGTGTTATGGGTATGGGAAGAAGGATGGAAAATAGTAGTTTAGTGGAAAGGAACAAGGAACACACATCAGAGGAACCACAGGCTTTTCTTGTGGGACCATCACTTTTCTTGATCTGTGTAAGTGAAATGCCAGAAGGGATGGACGTTTACTTGAATATGTCTTCAGATAATGCACAGGTCCTGAGGGAAGTGGTCATTAGGGATGTGAAAAGCTTGGAGAACTGCATCAGCTTATAAGGGAACCAAGGCAGATGGTCTGATTCATGGATGAAGAAATTCAACCCAAGTAGATATAAAATAATGTAAATCAGTCAGAGCAAAAGAAGGCCCCAATAGGAAGATTATACTGTAGAAAGTAAGAGTGGAAGTGATGGAAATAAAATGTTTGAGGACAATATGTATTGTGAATTTGTTTAAGTAAGTAATAAAGAGTTAAAAAGAGGTGTAGTAAAATGAAGACGTGGTTGAGAGAGCTGAAGAGGGTGTGCTGAAATGGCTTGTATGTATGGAGAGAATGAGTGAGGAGGGATTGACAAAGAGACTATATGTGTCAGAAGTGGAGGAGAAAAGTAGAAGGGGAATAACAAATTGGAGATGGCTGTTAAATGAAAAATGTTTTGTTTGGTCAAAGACAGAACATGCTGAAGGGTGAAAGGCACGCATGGGGTAGAGTGAATTAGAATAATGTTATATACAGGGGTTGATGTACTGAATCAGGGCATATGAAGTGGCTGGGAGAAATCATGGAAAGGTCTGAGGTCTAGTTATGGTGGGGGCTGTGGTTTTGATGCATTCCTTATGACAACTAGGGAATGGGCATGACTGAATGCAGCCTTCTTTGTCTCCTCATGGTGCTACTTTGCTAATGCAGGAAATGGTGGACAAGTGTGAAAGAAGAAAAAGGAGAAAATAAGCTGCAAGAATATGTGTATGAGAGAATGTGGGAAGTCAACATTTTCCCTAACATGTCACAATAGTCCAACTTTATGACAACAGTCAAAGAGTCCAACTGCCTGCTACCAAATACTGTATTAGAATTTGACTGAAGTTCATAGATAAGGAAATTTTTAACTAGCCATTGACATTCTACATAAGGTCAAAACTAGAATATGCCCCTCATTTGTTATTACCACACCTAAAGAAAGATTAATTACCAGGAAAGGTTAGAGTCTTCAAATTTCCTCACTGTAGAAGAGAGAAGAGTGAGGAATTACCTTATTTTGCAGGCAGTGAAAAGTTCCATGAAAGGGTTAGGGATAGAACAATCAGAGGACACAACATGCAATTAAGCAAGAAATTTGTTAAGATGTGAAAAAGTACTTTACATTATAAGGGTGGATAAAGAACAGAAAGAGTGAATGAAGACATGGTAAATGGAGACAGTAAATAGAAATTTTAAAAAAAGTATGAGTCAAGAATTTTCAAGAGATGGGGTCCCACTCGTGTAAAACTCCTTCCCT
This sequence comes from Panulirus ornatus, assembly GCF_036320965.1. Classification (NCBI taxonomy): domain Eukaryota; kingdom Metazoa; phylum Arthropoda; class Malacostraca; order Decapoda; family Palinuridae; genus Panulirus; species Panulirus ornatus. The sequence goes on along the minus strand of NC_092287.1, from coordinate 21,626,079 downwards.
ATAGAGCACAAATAGATAATTTGATATAAGCACAGAGGATTGAGTGAAGCTGTGGATAGAATGATATACACTTTTAAGGGCAAACAATCAAGCACATTTAGGGTCCAGTAGAGCAAAAAGTCTAAAAAAGTGCAGAGTATATAGGATCAGTGCTTCTTTGAAAAAGTGATATTAGAGAGAAAGCCAGAGGTACAGAGATTGAAGAATGAAAACTGATTGACTTAGTTGTCAAGTGGATCACACCAAAAGTAGAGATTAGTAAACTATGAGGTTAAGAGATGTGAATCTTTACTTATTATGGAAATGGATGAAGATCATACATCAAGGAAAGAAGAGGACAGGGAAAGAAAGAAGAAATGCGTATTTGAAGATTACTTGAGGGTGTAAAATGATTCCATGTAATTTCTGAGGTAAGAGAAAGAATAAGAATTTGTGGTTATAATCAATTATGGAGACTTTTCTTCCAGAGTCATCCAGCCATGAGATACTAAGGCAGGCAAAAACAAAAGTTTAAAAAGAAAATAGATTTCAGTGGGGTATTCATCAAGCCTGATATCGTGAGGGAAGAGAGGGAATGAAGTGAAAAACATAGTTTGATGGCAAAAATGGGAGACATGAGTTAAGACGAGAATAAAACGCCCTTAACTGTATCAAAGAGAGGTCGGGAATGTTGGGTGGTAGTTGTGTCCAACAGAAAATGATGCATACTAAGGCTGATGGATTAATAGTTAATGAGAACTGGTATTCAAGGATCATAGAAGGGAAAAAAGGGCAGGTGTTAGGGTTGGAACACAAGACGGAGCCAGTGAGGAGTGCTCATTCACAAAGACTCAGGCTGGGGTGTCTAAACATGTGAATGTAACGTGGATGAGGCAAAAGGAGAGATAGGTAGTGTGTTTTGAGAAAGGATCCTGGATGTTATGGTTCTGTGAAACAAAGAACATGGGTAAAGGTGGAGAATGGTTAGGGAATTTCTTAATGGTAAAGTCAGGGTTTAGTGTGATGGCAAGAGCTAAAGAAGGGATAGCACCACTGATCAAGCAGGAGTTGGTGGAGTGTGTAAAAGTGCGTAGAGAGGTGAGTTCTCAACTCATGTAGGTAAAAATGAAAGTTGACTGCGAGAGATGATTAGAGGATTGCAAGGATGATGAGATACAAGTGTTTTGGGAGCAGCTGAGTGAATGTGTCAACAGTTTTGATGCTAGAGACTGCGTATTAGTATTAGGCGATCTGTATGTGAAAATAAGCACTGTAGCTATTGAGGGTATGACTGGGGGACATGGGGTATCCAGTGAGGTGAAAACAATTGGTGTACTGCTTATGGAGTTGTATGCTGAAAAAGGATTGATGATTGGCAATACTTGGTTTAAAAAGGGGGACATACATAGGTCTATGTGGATGAGTAGAAATGATGGTAAGGGGGCATTATTGGATTACATACTAATTGATTGGCATGCAATAGAGAAATCCTTGGATTTGAATTAATTGACAAGTGTAGCTGGTGGGATTTCTGATCTTTACCTGGTGGACGTAAGGGTGAAGATTTTTAGGAGTTTCGAGAAAAGAAGAAACAGTATGAGCAAGAAGAGGGTGGTGCAAGGAAGCGAGCTTAAAAAAGGGATATTTATTTATTTACTTTGCTTTGTCGCTGTCTCCCTCGTTATCGAGGTAGCACAAGGAAACAGATGAAAGAATGGCCCAACCCACCCACATACACATGTATATACGTACACGTCCACACATGCAAATATACATACCTATACATCTCAACATATACATATATATACACACACAGACATATACATATATACACATGTACATAATTCATACTGACTGCTTCTATTCATTCCCATTGCCACCCCGCCACACATGAAATAACAACCCCCTCCCCCCTCATGTGCGTGAGGTAGCACTAGGAAAAGACAACAAAGGCCACTTTAGTTCACACTCAGTCTCTAGCTGTCATGTAATAATGCACCGAAACCACAGCTCCCTCTCCACATCCAGGCCCCACAGAACTTTCCATGGTTTACCCCAGATGCTTCACATGCCCTGGTTCAATCCATTGACAGCACGTCGACCCTGGTATACCACATCATTCCAATTCACTCTACTCCTTGCATGCCTTTCACCCTCCTGCATGTTCAGGCCCCGATCACTCAAAATTTTTTTCACTCCATCTTTCCATCTCCAATTCGGTCTCCCATTTCTCCGCGTTCCCTTCACCTCTGACACATATATCCTCTTTGTCAATCTTTCCTCACTCATTCTCTCCATGTGACCAAACCATTTCAAAACACCCTCTTCTGCTCTCTCAACCACACTCTTTTTATTACCACACATCTCTTTTACCCTATATTACTTACTCGATCAGACCACCTCACACCACATATTGTGGTAAGGAAGGTTGTTGTCTGGAAGGGTAAGACAGGGTGGAGGGACAGGTGTAGCCATTAAGTCAGTTAATCACCCAAGCAAACAGGCTAACATTAACTTTCTTTCACAATTACTGAATGTGTTTACTGTCGAAAGACATTTTACTAAAACCAAACGACATATAAAAGTAGAACATTTATAAGAAAGAAAAGGGAAATACTGCTCTTGAAAGGGCTGGTAGTTTTGCTCATATGACTTCTGTGTACATGGTGAGAGGAAGGATGGCAGTGAAGTTTGTCTGGCTGAGAGATCAGTTGATAGCACAAGCCTGTGGCAAGCATTCATTGGCTGAGACAGCCCAAACCAAGCAAATAACAAGGGTCATATTATAGTTTGGTCCATGAGGCATGTTGAAACCTTGTTTCACATCATTTACTAGGGAATGTAATGACCTGACCCCGATGCTGCACTGATATAGTGTCTCATTTTGCTCATAGACAGATTGCAGAGGAGGGAAGTACTAAAATTTTACTCTTCTTCAGATGTGCTGTCTTTTTCCATTTCTTTTTTTATTCATTCTTTAAACTGTTTTTATTCTTATTACAGAACCATAATTTTATTTTTACCATTGTGCATACTCAGTGAAGCAATCCTATTCTCATATGATCTTATTTCTTAAAGCAAACAAATAGCAGCTGCTGTGCTAATGTGATGGCCAAAACAGCATTTGGAATACTTAGACATTTATTTTAAGCATTGATCTTGAGACTAATACATGTAGGGTTAAAAGATTTTTGGAGAAGCTGCATGTATTATTATGCTATGACATCAGGTAGGGATGAAAATGATATAAATATAGAACAGATTTTGGTTATTAAACTTATCTAGCTTAGAGATTTCAAAATTTTTAACTTATGAATAATTTTTTATCATTGTTTTGAGTATTTTCTTCTTTATAGTTATTATTAAGAAATTGAAGTCTGGGTCAACAGTAACAGGACCTCCTTATCGACCTGATCTCAATAAGATAATTGACATGCCCTTTGGTTCTGATGCATCTGTACGGTGTGCTATGCAAGCTGCATGGGAAGAAAATCCTTCAGACAGACCTACTTTTCGATCTCTAAGAGTAAAACTTAAAAGTATGAAAGATAAAAGGTGAGTAGATATTTGATGAAGCTTTAGTGTTACATATTTTAAAGCCTTTGATTTTATAGCCTTTCTCTCCTCAGAAAAGAACTTAGAGAAATACAACTAAAGGTTGTAAAATTAGTAGTTGGATACAAGATTGTGAGATATAGGAATGAGAAGGGCAATGCATGTTGAAGAGAAGAGAATAGAAATGCTGTGGAAGAGAAGAAAAACGCATATGTTAGATTGCTTGATCGGAATATACCAGTGGAAATTTATCAAAGGAGGAGGGAAGAATATGAAATATGTGAGTGGAATATTAAGAAGCTAATAGAGGAAAGCAAAGAAACAGTAGATGAAGATTTTGGAAGAAAGTTAAGTGAAAAGTTTCGGGATAATAAGAAACTATACGGGGATGAGGTGAAAAAGGAAAGAGATGGGTGTAAGAGTGGAAATGTTATTGTTAGAAGTGAGTAAGGTGATTTGCTGAATCAAAAGGAGGAAATGAAAGGAAGATGAAAAGAGTCTTCTGAAAACTGATGAATGTGGGAGAAGGGGAGGAAGTAGTGATAACAAGTGTAGGTATGGAGGATAGAAGGAAGAGGATACAAGTACAAGGGTCTATGGTTAGGGCAATAATGAGGCTAAAGGTAGGAAATGCACTTGGAGTGGATGGGATTACAACTAAAATGCTGAAGTATGGGGGTGAATGTGTGATAGAGTAGATGCATGTTATGTGATTTAGCATGGAAACAGAAGGATGTGTCTGAATATTTGACGAAAGCTATTATTGTTCCTTTATTCAGAGGAAAAGGTGCTAAGGATAAATGTAGCAGTTATAGGGCAATGAATCTGTTAAGTATACCAGGAAGAGTGCATGCAAAACTGTCAATTGATAGAGTGATGGAAGTGACTGAATGAAGAATAAGTGAAGAGCAAGGGGGGTTTTAGAAAAAGTAAGGGATGTGTGGATCAGATACTTGTGGTAAAGATGACTGTAGAAAAGTATTTAGCGGAAGATAAAAAGTAGTATGCAGCTTTTATGGATCTGGAGAAAGCATATGACAGAGTCTAGTGGAATGCTTTATGGGATGTGTTAAGGATATATGAGATAGAGGGACAACTATTAGATGGTGTGAAAGCCTTCTATAGAGGAGCAAAGGTAAGTTTTGGGATATATGTAGGTCTGAGGCAGGTCTGTGTGATGTCACCATGGTTTTCTTTAATAGATTTATTGATGGAGTGATAAGAGAGATGAAAGCAAAACTAGGGGTAAAGGGTTGCAGAAATGGAGTGTGGTGGTGAGATATGGTGGATAGTGGTAGGCCTGTTTGCAGATGATATTGTGTTGTTTGCTGAGAGTGAAGAGGAGTTGCAGAAGGTAGTAAATGCAAGCAAAAGTTAAATATTGGTGTTTGAGAAGAATCAGAGTGAAAGTATAGATTTTGAAAAACTACAGATTGAAAGAAGAAAGTGTACTAAATTGTGCTTTGGATATTGGGGGAGAAGACTGGAAAAGGTGAGAAAATGTAAGTATTTAGGAGCTGTATTGAGTAAGTTTAGTGATATGGAATGAGAGATAAGGGAGAGAGCAGTACAGGATAGAAGAGTCACTGGGTTTCTTGATAGAATGATGAAGGGTAAAGGTATAAGTATGGAAGTGAAGGGATGATTAAGGGAAAGCACAGCTCTCTTAACCCTGACCTATGCAGCCAAAACATGGACATGGAATGAGTTACAGAGGTCAAGAATCCAGGCTGTGGAAATGAGCCATTTTGAAAAGAGCATGTGGTGTGACTAGATGGAATGAAGAAAGAAATGAAGGAGTGTGTGAGAGATGTGGTATGGCAGGGAATGCAAAGGGAATGAATTGTGGAGTGGTAGAATGGGTGAAACATAATATTTTGTGGTAGTTTGGACATGTGGAAAGAATGCAAGACTGGGAGTTTACCAGGAGAGTGTATGATAGTACAGTTAAAGGGGTTAGTGTGAGAGGAAGACCATCTGTGACGTGAGCAAATAGGGTGGAGGAATACTGGAGGGAGTGAAATGACGAATATGAGGGAGGCATGTAAGGATAAAGATAAGTGGAAACTTTTACCATCCCCTCCCTAGATGGGAGTTCCCAAAGGGAATGGGTGTTAGAGATGTAGATAGATAGACTGACTTTTCTAAAACTCACTTTCATTGTATTTCTCCTAAATCTTGATGTATGTCATAAATTGTAATGGTATCCTAACCTGTTTTACTCCATGCTAAATGCTATCAAAATCTTGATTGAACCTTTTCTGCGACGGTGTATGTAACATTCCTTTTCATGTATTATATGGAATTATAAAGTCTTGCCCCATGTTATTTGGTTGTTAGTTCACTCGATAATACCATATGCTAGAAAAGTGCAGGTAGCTGTGAAGTACTTTCATCATTCAGCCCAAATGAAAATAGATCACTGAAAATTCACCCTTAGTGAAAAATGCATGTATGAATTGTCTTCACATGCAGGATGTTCAGTAATGATTATTTTCAGCCGCAAAGGTAACCTGATGGACCACATGGTTCACATGTTGGAGCAGTATAGCAAGAACCTCGAGGACCTGGTTTTCAGCCGAACACAGCAACTCAGGGATGAAGAACGCAAAACGAAGGACCTTCTTCATCGAATGTTACCATCGTTAGTTGCAGTCATTATAAGTCATAACCCTGATACACAAATATTATACATTCATTGCTTTGTTGTTACTTTGTCCAAAATATTTGAGTACAAAGCAAAGATATATCTTATGGTAACTTGTTATGGTTCTCTTTACTTCAGAGAAATGCTTTAACAAACATCCTCCACCACACACTTGGCTTGGCTTAAGCTTGTGTGTGTGTGTGTGTGTGTGTGTGTGTGTGTGTGTGTGTGTGTGTGTGTACCAAGGGGTAAAGACATGGTACATATATAAACAAGGTTAAAAGACAGGGCAACAAGAGTGTAGAACTTTGTCCCCTTAACACACAAATAGTAATTACACTCATACTTATGAGGTATATACATTAGATAATAGTTTAAGAATGCCAAATTTTGTGAGTTTAGATAGAGATTGGGAGTATAGGTTTTCCAGGTTCACATTAAATGAAGGCGCATTACCGACTTGAGTGAATTAGAGCTTTTCTTTCTCGTACCTGTCACCTTTTAAAGAGACCACTTTGTAAGAATGAGTGGATAACATTGTGAAGTGAACAAGTGCTCTAAGTCGGTATATGAAGGTGCAGCACAACAAGAGGAAGGAAAATTCTTATATTTGATGCAACCAAAAGGCAACACCTTAGTAGTAGGACATTTAAATTCTCTGTAGGTTGCAGGATGATTTACTCAAGCAATCTTCTATAATTACTGCTAATACTTTAAGAGGTAATTCAAGACGTTTAGTACACCTGAACCAGAAATGAATAGTATGGATTTTGTTACAGGAATACAGCAAGAGCAGTCAAAACGAGATTGGTGAAGAAAAGATTTAAAAAAGAAAATAAACACCAGACAGCAAATGTTTAGGGATCAGAGGATTACACAATTAATGCTAGAGTTATTGAATTGGAGAAGCAGTTTAAGAACCATGAAGGGAGTCATGAGACTAGAGAGGCACAGAAACACAGTTTATGGGAGGGGCTCTAGGAGACACTAAATTATATGAAAAAAGATGAAGCCAATAAAAAGAAGGTGGTCTGATGTGTCTTCTCTAGATTTGAAAGAGCCTTTGTGATTAGAGCAAGACTTTGTTGACAATATTGAATCAGGAAATTGCTGGAGCATTACCAGGAGACTTTCAAACAGTGAAAAGGACAAAGATGCTCTCTGAACCTAATGGAATAACTTATAAAATGTTCAGGTAGAAAAATGACAAAAGCATAGACTGTTGAAAGTAGAGGGCAGTGAAGTTTAGGAGAAAATTTAGAAGCAAATCGACAGAGTATTGAGAGTGAAGGAAAGGAATATAGACTTAGGGTGACACAAACAAAGGTGCACAGAAAATTTAATGAAGTGACTGAAAAAGTAACATACAATGTTAGAGAAGAAGCAATTACATAAGTATATTGGCTAATTAATGGAAGGCTTAAAAGACTAGTGAGAACAGAGGACCAGTGCTTGCTAGTGAAAAGAGTGATTATAGAGAAAGTTGGAGACAGAGGTTGACACTACCTCACTGAGGGATCTATTTCAAAGGTGGGTGGCACCAATATTTGGAGGATTAGTAAGGCAGATGATATGCATGTATCACTAATTATTCTTTGACTCAAAGAAGGTCATACATCAGGTAAGGAAGAAAGGGAAAAGGAAGAGGAAATCCATATCAAAAGTTTGCTCTTGGCTGTGGAACTGTCAAAAGTGACTGCTGTGATAAAGGAAAGGAGAAGAATAGGAGACTATAACCAAGATGATGGGGGTAGCAATCAATAACGATTGCATTTCACTAGGGGTCATCAAGCAAGATAGTAATTGAAAAAGCTAAGAATCTTTAAGGCATCATGGACTTTAATGGGATTAGGTGCATTACACATGACAGTTAGAGAATGGATGTTAGCAAATATGGCTTTTCTTTATCTGTTCCTAGCACTACCTTGCTAAAATGGGAAAAGTGATCAAAAATGGAAAAAATGGGTATGTTTGAAGGAATAGTGGTTCCAACAATTTTATATGGTTGTGAGGCATGGGCTATGGATATGGTTGTATGGAGGAGGGTGAATGTGTTGGAAATTGAATGTTTGAGGACAATGTTTGGTGTGAGGTGGTTTGATTAAGTAATGTAAGGGTAAGAGAGATGTGTGGAAATAAAAAGAGTATGGTTGGAAGAGCAGAAGAGGCTGTAGACATATGGAGAGAATGAGTGAGGATAGGTTGACAAAGAGGATATATGTTTCACAGGTAGAAGGAGGAAGGAGATGCAGGAGACCAAATTGGAGGTAGAAGGATGGAGTGAAAAAGATTTTGAGTGATTGGGGCCTGAACATAGAGGAGGGTGAGAGGTGTGCAAGGAATAGAATGAATTGGAACAATGTGGTATACCAGGGTCGATGTGCTGTCAGTGGACTGAACCAGGGCATGTAAAGTGTCTGGGGTAAAACATGAAAAGGTCTGTGGGCCCTGGATGTGGATAGGGAGCTGTGGTTTCAGTGCATTACACATGTATTACTATTCCTATTCCTGCAAATATACCCATTTTTGCTCTCTGAGATAATGTTCTCTCCTTCCACACATTCTTCATCACTCCCAGAACTTTCACCCCCTCCTCCACCCTGTGACTCACTTCCATTTCCATGGTTCCATCCGCTGCCAAGTCCACTACCAAATATCTAAAACACTTCACTTCCTCCAATTTTTCTCCATTCAAACTTACATCCCAGTTACCTTGTCCCTTAACCCTACTGAACCTAATAACCTTGCTCTTATTCACATTTACTCTCAACTTTCTCCTTTCACACACTTTACCAAACTCAATCACCAACCTCTGCAGTTTCTCACCCGAATCAGCTACCAGCACTGTATCATCAGCGAACAACAACTGACTCAGTTCTCAGGCCCTTATCCACAACAGACTGCATACTTGGCCCTCTCTCCAAAACTCTTGCATTCACCTCGCTAACCACTTCATCCATAAACAAATCAAACAACCATAGGGACATCATGCACCCCTGCCGCAAACAGACATTCACTGGGAACCAGTCACTCTCCTCTCTTCGTACATGTACAAATGCCTTACATCCTTGGTAAAAACTTTTCACGGCTTCTAGTAACTTATCTCCCACACCATGTACTCTTGAAACCTTCCACAAAGCATCTCTATCAACCCTATCATATGCCTTCTCCAGATCCATAATTGCTACATACAAATCCATTTGTTTTTCTAAGTATTTTTCATTCACATTCTTCAAAGCAAACACCTGATCCACACATCCTCTACCACTTCTGAAATCACACTGCTCTTCCCCAATCTAATGCTCTGTGCATGCCTTCACCCTCTCAATCAACACCTTCCCACATAGTTTCCCAGGAATACTCAGCAAATTTATGCCTCTGTAGTTTGAACAGTTACCTTTATCCCCTTTGCCTTTATACAGTTGCACTATGCATGCATTCCACCAATCCTCAAGCACGTCACCATGATCCATACATACATTGAATATCGTTACCAACCAGTGAACTACACAGTCACCCGCATTCTTAATAGATTCTACTGCAATACCATCCAAACCCACAACCTTGCCGAATTTCATCTTGCACAAAGCTTTCGCTACCTCTTTTCTCTTTACCAAACCATTCTCCCTGACCCCTTTCACTTTGCACACCACCCCAACCAAATCACCTTATATCTGTCACTCTATCATTAAACACATTCAACAAACCTTCAAAATCCTCGCTACATCTCCTTCTCACTTCATCATTGCTTGTTATTACTTCCCCACTTTCCCCCTGCACCTATGTTCCTGTTTGTTCTCTAACTTTCTAAAAGGGGAAACAGAAGGAGTCGCACGGGGAGTTCTCATCCTCCTCAAAGGCTCAGATTGGGGTGTCTTACTGTGTGTGGATGTAACCAAGATGAGAAAAAAGGAGAGATAGGTAGTATGTTTGAGGAAAGGAATCTGGATGTTTTGGCTCTGAGTGAAACGAAGCTCAAGGACAAAGGGGAAGAGTGTTTGGTAATGTTTTGGGAGTAAAGTCAGGGGTTGGAGAGAGGACAAGAGAAAGGGAAGGAGTAGCACTACCCCTGAAACAGGAGTAGTGGGAATATGTGATGGAGCGTAAGAAAGTAAACTCTAGATTGATATGGGTAAAACTGAAAGTGGATGGAGAGAGATGAGATGGGTGATTATTAGTGCCTATGCACCTGGGTATGAGAAGAAAGATCATGAGAGGCAAGTGTTGTGGGAGCAGCTGAGTGAGTGTGTGTTAGTAGTTTTGATGCACAAGACTGGGTTATAGTGATGGGTGATTTGAATGCAAAGGTGAGTAATGTGGCAAATGTGGGAATAATTGGTGTACATGGGGTGTCTACTTTCATTCTTCTGGGTGCAGTGCAGCTTCACGATTGTTGGAGCCCCATGACATGGGTCCCGGGGTTGTATGAAAATGATATTTTTTCATTTCTTTACTTATGTATATTGTTTGCTCATTCTTGACAGAAACTGACATTTTGTGTCCTTACAATTGTATCTGCAATCATAAGATTCAAACTGCAATATTCTTAACAGTACATTATAAATGACCTTATTACTCTTTATCTATTTGAGATTTCTCCATTTGAAGGTCTGTAGCTGCAAGTTTGACTCAAGGTATAGCAGTTGAGCCTCAAGGTTTTGATGCTGTCACTATATACTTCAGTGATATAGTGGGATTCACTTCTTTGTCAGCAGAGAGCACACCTTATGAGGTGAGTTGCATAGTTTCATAGACCATTTCAGTTATGTGAATACATTTAGAAGTGAGAAATGGTCAGAATGAGAAAGACAAAATTGAGAGAGAATAAAAGTTGTGATAGAAAAAGCTTATTCAAAGAACTGTTGATGGTGAACAAAGAACTTTCTTACAAAAATGATTTATTTGTATGGTGGGGATATCTGAGTTAGGATAACTATTGCAGGAACCTTCTTTCATATTTGTTTTACTGGAAATTTCTAAATGTTACCAAACTATTGAATTCTGTTGCTCTTCATAACAGTTGTAACCTAGTAAGTAAAGAAGGTAAGAGATCTTGACTCACTTTTGATTAGTGATATTCCAAAAATATCCTGGGGATGAATTCATCATCTGCTTAAAGAGCAGTATAGGTACACCACCGATTTTCTGGCAACTGATGGTTTGGCACCTCCTTTAGACTGGACAAAATTATGTGAGGGAACTTGAAATTACTGCGGCCACCAGACTAGTTATTGGGCGACCACAAATGGCGTTGTGTGTAGGGTGCACTTATTTACATTCTTTACACTGCTCTTGTTGGTGATGATACCACAATTCTGTGAGATTCTTAGCTTATTTTGCTTAAATTTAACCCTAGCTATGGCTTCTAAGACATATGAGAGTGTCACTCATGGTGTCAAATGTAAACACCACTCCATATCTATCCAAGATAAAGTAGAACTGTTGAAAAGAATGGACTGTGGTGTTTCATCAGCTGTTTATGAAATAAAGAAGCAAAGGGAGAAAATATAGAAATTCTATGTAGATAGTGATTCCAAGAAGCAAATTATGATTAGAAAAACTATGAAAGATGGTAAGAGTACTGAGCATGATCAAGTGATGATGGAATGATTTCGACAGCGTCGGAGTGATGGAGTGGGTTTGTCAGGTAGCATGATAATGAACTAGGCTTAGTTGTTCCATAAAGAACATAAATTATAACACGAGCATGACTTAGTGAAGGATGGCTTCAAAGATTCAAGAAGCGTCATGGAATTTCTATGAATACAGTGTGCTGAGAAAAGCGGTCTGCAAACCATGAAGGAACTGCGAGTATGTGGACAAATTTGCGAAACTCATAGCTGACAAGCACCTCATTCCTGAGCAGGTGTATAACGCAGACGAAACTGCATTACTCTGGCGATGCACACCTAGGAAAACACTAACAACAGAAGACGAAGAAAACCCCACAGGATTCAAACAATTTAAGGACAGACTTATCATCTTAGGGTGCTCAAACATTTGATATTTGTTTAATTCAAATTTCTAGCAGTCCATGGCATACGTTAGACACATGGGAGATGTGCTGATGAATTATTATTATGTGACCACGGTTGGTACAGCAAAATGGTTAATCTGGTAAGGCGTTGGAACCAAGAGTGCTGGAAGATTGGTGGTGTACCTGTATCAGGTTACATGTACCAATACACACAGCTGTTCCCTTAAAGGAAGGAGTCTGTTATCATGAGCCCAAATTCAAATGCCCAATAACTCACTCATCACTCTGCTCAGTACCTAACTTTAGCTTGTGAGTTTTCATTTGACACCTTTTTCTCTGTTTATGACTTTTGTCAGACCTTCTCTTTAGGAAATTGAATCTCTCTATGGATCCAGTGATGGAGCAACTTGAACAGATGTTGCCACCCCAGAAGTGTGCTTTGCAGACTTCCTCAGGGTTCAGATGATTTATCACACAGTAAGGGTGGAGAAATTGATTATTCAATTCAGCCTCTCACAGTGCAAAGGAGCCAGAGTACACTCTTATTGTTAAAGTTGACAAGGAGTGTAGTGCTCATCTTCATGAGGTGCATGGTATACTGTCCAGACAAACATATGTTGCTCTGTTGAAACAGTTAGGGTCTAGTGGTTTTGATAGCTGCACCTAGGACACAAGAAGGAATATGAGATTTATAGTTAGCTTATGAGACATCATTGCATCTCAAGTTTTGCATGCATTGGTGAAAGGAAAATAATGCTGCTACAAATGTTGGAATCTATTTTGTTTTGTACTGTACATATAGTTTTTCATATTATATGTTGCACAACTCCTGAAGCAGCAGTTGTGGAAGCTTGTGTTAAGAGTGCAAGAAAGTACATTCTAGTTTAAAGTGGGTAGAAATGAAAGGGGATGGAGAGAGATGGGTGATTATTGGTACCTATGCACCTGGTCATGAGAAGAAAGATCATGAGAGGCAAGTGTTTTGGGAGCAGTTGAGTGTGTCAGCATCTTTGGTGCACGAGACCGGGTATTAGTTATGGATGATTTAAATGCAAAAGTGAGTAACATGGCAGGGTATAATTGGTGTGCTTGGAGTATTCAGTATTGTGAATGGAAACGATGAAGAGCTTGTGGTTTGCATGCTGAAAAAAGACTGGTTATTGGGAATGCATGGTTTAAAAAGGGGGATATACATAAGTATACATGTATGAGTAGGAGAGATTGTCAGAGGTCATTATTGGATTACATGTTAATTGACAGGTGTGTAAAAGAGAGACTTTTCGATGTTTATGTGCTGAGAAGGGCAGCTTGAGGGACGTCTGATCACTATCTTGTGGAGGCAAAAGTGAAGATTTGTAGAGGTTTTCAAAAAGGAAGAAAGATTGTTGGGGAGAAGAGAGTGGTGTGAGTGAGTGAGCTTGAAAAGGACACTTGTGTGAGGAAGTACCAGGAGAGATTAAGTGTAGAATGGCAAAAGGTGAGAGCGAATGACATGAGGGAGTGGGTGAGGAATAGGATGTATTTAGGGAAGCAGTGACAGCATGTGCAAAAGATGCATGTCGCATGAGATAGATGGGAGGTGGGCAGATTAGAAATGGTAATGAGTGGTGGAACGAGGAAGTAAAGTTGTTTGTGGAAGAGAAAAGAAAAGCATTTGGATGATACTTATAAGGAAGGAGTGCAAATGACTGGGAGATATATAAGACAAAGCAGTATGAGGTCAAGAGGAAGGTGCAAGGGTTGAAAAGGAGGGCAAATGAGAGTTGAGGTGAGAGAGTATCATTAAACTTTAAGGGGAACAAAAAGATGATTTCAAAGGAGGCAAATAATGTGCGAAAGATTATAGAACAAATGGGAACATCAGTGGATGGGGCAATGGGGGGAGGGGGGGTTGATAACAGGTAGTGATGAAGTGAGTATTTTGAAGGATTGTTGAATGTGTTTGATGATATAGTGGGAGTGATGAAGAATGTGTGGAAGGAGAGAATATTGTCTCGGAGAGCAAAAATGGGTTTGTTTGAAGGAATAGTAGTTCCAACAATATTACATGGTTGCAAGGCATGGGCTATAGATAGGATTCTATGGAGGAGGGTGGATGTGTTGGAAATGAAATGTTTAAGGACAGTGTGTGGTGTGAGGTGGTTTGATTAAGTAACAAAAGGGTAAGAGAGATGTATGGTGATAAAAAGAGTGGCTGAGAGAGCAGAAGAGGGTGTGTTGAATTGGTTTGGATGTATGGAGATAATGAGTTGACAAAGAGGATATATGTGTCAGAGTTGGAGGGAACAAGGAGAAGCAGGAGACCAATTTGGTGGTGGAAGGATGGAGTGAAAAAGATTTTGAGTGATTGGGATCTGAACATACAGGAGGGTGAGAGGTGTGCAAGGAATAGAGTAGATTGGAATGATGTGGTATACCAGGGTCGATATCCTGTCAATGGACTAAACCATGGCATGTAAAACGTCTGGGGTAAACTATGGAAAGGTCTGTGGGGCCTGGATGTGGATAGGAAGCTGTGCTTTTGGTGCATTACACATGACAGCTAGAGACTGAGTGTGAACAAATGTGGCCTTTTTTGTATTTTTTTATTGGTTCTATCTCACTGAAGCTGGAGACAGTGGAGCTGTTTCCTGTGGGGTGAGGTGGCACCGGGAATAGAATGAAAGCAAACAAGTATGAATATGTATATGTGTATGTATGTGTACGTATATCTGTATATGTTCATTTGTTATTTATTTTTATTATACTTTGTCGCTGTCTTCCGCGTTAGCGAGGTAGCGCAAGGAAAGAGACAAAAGAATGGCCCAACTCACCCTCATACACATGTATATACATACACATCCACACACACACATATACATACCTATACATTTCAACGTATACATATATATACATACATAGAGGATGTGTGGATCAGGTGTTTGCTTTGAAGAATGTATGTGAGAAATACTTAGAAAAGCAAATGGATTTGTATGTAGCATTTATGGATTTGGAGAAGGCATATGATAGAGTTGACAGAGATGCTCTGTGGAAGGTATTAAGAATATATGGTGTGGGAGGCAAGTTGTTAGAAGCAGTGAAAAGTTTTTATCGAGGATGTAAGGCATGTGTACGTGTAGGAAGAGAGGAAAGTGATTGGTTCTCAGTGAATGTAGGTTTGCGGCGGGGGTGTGTGATGTCTCCATGGTTGTTTAATTTGTTTATGGATGGGGTTGTTAGGGAGGTGAATGCAAGAGTTTTGGAAAGAGGGGCAAGTATGAAGTCTGTTATGGATGAGAGAGCTTGGGAAGTGAGTCAGTTGTTGTTCGCTGATGATACAGCGCTGGTGGCTGATTCATGTGAGAAACTGCAGAAGCTGGTGACTGAGTTTGGTAAAGTGTGTGGAAGAAGAAAGTTAAGAGTAAATGTGAATAAGAGCAAGGTTATTAGGTACAGTAGGGTTGAGGGTCAAGTCAATTGGGAGGTGAGTTTGAATGGAGAAAAACTGGAGGAAGTGAAGTGTTTTAGATATCTGGGAGTGGATCTGGCAGCGGATGGAACCATGGAAGCGGAAGTGGATCATAGGGTGGGGGAGGGGGCGAAAATTCTGGGAGCCTTGAAGAATGTGTGGAAGTCGAGAACATTATCTCGGAAAGCAAAAATGAGTATGTTTGAAGGAATAGTGGTTCCAACAATGTTGTATGGTTGCGAGGCATGGGCTATGGATAGAGTTGTGCGCAGGAGGATGGATGTGCTGGAAATGAGATGTTTGAGGACAATGTGTGGTGTGAGGTGGTTTGATCGAGTAAGTAACGTAAGGGTAAGAGAGATGTGTGGAAATAAAAAGAGCGTGGTTGAGAGAGCAGAAGAGGGTGTTTTGAAATGGTTTGGGCACATGGAGAGAATGAGTGAGGAAAGATTGACCAAGAGGATATATGTGTCGGAGGTGGAGGGAACGAGGAGAAGAGGGAGACCAAATTGGAGGTGGAAAGATGGAGTGAAAAAGATTTTATGTGATCGGGGCCTGAACATGCAGGAGGGTGAAAGGAGGGCAAGGAATAGAGTGAATTGGAGCAATGTGGTATACCGGGGTTGACGTGCTGTCAGTGGATTGAATCGGGGCATGTGAAGCGTCTGGGGTAAACCATGGAAGCTGTGTAGGTATGTATATTTTGCGTGTGTGGATGTATGTATATACATGTGTATGGGGGTGGGTTGGGCCATTTCTTTCGTCTGTTTCCTTGCGCTACCTCGCAAACGCGGGAGACAGCGACAAAGCAAAAAAAAAAAACAAAAAAAAAAACATACACAGACATATACATATATACACATGAACATAATTTATACTTGCTGCCTTTATTCATTCCCATCGCCACCCCACCACACATGAAATGACACCCCCCTCCCCCTGCACACGCACGAGGTAGAGCTAGGAAAAGACAACAAAGGCCACATTCATTCACACTCAGTCTCTAGCTGTCATGTACAATGCACTGAAACCACAGCTCCCTTTTCAAATTCAGGCCCCACAAAACTTTCCATGGTTTACCCCAGACGCTTCACATGCCCTTGTTCAATCCATTGACAGCACGATGACCTTGGTATACCACATCATTCCAATTCACTCAATTCCTTGCATGCCTTTCACCCTCCTGCATGTTCAGGCCCTGATCGCTCAAAATATTTTTCACTTTATCCTTCCACCTCCAATTTGGTTTCCCTCTTCTCCTCGTTCCTTCCAACTCTGACACATATATCCTCTTTATCAATTTTTCCTCACTCATTCTCTCCATGTGACCAAACCACTTCAATACACCCTCTTCTGCTCTCTCAACCACACTCTTTTTATAACCACACATCTCTCTTACCCTTTCATTACTTATTCTATCAAACCCCCTCACACCACATATTGTCCTCAAACATCTCATTTCCAACACATCCACCCTCCTCCGCACAACCCTATTTATAGCCCATGCCTTCCAACGATATAACATTGTTAGAACCACTATTCCTTCAAGCATACCCATTTTTGCTTTCCAAGATAATGTTCTCGCCTTCCACACATTCTTTAATGCTCCCAGAACCTTAGCCCCCTCCCCCACCCTGTGACTCACTTCCGCTTCCATGGTTCCATCCGCTGCCAAATCCACTCCCAGATATCTAAAACACTTCACTTCTTCCAGTTTTTCTCCATTCAAACTTACCTCCCAGTTGACTTGTCCCTCAACCCTACTGTACTTAATAACCTTGCTCTTATTCACATATACTCTCAGCTTTCTTCTTTCACATACTTTACCAAACTCAGTCACCAGCTTCTGCAGTTTCTCACCCGAATCAACCACCAGCGCTGTATCATCAGCAAACAACAACTGACTCACTTCCCAAGCCCTCTCATCCACAACAGACTGCATACTTGCCCTCTCTCTCCAAAACTCTTGCATTCACCTCCCTAACAACCCCATCCATAAACAGATTAAACAACCATGCCGCAAACCGACATTCACTGGTAACCATTCTCTTTCCTCTCTTGCTACTCGTACACATGTCTTATATCCTCGATAAAAACTTTTCACTGCTAGCAACTTGCCTCCCACACCATATACTCTTAATACTTTCCACAGAGCATCTTTATCTACTCTATCATATACCTTCTCCAGATCCATAAAAGCTACATACAGATCCATTTGTTTTTTGAGTATTTCTCACATACATTCTTCAAAGCAAACACCTGCTCCACACATCCTCTACCACTTCTGAAACCACACTGCTCTTCCCCAATCTGATGCTCTGCACATGCCTTCAACCTCTCACCCTCTAAATGATACCCTCCCATATAATTTCCCAGGAATACTCAACAATCATACCTCTATAATTTGAACACTCACCTTTATCCCCTTTGCCTTAGTACAGTGGCACTATGCATGCATTCCGCCAATCCTCAGGCACTTCACCATGAGCCATACATACACTGAATATCCTTGACAACCAGTTAACAATACAGTCACCCACTTTTTTATAAATTCCACTGCAGCACCATCCAAACCCACCACCTTGCTAGCTCTCATCTTCCGCAAAGCTTTCACTACTTCTTCTCTGTTTACCAAATCATTCTCTCTGACCCTCTCACTTCGCACACCACCTCAACCAAAACACCCTATATCTGCCACCCTATCATCTAACACATTCAATAAACCTTCAAAATACTCACTCCATCTCCTTCTCACATCACCACTACTTGTTATTACCTCCCCATTTGCCTCCTTCACCGATGTTTCCATTTGTTCTCTTGCCATGTGCACTTTATTTACCTCCTTCCAAAACATCTTTTTGTTCTCCCTAAACTTTAATGATACTCTCACCCCAACTCTCATTTGCCCTCTTTTTCACCTCTTGCACCTTTCTCTTGACCTCCTACCTCTTTCTTTTATACATCTCCCAGTCATTTGCACTATTTCCCTGCAAAAATCATCCAAATGCCTCTCTCATCTCTTTCACTGATAATCTTCTTCATCCCACCACTCACAACCCTTTCTAATCTACCCACCTCCCATGCTTCTCATGCCACAAGCATCTTTTGCGCAAGCCATCGCTGCTTCCCTAAATACATCCCATTCCTCCCTCACTCCCCTTACGTCCTTTGCTCTCTCCTTTTTCCATTCTGCACTCAGTCTCTCCTGGTACTTCCTCACACAAGTCTCCTTCCCAATCTCACTTACTCTCACCACTCTCTTCACCCCTACATTTTCTCTTCTTTTCAGAAAACCTCTACAAATCTTCACCTTTGCCTCTACAAGATAATGATCAGACATCCCTCCAGTTGCACCTCTGAGCACATTAACATCCGAAAGTCTCTCTTTCACACGCCTATCAATTAACACGTAATCCAATAATGCTCTCTGGCCATCTCTCCTACTTGCATATGTATACTTATGTATATCTCTCTTTTTAAACCAGGTATTCCCAGTCACCAGTCCTTTTTCAGCACACAAATCTACAAGCTCTTCACCATTTCCATTTACAACACTGAACATCCCATGTACACCAATTATTCCCTCAACTGCCACATTACTCACCTTTGCATTCAAATCACCCATCACTATAACCTGGTCTCGTGCATCAAAACTACTAACACACTCACTCAGCTGCTCCAAAAACGCTTGCCTCTCATGACCTTTCTTCTCATGCCCAGGTGCATGGGCACCAATAATCACCCATCTCTCTCCATCCACTTTTAGTTTTACCCATATCAATCTAGAGTTTACTTTCTTACACTCTGTCACATACTCACACAGCTCCTGTGTCAGGAGTAGTTATACTCCTTCCTTTGCACTTGTCCTCTCCTCAACCACTGACTTTACTCCCAAAACATTCCCAAACCACTCCTCCCCTTTACCCTTGTGCTTCGTTTCACTCAGAACCAAAACATCCAGGTTCCTTTCCTGAAACAAACTACCAATCTCTCCTTTTTTCTCAGCTTGGTTACATCCACATTATTATTATTATTATTATTATTATTATTATTATTATTATTATTTTATTTTCTTTTTTTTGCTGTCTCCCACGTTTGCGAGGTAGCGCAAGGAAACAGACGAAAGAAATGGCCCAACCCAACCCCATACACATGTATATACTTACACGTCCACACACGCAAATATACATACCTACACAGCTTTCCATGGTTTACCCCAGACGCTTCACATGCCCTGATTCAATCCACTGACAGCACGTCAACCCCGGTATACCACATCGATCCAATTCACTCTATTCCTTGCCCTCCTTTCACCCTCCTGCATGTTCAGGCCCCAATCACACAAAATCTTTTTCACTCCATCTTTCCACCTCCAATTTGGTCTCCCACTTCTCCTCGTTCCTTCCACCTGCGACACATATATCCTCTTGGTCAATCTTTCCTCACTCATTCTCTCCATGTGCCCAAACCATTTCAAAACACCCTCCTCTGCTCTCTCAACCATGCTCTTTTTATTTCCACACATCTCTCTCACCCTTACGTTACTTACTCGATCAAACCACCTCACACCACACATTGTCCTCAAACATCTCATTTCCAGCACAACTGCGCACAACTCTATCCATAGCCCACACCTCGCAACCATACAACATTGTTGGAACCACTATTCCTTCAAACATACCCATTTTTGCTTTCTGAGATAATGTTCTCGACTTCCACACATTCTTCAAGGCTCCCAGGATTTTCGCCCCCTCCCCCACCCTATGATCCACTTCCGCTTCCATGGTTCCATCCGCTGCCAGATCCACTCCCAGATATCTAAAACACTTTACTTCCTCCAGTTTTTCTCCATTCAAACTTACCTCCCAATTGACTTGACCCTCAACCCTACTGTACCTAATAACCTTGCTCTTATTCACATTTACTCTTAACTTTCTTCTTTCACACACTTTACCAAACTCAGTCACCAGCTTCTGCAGTTTCTCACATGAATCAGCCACCAGCGCTGTATCATCAGCGAACAACAACTGACTCACTTCCCAAGCTCTCTCATCCACAACAGACTTCATACTTGCCCCTCTTTCCAAAACTCTTGCATTCACCTCCCTAACAACCCCATCCATAAACAAATTAAACAACCATGGAGACATCACACACCCCTGCCGCAAACCTACATTCACTGAGAACCAATCACTTTCCTCTCTTCCTACACATACACATGCCTTACATCCTCAATAAAATCTTTTCACTGCTTCTAACAACTTGCCTCCCACACCATATATTCTTAATACCTTCCACAGAGCATCTCTATCAACTCTGTCATATGCCTTCTCCAGATCCATAAATGCTACATACAAATCCATTTGCTTTTCTAAGTATTTCTCACATACATTCTTCAAAGCAAACACCTGATCCACACATCCTCTACCACTTCTGAAACCACACTGCTCTTCCCCAATCTGATGCTCTGTACATGCCTTCACCCTCTCAATCAATACCCTCCCATATGATTTACCAGGAATACTCAACAAACTTATACCTCTGAAATTTGAGCACTCACTCTTATCCCCTTTGCCTTTATTATTATTATTATTATTATTATAATTGTTATTATTAGAAATTGCCTTTGTAGCTCATTGAAATTTGAAAAGTAGATCAAAGCATTTCCTATGAAACATCAATATGTTCAGTTGATTTAAGGCCTGCAATTAAAACTGAGGAGTTAGGTATCTTTTCACCTTCTAAGATGAGACCTTAACCTGATTCCATGCAACTTGTAAAAAATATAGTTGGAATCAGCTTGAAGTTCTGTTGAAGCAGAAGATACTTCTTGATAAGTTTTTATTAACTTCAGCTTCCCTCATTTTACACAATTGTTTCAGAATCTTTGGTGAAAAATGTAGTATTTACATGGACCTCAAGATATAGAAATGCCCTAATAATGTTTGTGAAGGAACAGTGGTGTGGATATTTCTACCTTCTTATTCAAATACTTTAGTTACTCAGTAAACACAGATTGACCAAAAATCCAGTTTTATTTCAACACCATCATCATCAACTGTGATTTTTCCACATGTGCAGACATTTCATGCCCTCTTTTAGTGTTCTAATTGCCAGATGCAGAAATTGAAAAGGGGTATCATATTTTCAGTACCCCATTTTGCTTTTAAAAATTATACATATTACGCATGTCTTTTTAAGAAACTGATAAAAGAAGAAAATAGTTTGTAGGCTATGTTATATTAATTCTTCATTACTACATTTTTCCTGTGGTAGACCCTCCAGTCACTTTAGATGCAATGCAGTCATCAGTTTTTCTTGTTTAAGATTTTGTTTTTCAACTTTGTTTATTTGCATCCCTCTTGTAATTAACGAAGTATTGTATCCTATGACAGTAAACTTCTGTTATCTATAATTTGAGACATTGAAATGTTCAAACCAACACATGTTTTTCAGTATCATTTGGCCCCTTCCAATATCTGAAAAAAAATTGAAAAATTAAAAACACATAAAACTATTTAGAATTTCTTGCACACCTTGTCACAGAGAATAATGTACTCACCACCCATGTTCTCTCTGGTGTTTTGTTGTGTGCACTGGTCTTGCACAGTTGTATATTTTGTGTACCATTGATTACTACTGCTAATAGTGACCCCTTTCAAGTGTTGGCAGCAAGTGCCTGACAGCTCCTTAAATCTGACTATGACTTGCACAAAGCACAGGTCAAATGTCTTAAGCCTTTAAGAGAAAATGTAGTTTTGCAAGAGGCTGACTAAGGGTGAGTCCAAGGCAGCATTGAAGGACTTCACCGTTGGCATGATGACCATTTATGACAACACCAAGTAACAGAAAATCAAGACATTAGTAATGCTTACTTGCTTACATATATTAGTATTTCCTCTCTGTAAATTATTTACAAATATGTAAAATATTTTAGAATGTACAGAACTGTGCTACTTTTGTGACTTGAGTATGCCTGCTAATGTGATTAAACTGCAACCTGCTGTGTATGTGTTTGTAAATATGGCATCCAAATATCCAGCAACATCCCCTCCTACCCTACACCCAGCTGTTAAACAGAAGAAGACCTCTCTGACCTTAGAAATAAAGCTAGAAACCCTGCTGGTAAGAAAACATCATCACAGTAGAAAGTGCACCAAAATTTCTGTGACAGTTAACGGATGGAGTAAGCATGGGTCCTTGGTGGAATGCACCCCATTCCTGCCAGTTGGTAAGGTTTGCACTTATTGCTTTTGGATGCGGATCTTTGCTGCTTGTGCAATATGGGTATACCTGCTAACGTGGTTTTCTACTGTGTGCTGTGTTTGTGTTTGTTTATATGGCATCCAAATGTCCAACAACATCTACCCAAGAACCAACACTTAATGAAAAGAGAACCTCTTTGACCTTAGAAATGAAGCTAGAAATCTTTTGACATGCTGATGCTGGTGACTTTGAGTGTGTTTACAGCCTGGATGAATCTACAGTCTGCACCATAAAGAAAAATATAGAGAAAATTTGAAGTGCTGTGGTCCACTACTCCACTGTCTGCTAAGGTGATCACAGTGGCTAGAATTCCAGTTATGGAGAAGGTGGAGAAAATGCTCTCATTATACATAGAGCATGAGATTAAGAAGAAAAGCAACCTTAGTAACCTTCAGCTCAAGTCTAAAGCTCTGAAGATTTATGAGCATTTATATAGATAAGACAATGTAGCTGTGCCAGAGCTGCTTTAAGCAAGCAAAGGATGGCTATATAAGTTTATTTGAGGTCAGAAGCTACATAACTTGGAGGTCATAGGAGACTCCTCCAGTGTTAAATGTGGTTTTTCTTTGCGCAAGGTTTTCACAGAACATAACCTTGCATAAATCGAGGGATGAATAATTCAAACTAAATCTCAAATAACTGCTATGTTTAATGTCTGAAACAGCTGATTTCTCCAAGCATTTTGATAACAAATGTTTTACCATGTATATAGATATAATGCCACATTGTCATAAGCTGGATGTAACAGAGTCCAGATACTTAAGAATGATAATTGTGTAATACTGTGACTAAAAAAGCTGAAGTGCGAGTATAGAATCATTTAAGGGGAGATGAGTTGGAAGTACATTGAGAGCCTGGCAAATAGGAAATGGATACCATAAGCATAGAATGTGCCAGAAGCATGGTCTTCTGTTGAGATGTAAGGCATAGCTTAGGAAAACAGAAAATAAGATTGCTGGAAATGGATTAATTGCATAGAATGAAAGAGATTAGGAGAACAAAATAAAGACTAGAGCTGTGATTGAGTAGTGTGATACAACGAAATCATAGGAAGAGCCTAAAGACAAATGGTAGATTGGTATTTATAGTACTTGACAGGTTGGTATAGTTTCATGATTATATGGTCATAGTTACAAGGAAATCAGATAGATTAAGATCAGATAGACAAGTAAAGTGAAAGTGCTGTTGAAAGCAAGGTATGTTTTGAAAAAATAATAGTGTGCACTCGAATCATTTTATGCCATAATTTGAGGGGTGAATAAATCAGGTGCTTGGTATTTCTGTGGTCTGCTAGATTAGATTCACTTCAGCATACTGGCCATGTAAAAAAGTCAATTGAGATGCTGCATGCATTCTACCCATTCTTTATAAGTGGGAATTAGTTATAGATGACAGATAAATGGAATATGATTAGCAGAACATTTCAAAATTGAATGTGCATGCATTTCATATATGTCCAGGATTTGATAATTGCTGTATTTTTCTTTCCCTAATAGGTGGTAAGATTCCTGAATGACTTGTACACCCTGTTTGACAAAATAATTCGTGGCTATGATGTTTATAAGGTGGAGACCATTGGTGATGCATATATGGTTGTATCGGGTTTACCTAAACCTAATAATGGGAGACATGCTGGGGAGGTTGCTTCCATGGCTCTTGAACTACTGGATGAGGTGAGTGATTCAATTTTTCTAATTAAACTGGACAGACTCGTGTCATTTATTCTAATATATTTTATATCTTTTTGTGGCTTGCCAGATTTCCTACATGTGTATGTCACTCACATTAGGTAGTAGAAGCCAGTAATAAAATTGTTTATGAGCCACTGAAGACACTGCACTAGAATTGCCCTCTACCAGTGGCCTCTTAAGCGTGAGACACTAAAGGCTGAAAGTGGCACTAGAGTTCACCAACTATGCAGACTTTTGCTATAGCTACCCCCCTTGTTGGAGACCCAAAGGGAACAGGTATCAGAAATAGATAAAGGGCTTTATATTCTCTATATTTTCTTTTACTTTTTTTGTTTTCATTAGAAATCTTTCCATTTTATCTATAACTGCTTTTTTTTGGCTGCCATGATAATGATACCAATTCTGTTTCAGAAAACAACCATATATTACCTGTAAGCAAATTATTATTATTATTATTTTCTATTATACTTAACCAGTGTTTCCTGCATCAGTGAGGTAGCACAAGGAAACAGACAAAGAATGGCCCAACCACTCAAATACACATATGTATACATAAATGCCCATACACACACACATACACATATCAACATATACATACATATACTCGAACAGACACATACATATTTATTTATTTATTTATTTTGCTTTGTCGCTGTCTCCCGCATTAGCGAGGTAGCGCAAGGAAACAGACGAAAGAATGGCCCAACCCACCCACATACACATGTATATACATACACATCCACACACTCAAATATATATATACATTTATTTATTATTCATTTTGCTTTGTCGCTGTTTCCCGCATTAGCGAGGTAGCGCAAGGAAACAGACGAAAGAATGGCTCAACCTACCCACATACACATGTATATACATACACGTCCACACACGCAAATATACATACCTATACATCTCAACGTATACATATGTATACACACACAGACATATACATATATGCATATGTATATAATTCATACTGTCTGCCTTTATTCATTCCCATCGCCACCTCACCACACATGAAAAACAACCCCCTCCCCCTCATGTGTACGAGGTAGCGCTAGAAAAAGACAACAAAGGCCACATTCGTTCACAGCTCAGTCTCTAGCTGTCATGTAATAATGCACCGAAACCACAGCTCCCTTTCCACATCCTGGCCCCACAGAACTTTCCATGGTTTACCCTAGATGCTTCACATGCCCTGGTTCAATCCATTGACAGCACGTTGACCCCGGTATAGCACATCATTCCGATTCACTCTATTCCTTGCACGCCTTTCACACTCCTGCATGTTCAGGCCCTGATCACTCAAAATCTTTTTCACTCCATCTTTCCACCTCCAATTCGGTCTCCCATTTCTCCTTGTTACTTCAACCTCTGACACATATATCCTCTTTGTCAATCTTTCCTCACTCATTCCCTCCATGTGACCAAACCTTTTCAAAACACCCTCTTCTGCTCTCTCAACCACACTTTTTTTATTACCACACATCTCTCTTACCCTATTATTACTTACTCGATCAAACCACCTCAAACCACATATTACCTCAAACATCTCATTTCCAGCACGTCCACCCTCCTCCGCACAAATCTATCCATAGCCCACGCCTCGCAGCCATATAACATTGTTGGAACCACTATTCCTTCAAACATACCCATTTTTGCTTTCCGAGATAATGTTCTCGACTTCCACACATTCTTCAACGCTCCCAGAATTTTCGCCCCCTCCCCCACCCTATGATTCACTTCGCTTCCATGGTTCCATCCACTGCCAAATCCACTCCCAGATATCTAAAACACTTCACTTCCTCCAGTTTTTCTCCATTCAAATGAATCTCCTAATTGACTTGACCCTTATCCCTACTGTACCTAATAACCTTGCACTTATTCACATTTACTCTCAGCTTTCTTCTTTCACTCACTTTACCAAACTCAGTCACCAACTTCTGCAGTTTCTCACATGAATCAGCCACCAGCGCTGTATCATCAGCGAACAACAACTAACTCACTTTCCAAGCTCTCTCATCCACAACAGACTGCATACTTGCCCCTCTTTCAAAAAGTCTTGCATTCACCTCCCTAACAACCCCATCCATAAAGATTTTAATCAACTATGGAGACATCACACACCCCTGCCACAAACCAACATTGAGAACCAATCACTTTCCTCTCTTCCTACACATACACATGCCTTACATCCTCAATAAAAACTTTTCACTGCTTCTAACAACTTACCTCCCTCACCATATATTCTTAATACCTTCCACAGAGTATCTCTATCAACTCTATCATATGCCTTCTCCAGATCCATAAATGCTACATACAAATCCATATGCTTTTCTAAGTATTTCTCACATACATTCTTCAAAGCAAACACCTGATCCACACATCCTCTACCACTTCTGAAACCACACTGCTCTTCCCCAATCTGATGCTCTGTACATGCCTTCACCCTCTCAATCAATACCCTCTCATATAATTTCCCAGGAATACTCAACAAACTTATACCTCTGTAATTTGAGCACTTACTCTTATCCCCTTTGCCTTTGTACAATGGCACTATGCAAGCATTCTGCCAGTCCTCAGGCACCTCACCATGAGTCATACATACATTAAATAACCTTACCATCCGGTCAACAATTCAGTCAACCTTTTTTTTTATATATTCCACTGCAATACTATCCAAACCCACTGCCTTGCTGGCTTTCATCTTTTGCAAAGCTTTTGCTACCTCTTCTCTGTTTACCAAATCATTCTCCCTAACCCTCTCACTTTGCACACCACCTTGACCAAAACACCCTATATCTGCCACTCTATCATCAAACACATTCAACAAACCTTCAAAATACTCACTCCATCTCCTTCTCACATCACCACTACTTGTTATCACCTCCTCATTAGCCCCCTTCACTGATGTTCCCATTTATTCCCTTGTCTTATGAACTTTATTTACCTCCTTCTAAAACATCATTTTATTCTCCCTAAAATTTAATGATACTCTCTCACCCCAACTCTCGTTTGCCCTCTTTTTTGCCTCTTGCACCTTTCTCTTGACCTCCTGCCTCTTTCTTTTATACATCTCCCAGTCATTTGCATTATTTCCCTGCAAAAATCGTCCAGATGCCTCTCTCTTCTCTTTCACTAATAATCTTACTTCATCCCACCACTTACTACCCTTTCTAATCTGCCCACCTCCCATGCTTTCATGCCACAAGCATCTTTTGTATAAGCCATCACTGCTTCCCTAAATACATCCCATTCTTCCCCCACTCCCCTTACGTCCTTTGTTCTCACCTTTTTCCATTCTGTACTCAGTCTCTCCTGGTACTTCCTCACACAAGTCTCTTTCCCAAGCTCACTTACTCTCAAAACTCTCTTCACCCCAACATTCTCTCATCTTTTCTGAAAACCTCTACCAATCTTCACCTTTGCCTCTACAAGATAATGATCAGACATACCTCCAGTTGCACCTCTCAGCACATTAGCATCCAAAAGTCTCTCTTTCACACGCCCATCAATTAACACATAATCCAATAACGCTCTCTGGCCATCTCTCCACCTCACATATGTATACTTATGTATATCTCTCTTTTTAAGCTAGGTATTCCCTATCACCGGTCCTTTTTAAGCACATAAATCTACAAGCTCTTCACCATTTCCTTTTACAACACTGAACAGATTAACAGATTGACAAAGGATATATGTGTCAGAGGTGGAGGGAATGAGGAGAAGTGGGAGGCCAAATTGAAGGTGGAAAGATGGAGTGAAAAAGATTTTTTGTGATCGGGGCCTGAACATGCAGGAGGGTGAAAGGCGGGCAAGGAATAGAGTGAATTGGATCGATGTGGTATACTGGGGTTGACGTGCTGTCAGTGGATTGAATCAGGGCATGTGAAGCGTCTGGGGTAAACCATGGAAAGTTGTGTGGGGCCTGGATGTGGAAAGGGAGCTGTGGTTTCGGGCATTATTGCGTGACAGCTGGAGACTGAGTGTGAACGAATGGGGCCTTTGTTGTCTTTTCCTAGTGCTACCACGCACACATGAGGGGGGAGGGGGATGGTATTCCATGTGTGGCGAGGTGGCTATGGGAATGAATAGAGGCAGACAGTGTGAATTGTGTGCATGGGTATATATGTATGTGTCTGTGTGTGTATATATATGTGTACATTGAGATGTATAGGTATGTATATTTGTGTGTGTGTGTGTACATTGTGTATGGGGGTGGGTTGTGCCATTTCTTTCGTCTGTTTCCTTGCGCTACCTCGCAAACGCAGGAGACAGCAACAAAGCAAAATAAATGAATGAATAAATATATATTTATATTTTTTTTTTTTTTTTTTTTTTTTATACTTTGTCGCTGTCTCCCGCGTTTGCGAGGTAGCGCAAGGAAACAGACGAAAGAAATGGCCCCACCCCCCCCCCCATACACATGTACATACACACGTCCACACACGCAAATATACATACCTACACAGCTTTCCATGGTTTACCCCAGACGCTTCACATGCCTTGATTCAATCCACTGACAGCACGTCAACCCCTGTATACCACATGGCTCCAATTCACTCTATTCCTTGCCCTCCTTTCACCCTCCTGCATGTTCAGGCCCCGATCACACAAAATCTTTTTCACTCCATCTTTCCACCTCCAATTTGGTCTCCCTCTTCTCCTCGTTCCCTCCACCTCCGACACATATATCCTCTTGGTCAATCTTTCCTCACTCATTCTCTCCATGTGCCCAAACCATTTCAAAACACCCTCTTCTGCTCTCTCAACCACGCTCTTTTTATTTCCACACATCTCTCTTACCCTTACGTTACTTACTCGATCAAACCACCTCACACCACACATTGTCCTCAAACATCTCATTTCCAGCACATCCATCCTCCTGCGCACATCTCTATCCATAGCCCACGCCTCGCAACCATACAACATTGTTGGAACCACTATTCCTTCAAACATACCCATTTTTGCTTTCCGAGATAATGTTCTCGACTTCCACACATTTTTCAAGGCTCCCAAAATTTTCGCCCCCTCCCCCACCCTATGATCCACTTCCGCTTCCATGGTTCCATCCGCTGCCAGATCCACTCCCAGATATCTAAAACACTTCACTTCCTCCAGTTTTTCTCCATTCAAACTCACCTCCCAATTGACTTGACCCTCACCCCTACTGTACCTAATAACCTTGCTCTTATTCCCATTTACTCTTAACTTTCTTCTTCCACACACTTTACCAAACTCAGTCACCAGCTTCTGCAGTTTCTCACATGAATCAGCCACCAGTGCTGTATCATCAGCGAACAACAACTGACTCACTTCCCAAGCTCTCTCATCCCCAACAGACTTCATACTTGCCCCTCTTTCCAGGACTCTTGCATTTACCTCCCTAACAACCCCATCCATAAACAAATTAAACAACCATGGAGACATCACACACCCCTGCCGCAAACCTACATTCACTGAGAACCAATCACTTTCCTCTCTTCCTACACGTACACATGCCTTACATCCTCGATAAAAACTTTTCACTGCTTCTAACAACTTGCCTCCCACACCATATATTCTTAATACCTTCCACAGAGCATCTCTATCAACTCTATCATATGCCTTCTCCAGATCCATAAATGCTACATACAAATCCATTTGCTTTTCTAAGTATTTCTCACATACATTCTTCAAAGCAAACACCTGATCCACACATCCTCTACCACTTCTGAAACCGCACTGCTCTTCCCCAATCTGATGCTCTGTACATGCCTTCACCCTCTCAATCAATACCCTCCCATATAATTTACCAGGAATACTCAACAAACTTATACCTCTGTAATTTGAGCACTCACTCTTATCCCCTTTGCCTTTGTACAATGGCACTATGCACGCATTCCGCCAATCCTCAGGCACCTCACCATGAGTCATACATACATTAAATAACCTTACCAACCAGTCAACAATACAGTCACCCCCTTTTTTAATAAATTCCACTGCAATACCATCCAAACCTGCTGCCTTGCCGGCTTTCATCTTCCGCAAAGCTTTTACTACCTCTTCTTTCAAACTATTTGCCATTTCCCGCATTAGCGAGGTAGCGTTAAGAACAGAGAACTGGGCCTTTGAGGGAATATCCTCACCTGGCCCCCTTCTCTGTTCCTTCTTTTGGAAAATTAAAAAAAAATAATGAGAGGGGAGGATTTCCAGCCCCCCGCTTTCTCCCCTATCCCCAGGGGACTGGACCTTTGAGGGAATATCCTCACCTGGCCCCCTTCTCTGTTCCTTCTTTTGGAAAATTTAGAAAAAAAAAACGAGAGGGGAGGATTTCCAGACCCCCACTCCCTTCCCTTTTAGTCGCCTTCTACGACACGCAGGGAATACATGGGAAGTATTCTTTCTCCTCTATTCCTTATATATAATTTTTTTTTATACATATTCACCATTTCCTGCTTTCTCAAGGTAGCATTTTGAAGAGAGGACTGAGCCTAAGAGGGAAAATCATTACTTGGCCCCCTTTTCTGTCGCTTCTTTTGGAAAAGCAGAAACTGAAGGATAGGATTCTTGGAAAGGTAGTATGTGTGAGGAAAGAAACTTGGATATTCTGGTTCTGAGTGGAATGAAGCTCAAGGATAAAGGGAAGAATGGTTTGGAAATGTCTTGGGAGTAAAGTCAGGGGATGGTGAGAGGACAAGAGCTAAGGAAGAGTAGCACTACTCCTGAGGCATGAGTTGTAGGAGTATGTGATAAGAGTGAAAGGAAGTAAATTCTAGATTGATATGGGTAAAACTGAAAGTGGACGGAGAGAGATGGGTGATTATAGTAACTTATGCACCTGGTCATGAGAAGAGAGATTTTAAGAGCCAAGTGTTTTGGGAGAAGCTGATTGAGTGTTTTAGCAATTTTGGTGCACGAGACTAGGTATGAGTGATGGATGATTTAAATGCAAATGTGAGTAATGTGGCATTTGAGGGTATAATTGGTTTACTTGAGGTATTCAGTGTTTTGAATGGATATGTTTGAAGAGCTTGTGGAGTTGTGTGCTGAAAAAAGGCTGGTGATTGGGAATACCTTGTTTAAAAAGAGATATACACAGGTATACTGATGTGAGTAGAAGAGATGGTCAAAGGGCATTTTTAGATTGATTGATATGCATATAAAAGAGAGACTTTTGGATGCTTATGTACTGTGAGGGGCAGCCAATGGGATGTCTGATCATTATCTTGAGGAGTCTAAGGTGAAGATTTGCAGAGGTTTTCAAAACAGAGGAGAGAATTTTGGGGAGAAGAGACTGGTGAAAGAAAGTGACCTTAGAAAGGAGACTTGTGTGAGAAAGCACAGGGAGAAATTGAGTTTAGAATGGCAAAAGGTAAGAGCAAATAAAATGAGGGAAGTGGGTTAGGAATGGGATGTATTTAGGGAAGCAGTGATGTGCAAGAGATGCATGTGGCATGAAAAAGGTGGAAGGTGGGCAAACTAGAAAGGGTAGTGAGTGATGGGATGAAGAAGTATAGTTGTTAGTGAAAGAGAAAAGAGAGGTGTTTGGACAATACTTGCAAGAAAAGGAGTGCAAATGATTGGGAGATATATAACAGAAAGTTGCAGGAGGTCAAGAGGAAAGTGCGAAGGTTGAAAAAGATGGCAAATGAGAGCTTGGGTGAGAGAGTATCATTAAACTTTAGGAAGAATAAAAAGATGTTTTGGAAGGAGGTAAATAACATGCATAAGAGAAAATGGAAACATCAGTGAAGGGGGCAAAGGGGGGAGTGATAACAGGTAGTGATGAAGTGAGGAGAGGATGGCATGAGTATTTTGAAGGTTTGTTGAATGTTTTTGATGTAGGGTGTTTTGTTCAGGATGGTGTGCAAAGTGAGAGTCAGGGAGAGTGGTTTGATGAGGAGAGAAGAGGGGATGAAAGCCTTGTGGAAGATGAAATCTGACAAAGCAGCAGATTTGGATGGTATTACAGTTGATTAGTTGGTAAAGATATTCAATGTATGTATGGATCATGGTGAAGTGCCTGAGAATTACCAAAATGCATGCTTGGTGCCACTGTACAAAGGCAAAGGGGATAAAGGTGAGCGTTCAAACTACTGAGGCATAAGTTTGTTGAGTATTTCTGGAAAATGTATGGGAGGGCATTGATTGAGAGGGTGAAGGCATGTACACACTATCAGAATGGAGAGGAGCACTGTGGCTAAGTGATAGAGGATGTGTGTATCAGGTGTTTACTTTGAAGAATATATGTGAGAAATACTTAGAAAAACAGATGGATTTGTTTGTAGAATTTATGGATCTTGAGAGGGCATATGTTAGGGTTGATAGACATGTTTGTGGAATGTCTTAAGAATATATGGTGTGGGAGGTAAGCTGCTGGAAGCAGTGAGAAGTTTTTATCAGGGCTTTAAGGCATATGTACGAGTAGGGAGAGAGGAGAGTGACTGGTTCCCATTGAAGGTCAGTATGTGGCAGGGATGTTGATTTCCCCATGGTTGTTTACTTTGTTTATGGATGGGGTGGCTTACATGAGTTTACATGAGAAAGACAGACAACAGGAGGCCTGATTGGCACATGACTGGGCTGTCTGGTGAAAAAAGAGAATTAACTTGATAAGAAAATATAATTCAACTTACCAATTTTTTAAGCTATCACCTACTCCCACTGCTGCACATTAGTCTTTTAGTGTTCCCATAATCATTGTCATTTATACAGTTTATTTCTGGCATTTTTTTCAAAGTATACCTGAATTTATAAAATAATTGTATAAACAACTTTTGAAGGTATTTATAGTCTTAGCATTCACTGATGGTAACTTATTCCAGTGCTCAACACACCTATAGGAAAAGAAGCTTTTCCCATGTCCATACTACATCATTTAGCTTTGAGTTTTATTCCATTTGTCCTGGTAACAGTATTTTCCTGTATTTTGAATAGATGTTTGTGATTTAATTTATCGAACTTGTTCAGAATTTTGAGCACTTGGATTAAGTCATCATGATGTCTATGCTTTTTAAGGGAGAAGAGATCCGGTCATTTTAACCTTTCTTTGTAGCAGATTTTTGAGGGATGGGATTACTTTTGTCACATGTCTTTGTACTTGCTTTAATTTTTCATTGTTCCTTTTATAGTATGGGGACCAAAACTGGACTGCATATTCAAGGTGTGGTCATACTAGAGAATTATAAAGTGTAAGAATTGTTCTCGTGTCTTGTAATCTTTGTTTCTGGCTATGGAACCTAACATTTGGGTGCCTTTTTTACTTGCTGCTTGACACTGTTTAGTATTTCAGGTTGTTGCTAATGACAGCTCCAAGGTCCTTTTCTTCATTTACTTTAGTTGGAGTTTCCGAATAGTTTGTCGTCATAATGTATATTCTTGACTCCAAAGTGCATATCTTTACACTTGTGTACATTAAACTTCATTTGTCATCTGTCTGACCATTCTGCTAGTAAGTTAAGATCTCTTTGAATCATTTTGCAGTACCAGTGTTTACAGCTCTACTTCCTTATTTAGTATCGTTGGTAAATTTGGAGATCTTAGATATGAAACCAAGATCTAGGTCATTGATGTATGAAAAGAATTGGGCATAGGACTGAACCCTGTAGCACATCACTCATTATATCTAACCAACTGAGGCTTTGCCATTTAATACTACATGCTGCTTTCTTCCGGCAAGCCAGTCTTTGATCCATGTACAGATTTGTTCATCAGTTCTGTGTGCTTTAAGTTTATGTAAGTCTCTTGTGAGGTACTTTATCGAAAGCCTTTTGGAAATCTAAATATACTACATCTGACGATATTTTTTCATCCCATTTCTGATAAATAGAATAAGAAATTCCAGCAAATTTGTTAGGCAGGATCTTCTTTTGCAGAAACCATGTTGATTTTCCAATAGTGTCCCTCTAGAAATGTGACAGTTTTATCATATCATTTTTCCCATTGTTCTACCCAACACTGACGTAAGGCTAATTTGGTGGTAGTTCAAGGCACACTTTTTGTCTCTTTTTTATATATAGGAGTAACATTTGCTAGTTTTCAATCGATTGGCACCTAATCATCTGATAGAGATTTGTTGAATATTTTTGTTATGGGGTATTTTAGCTGTCTCCTGACCTCCATGAATAATCTTGAGCTAAATTATCTGGGCTGTTGGATTTGCTAGAGTTAATTGGTCCAGGTATTTAAGTATTTCAGAGCTCTTTATTTCTCTGAACCTTCAACTCTTCTTCGTCAGATCCTTTAAACATACCGAATTAAAAGAATAATTTAGTATGGTAGCCATTTCCTTGTCATCAGTAGTTAGTATGTCACGTTTATTTCATAATAGTTTAATTCCTTCATTTACTGTCTTGCTTTGTCGTATGTATTTGAAGAATTAATCAGGATGATTCTTAACATTCAAGGAAATTCTTTTTTCTTCCTTGTATTTACTGTCTTATGAACTTCTTACACTCTCTTTGGATTTTGATTGATTCCTGGTGATTTTCATTGGTTCCCATTGATTTTCTTTCTTTTGGCAAATAAGTCCTACTCTCCTATTCATCCATGATGGTTTTGAAATACTGCAGGGTCTCTTTCATAATTTGTGGAATTTTTTTCATTTTCATTCTCGAGTAGTTTGTTTTTAGAATTATTCTACATTTCCTCTACTGTGCAAGCATCAAGAAGTTTTGTCCAATTGGTACTGGGAATTTCATGTCTGATGTTTTCAAAGTATGCTCACCAGTAATCTGAGATCAAGAGTTTGTTGTCATTTATTTCATAATCTAAATCTTTCTCTAATATAATCGAACTGTAATTGTTGTTTGACAAACTTTCACCTACTTTGCAATAGTTTATTGAGTTTGTGTCACTGGTGAGGACAAGATCAAGAATGTTTTTAACTCTAGGTGGTTTTTTGATTAACTGTTCTAGAAAAGTGTCTTCAATCATTTCCATTAGTATCATTCCCTCTTGATCACCTGTTGACATATTCCCATTTATGTTTGGACTGTTGAAGCCTCCTACTATTATAACATCTTTACTGTTTACTTTAGTTTTGGTTGGTAGGTAAATGCTAGAGTTTTGGAGAGAGGGGTAAGTATGCAACCTGTTGGGGATAAGAGGGCCTGGGAAGTAAGTAAATTGATGTTCGCCATTGATACAGCACTGGTAACTGGTTTGAATGAGAATTACAGAGGTTGGTGACTGATTTTGGAAAAGTGTTTGAAAAGAGAAAGTTAAGGGTAAATGTGAATAAGAGCAAGGTTATTAGGTTCAGCAGGGTTGAGAGACAAGTTAGTTGGGATGTAAGTTCGAATGGAGAAAAATTGGAGGAAGTGAAATGTTTTAGATATGTGGGAGTGGACTTTACAGTGAATGGAACCATGGAAGTGGAAGCGAGTCATAGGATGGGGGAGGGGGCAAAGTTTCAGGGAGTGATTGTGTGTGTATATGCATATATGTATATATGTGTATGTGAGTGGCCGAGTCTTTCTTTGTTTGTTTCCTGGCGCTACCTCACTGACGGGAAACTGCAATCAAGTATGAAAAAATATATTATTTATTGTTAATTTTAAAGAAAAAACTGACTTACAAATATAACATTTAAAAAGAATTCCACTTGTAGTTGAATCATGTGTTTTGGATAATTTTATTTAATTCTTTATTGTAGGGACCAAGATTCTTTGGAATTTCCATTAGATTGATTTGATGCAATTCAGGATATATGAATGATTTCAGTCTTATACTGTATTCATCTCAACTGCACAAGATCTCATCTATGCTGACATTTCTGTGTATTAAATTATGGAGATATGTTTTTTTTATTTATTTGTAATTTCTTATATCTAAAGGTTAAAAACAAATTCATCATCCGACATCGTCCTGATAAAAAGCTTCTGTTACGTATTGGCCTTCATACAGGCCCAGTGATTGCTGGTGTTGTTGGCCTCACCATGCCAAGATACTGTCTGTTCGGTGATACTGTGAATACTGCATCAAGAATGGAGAGGTAAGTACCAAACATAGCAGTATTTCTAAATCACAAATGTTAATGATGTGGAGATCAGTCGTTCTAGCAATCTGATGTTGTATGAGTTATTGAAACTAATGATATATGGGGGTTATATTCCTATCCAAAAATTTGCCTCTCCAAAAACCTTACCTAAACCTATAGTGGGGAGGACTAAGCTGATCAAAGAAGTGACATACCATAAAAGTAAGATGAACACTTTTAAAAATCAACAGAACCTGTGAAAACCTTATGTAAAGAGAAGTGTGGTAGTTAAAGGAGAATTTGTAAGAGAGATCAGTAGGTTGGGCTGAAATTATTGTGACATATTGAGAGAGAATGAGGAAAGGATAAATGAGAGGGTATAGATACTAGAAGGGGAGGGAAGAAGGAAAAGGTGGAAATGAAGAAGGAGGTGCAAGAATTGAAGGCTTGGGGCATTAACATGCAGGAGAGTATGAGGCACAGAAAGGGTAGAGCAAATTATGGGGATGATGTACTTTAGGTAGGCTGAACCAGGGCATGTGATGTAGTTAGGGGAAACCATGGAAAGGCTGTAGAGCCTGATTGTGGATAGGACACCAAGGTTTCTGTGCATTATACATTACAGCTAGAGAGTAAAT
This sequence comes from Panulirus ornatus, assembly GCF_036320965.1. Taxonomy (NCBI): domain Eukaryota; kingdom Metazoa; phylum Arthropoda; class Malacostraca; order Decapoda; family Palinuridae; genus Panulirus; species Panulirus ornatus. The sequence continues at coordinate 21,588,919 of NC_092287.1, read as the reverse complement.
GTGAGCAAGTGAGGCCATTTCTTCATCTGTAGCTGGTGCTATCTTGCTAATGTGGGCATTGGTGAAAGAGACTTCCACCCCCTGCATCATTGGGGTAGCACCAGGAAACAGATGAAGAAAGGCCATATCTGATCACATCCACATATGAGCTGTCATATGTAATGCACTGAAACCACATCTCCCTGTACACATCCAGGCATCACAAACATTTCCATGGTTTACCCTGGATGTTTCACATACCCTGATTCAGTCCATTGATGGCATGTTGACCCCAGTAAACCTCATTGTTCCAATTCACTGCATTCACATGCATGCCTTTTACTCTCCTGAATGTGCAGGCACTGTTCATTCAAAATCTTTTTCACTCCATCCTTCCATCTACAATTTGGTTACCCAGTTCTCTTTGTTCCCTCCACTTCTGACACATTATCCTCTTTGTCAATCTTTCCTCTTTCATTCTCTCCATATATCCAAACCATTTCAATACACCCTCTTCTGCTCTCTCAACCACACTCTCTATATTTCCATACATCTCACTTAACTTTTCATTATTTACTTGATCAAACTTCCTCACACCACACATTGTCCTCAGGCATTTACTTTCCACACAACCTTATCTATAGCCCATGTCTTGCAACCATAAAATACTGTTGGAACTACTATTCCTTCAAACATGCTCATTTTTGCTCTATGAGATATTCTCATTTTCCACACATTCCTAGAACATTGGCCCCCTTCCTCACCCTCTGAGTCACTTCCACTTCCATGGTTCTATTTGCAGGCCAGATCACTCCCAGATATCTAAAACACTTCACTTCTTCCAATTTTTCTCTATTTAAACTTACATTCCAACTAACTTATCCCTCAACCCTGCTGAACTTGATAACCCTACTCTTATTCACATTTACTCTCAACCTTCTCTTTTCATACACTCTTCCAAACTCAATCACCAGTTTCTGCAGTTTCTCACATGCATCATACACTGAAGCTGTATCGTCAGTGAACAACAATTGAGTGGCTTCCCGGGCCCTCTCATCCCCAACAGACTGCATGCTCACTTCTCTCTCCAAGAATTTGTATTTACCTCCTTCACCACCTCATCCATAAACAAATTAAACGACCATGATGACATCCTACACCTTTGCTGCAAACTGACCTTCACTGGGAACGAAACTTTCTTGCTACTCGCACACACATTTTTGATAAAGATTTCTCACTGCTTGTAGCAGCTTACCTCCCACACCATATATTTGTAAGGCCTTCCACAAATCATCTCTTATCATCCCTATCATATGCCATTTCCAGATTCATAAATGCCACATACATATCCATCTGTGTTTCTAATTATTACTCACACAGTTTTCAAAGCAAACACCTGATCCACACATCATTTACCACTTCTGAAACCACACTGTTCTTCCCCAGTCTGTTGCTCTGTACATGCTTCACGCTCTTAGTCAATACCCTCCCATACAATTTACCAGGTATACTCAACAAACTTATGCCTTTGTAGTTTGAACACTCGCCTTTATTCCCTTTGCCTTTATACAGTGACATGATACATGCATTCCTCCAATCCTTATGCACTTCACCATAATCCATACTTGCATTGAGTATCCATACCAACCAATCAACAACAGAGTCTCCCCCTTTTGTAATAAATTCAACTGCAATAACACCCACTCCCACTGTCTTGTTACATTGCATCTTCTGCAAGGCTTTTACCACCTTTTTTTCTCTTCACTATACCGCTATCCATGACCCTTTCACTTCACATACCACCCCAACCAAGACACCATGCATCTGCCTCTCTTCATCAGACATATTCAGCAGTCCTTCAGAATACTCACTCCATCTCCTCCTCACTCCATCAATACCTGATATCACTTCCCCCCTGGAATCAGTTTCTCATGAGAAAGACCATTGAATGGTTGAAACATTGAGGTATATCTCAGCTCCAACCTGTTTGTTTCCATACCATCCTGTTTTCCACATGTCTCATTATGTATATGCAAATACTCCAAAATCTGAAAAAATCCAAAATCTGAAACACTTTTGGTCCCAGGCATTTCAGATAAGGGATACTCAACCTGTGATTTAATTTCTCGTTGATGATATTAGCTTTATACCGTATGACATTGTAACACTGTCATCCATAGTATGAATTACCTTTTTTTCCCACATAAAGTAATGGAGAGCAACTGAAGATCCATATATCTAAGGAATGCCACCAAGCACTATCAGATCTTGGCGGATATGTGATGGAGGAGCGTGGACTAGTCAAAATGAAAGGGAAAGGAGAAGTCCTCACATACTGGCTTATATCAGCTACACTTCAGGCCATACAGCGTAGAGATTGCAGTGAATCCCTGTCACCGCCTTTGCTCCAGCTCAGTGAGTACGACTCAGAGGCGAAGCGTCGTAGCCCCAGACTTTCATCTATGGGTGGCCGGACATCAAGCAATCCCAGGTGAGCTTGATGCTAAGTGTAACTGATATTTTTACTCTTCAGCTTAACATATGGATGTAATGTAAATGACTGCAGCTGTTCAGTCTAAAGTTTTAAATGTACACCATTTCAGGAAATATATTTTTCTCCTCAACTAATATAAGTTTATAATGATGGAAAAATTCATTAAATATTCTCCCATTTGGTTCTCACCATTCAGATCTTATGTACAGAATAGGTAAGATAGTAAATGAATCACCATCTCATTATTAAAAGAAAGAAATGTAATAATTTCAGAATGATAGCCTGCTGTCTTTTATCCTTAAATAGTGGTAGTTGTATTTATTTGACTAACTGGGAAAGTCTTTGCATTCTTTCTACATTGCCAAACCACCTCAAAGTATTATGTTTCACGAATTCTACCACTCCACAATTCATTCCCTTTGCATTCCCTGCCATACCACATCTCTCATACATCCCTTTATATATTTTTAGTCACACCACATGTTCTTCTCAAATAGCTCATATCCACAGCTTAGATTCTTGAACCCTGTGACTCATTCCATGTCCATGTTTCAGTGCATAGGGTAGGGTTGGGGGTACAATGCTGTCCCTTAATCCTCTCTTCATTTCCATATTTACACCTCTACCCTTCATTATTCTATTAAGGGACCCAGTGACTCTTCTACCCTGTACTGATGTCTCCCTTCTCTCTCCTTCCAGAACACCAAACTTACCCAAGACAGCCCCTAATACTTAAATTCTTTCACCTCTTCCAGTCTTTCTCCCTCATATCCAAAGCACAATTTAGTACACTTTCTTCTTTCAATCTGGTTTTACAAAATCTATACTTTCACTCTGTTTCCTTTCAAACACCATTACTTTGCTTTTACTTGCATTTACCTACCTTTGCCTATGCTTACACACATCACAAAACACATTTACAACCTTCTGCATCTCCTCTTCACTCTCAGCACAGCAAACAACACAGTATCATTTGCAAACAGGCTTGCCACTATCTACCATATCTCACCACCACATTCCATCTCTGCACTCCTTTTCCCTAGTTTTGCTTTCATCTCTCTCTTATCACTCCATCCACATATATATCAAAAATCCATGATGACATAACACAGCCCTACCTCACACCTACATCCACTCGTACACATGCATTTGTTCCTCTGTAAAAGGTTTTCTCACCATCCAACAGTTGTCCTTAACACATCCCATAAAGCATTCCACTCGATGTCATCTTTACCACAAAAATCTGATCAACACCTTCCCTACCTTTCCTAAAACCCCCTGCTCTTTATTTACTATGAATTCAGTCACTTCCATCACTCTGTTAATTAAAATTCTTGCATACACTTTTCCTGGTAGAGGATGTGTGGATCAGGTGTTTGCTTTGAAGAATGTGTGTGAGAAATACTTAGAAAAGCAAATGGATTTGTATGTAGCATTTATGGATCTGGAGAAGGCATATGATAGAGTTGATAGAAATGCTCTGTGGAAGGTATTAAGAATATATGGTGTGGGAGGCAAGTTGTTAGAAGCAGTGAAAAGTTTTTATCGAGGATGTAAGGCATGTGTACGTGTAGGAAGAGAGGAAAGTGATTGGTTCTCAGTGAATGTAGGTTTGTGGCAGGGGTGTGTGATGTCTCCATGGTTGTTTAATTTGTTTATGGTTGGGGTTGTTAGGGAGGTGAATGCAAGAGTTTTGGAAAGAGGGGCAAGTATGAAGTCTGTTGTGGATGAGAGAGCTTGGGAAGTGAGTCAGTTGTTGTTCGCTGATGATACAGCGCTGGTGGCTGATTCATGTGAGAAACTGCAGAAGCTGGTGACTGAGTTTGGTAAAGTGTGTGAAAGAAGAAAGTTAAGAGTAAATGTGAATAAGAGCGAGGTAATTAGGTACAGTAGGTCAAGTCAATTGGGAGGTAAGTTTGAATGGAGAAAAACTGGAGGAAGTGAAGTGTTTTAGATATCTGGGAGTGGATTTGGCAGCGGATGGAACCATGGAAGCGGAAGTGGATCATAGGGTGGGGGAGGGGGCGAAAATCCTGGGAGCCTTGAAGAATGTGTGGAAGTCGAGAACATTATCTCAGAAAGCAAAAATGGGTATGTTTGAAGGAATAGTGGTTCCAACAATGTTGTATGGTTGTGAGGCGTGGGCTATGGATAGAGTTGTGCGCAGGAGGATGGATGTGCTGGAAATGAGATGTTTGAGGACAATGTGTGGTGTGAGGTGGTTTGATCGAGTAAGTAACGTAAGGGTAAGAGAGATGTGTGGAAATAAAAAGAGCGTGGTTGAGAGAGCAGAAGAGGGTGTTTTGAAATGGTTTGGGCACATGGAGAGAATGAGTGAGGAAAGATTGACCAAGAGGATATATGTGTCGGAGGTGGAGGGAACGAGGAGAAGTGGGAGACCAAATTGGAGGTGGAAAGATGGAGTGAAAAAGATTTTGTGTGATCGGGGCCTGAACATGCAGGAGGGTGAAAGGGGGCAAGGAATAGAGTGAATTGGATCGATGTGGTATACCGGGGTTGACGTGCTGTCAGTGGATTGAATCAGGGCATGTGAAGCGTCTGGGGTAAACCATGGAAAGCTGTGTAGGTATGTATATTTGCATGTGTGGACGTATGTATATACATGTGTATGGGGGTGGGTTGGGCCATTTCTTTCGTCTGTTTCCTTGCGCTACCTCGCAAACGCGGGAGACAGCGACAAAGCAAAAAAAAGAAAAAAAAAAAACTTAAGAGACATATTTCTCTATAGTTCTACATACATTCTTAGCACCGTTTCCTTTGAATAATGGATCAATAATAGCTTTCACCCCATCCTCAGGGACAACCTTCTGTTTCCATGCTAAATTGCTTATAAGATGAATCCACTCTATCCCACTTTCTCCTCCATACTCCAGCATTTCAGCCATAAACCCATCTACTTCAGGTGCCCTCCTACCTTCAGCCTCATTATAGACCTTCTTACCTCCCTTTTTGCTATAGGCCCTTGCGCTTATATCCTCTTGCTTCCATCCTCCATACCCATGCATGTAACAGCTGCTGCCTTCCCTTCTCCAACATTCATTAGTTCTTCAAAAAACTTTTTCCATTTTTCCTTCACTTCCTTCTGATTCAGCAACTCCCCTTCCTTACACCTCACATTAACGTTTCCACTCTTGCATCCACCTCTTTCCTTTTTTATCTCCTTCCAGTATAGTTTCTTATTATCACAAAACATTTCATTTTCTTCCAAAATCTTCATCTACTCTTTCTGTGCTTTCCTCTATTAGCTTCTTAACATTCTTCTTGCATATTTCATATTCTTCCCTCCTCTGCTGAACTTATACTGGTACATTCTTATTGAGTAATCTACCATATGCCTCTTCTTCCCTTCCACAGCATTTCTAATGTGTTCTGTCCACCATGCACTGCCCTTGTTATTCCTATATCTCATGGCCCTGTATCCAACTACTAATTCTACAACCTTTGATAATATTTCTCAAAACATTTGAAACACTTCATTCACACTTGACTGCATTCCTACATTTACTGCACTTCCATCTAAGCTTTCAGTTACCTTCCTTTCATACTCCTGCCTACATTTTTTTCCGATTCATCTTCTTACTTGCCAACACTTTTACCTCTCCATTCTTCCTCACATCATACCTCCACTTCTCCCTGATCTCATCCCCACAAGAACCACAAAATGGCCAGTCTCTCCAAAGAATCCTCTCACAACTCAAGCATCTATCATGGCCTTCCTCAATTTTTCATCCACTTCCACATAGTCAATCAAAGCCTTTTGCTATTCTGTTGCATCATTGCTTATCCATGTATATCTGTGGATCATTTTGTGCTGAAAAAAGGTGTTTGCAAAGAATAAACTTCTCTGAGGACAAATATTGACAAGAAAACTTTCATTTACTCCAGGCACTCTCATTTCCCAACCATCTCACCAATTTCATCATATCCCACTTATGTGTTCATATCACCCAAAATGACCATGTTCCTCTCATTCTCGAACCCGTTTATACAGTCATTCAAATTTCTCCAGAAAAGCTTCATTTCATTCTTATCTTGTACAGTCCTCAAACCACTTATTGCTCTCAAACATTTCATCTCCAACACATCCATCCATCTTCACACAGCATCTTCTATAGCCCATGCTGTGCATCCATGTAATATTTTTTGGACTACTATACCTTTAAACATACCCATCTCAGACAATCTTCTCTCTTTCCACACATTCTTCAATGCTCTCAGAATCTACTATCATACAACCTTAAAACTTTATGTATGCTGTCTGCATTAACCATGTCCTCAGTCATACATGTATTTCTTTACATCCTTTTTAACAAGTTTTTCACTTCTATGCCCACATTTTTCTAAGAACTGGTCATCATCCATGTTGCTGATTGCTCATAATTTTAAAGGTCACTCCCTCACTCCCTTCTTTTTCAAGGTAGGTGATGATAAAGCATCCAGCCTTTGTAATTTAGCTCTCTTAAATCTAGTACCATCTTTGTTGCCTTCCTAATCTTGTCTGTTAGCTCTTTGTGCTTTTATAGGTGCAGTAACCAAACTTGAGAAGCGTGTTCTAGTTTAGGACTTTTGTAGGATATGAATAACTTCTTAAATTTTTCCTTATCTGTATATATGAAGGCTATTCTGATGTTTGCCAGAAGACAGTATGTGTCCTTAATTACTCTCTTAGTATGGAGCTCTGGCAAAATATTTAGGATGATGTTGACTTCCAAGTCCATCTCACACTCAGAATACTGAAGCTTATTTTTTGTTAAATTATTGTCATACTGAGGCCATCTTTTGCTCTGTCCTATCTCCAGTACTTTGTGTTTGCTTGGGTTGAAGTTCATTAACCATGACCAACTTTGGAGTGTGCTTAGATCCCTCTGTAATCTTATGAATTCCTTCTCATTTTTCACTTCCCTCATGACTTTTGTATCAACTGCAAACTATTCAGGGAGGAGTTCATAACTTCAGCAAGTCATTTATATAGATTAAGAAGAGTAATGGTCCCAAAATGGAACCTTGTGGCACTCTCCTGGTCACTCCCCCATTTGGAAAAGGTCCCTGTAAGATGCAGGTCTTCCTTACCCTATAGGCAGGTTCATGTGTAGAAGGGTTACATGCTGAATGCTTAGGCATAGTGGTGACTGGTATACATGGGCACAAGTTTATAATTATACAAGTGGTGAATGATACATCCTTACTTAGTGAATGCTAGCAAAGTATTGATGCAGTGATCAGTGTGGCATTGGGAACACCAGCACTGTGCAGTCAGCTAGGCTTATTTTCTGTCATGATGGGAGTAATTTACATGCATGGTCTACATCAAGACTGTTATGTCTAATCGTACTTTATCTTGACACATTTGTACCTTCTTTGGGGATATTTCATCTGTTGAGCCATTTCTTTCATTTCACTGATTAACTTGTCATTTTTTTTTTTTATATTGTAAGGAACAATAGATACTTGTAAAACCTGAATTACTTACAGAATTATTAAAAACTGTTGAAAGCGTTATTCTTACATGTCAACATGGTGATGTGCTGAAATCCTTTATGGCTAATAAGATTTTGTATGGGTCACTTTATGTTAAACATGACAGACACTTTACTTGATACAGATATATAAATTACTATGAGCTTTTAATTGGTAGCATTAATCTTTGTTAACTTTACAATAGAACTTAACTAACTTTTCTGTACAGGAGCATGGATGACCCCGGTGATGTTAATGGTGGGGTGCCACAGTTCAACTATGATGAGCCAAGGGATTCCCCACGTTCTGAAATATTCCATCGCCGACGTCTTAGCAGTAATCTGCGCACTTCCAGCATAGACAATACCCCAAGAGGCAGTCTGCTATGTCCCCCAAAGCAGGATAGTGCCCCTGATATAGTGCATCAAAGTGTCAGTCTTGATGAATTACACCACTCAGGTGTTCGCCTAGAGGTGCCAGCATTACAAAATGTCACCACTGCTGCAACTCCCTCTTCTTCAGAACCAACACTTCCAATAGAAGATGGACAGCGTGGGGTTAACTTTTGTCCATCAGCTTACAATGAAGACACTTCTGGTAACCATGGTATTGGTGAAAGAGATCCCATGTTAAAAGGAGATGAAGTGGAATTGGAGGAACAGGGCATTTATACTGGAGAAAATAGCCCTCATTTGCCTGGTGCTGGAAACAAAAAATCATCCAAGATAAGATCTTGGTTAGCTGGCATCCTTCAGTACTCACGTCCTGGTTCACGAATAGCAATAAATAAACTTTCTGTGAATGGTCTCAAAAGAGAAAGTCTTGTTTAGTATAGTTACAAAATAAATGAATATTTATGATTGCCCTTATTATTCATTGATGATTTTATTGTATTCCTTCTTGCTTGTAAAAAGAAAATGTTTTATTATTATTATGACTTGAAAATATTCATCATAGATCTTTTACTGGCTGTCAGTATTATGCTGTAATCAACAAATAAAAATAAGATAATGGAAGTACAAAAAATGTTTGACAAAAAAGTGGTCGATAAATGTATGTAATGAAGTGAGAGATAGACATTTCATCTACATATTTATGATTATTTTTCCTGTAAAAGATGAAAATTGAGCATAGTAGAAAATTCATGGTCAGTACAGGTATGAATGATGTGGATCACTTTCTAATTATGTTCAGTTCAAGTCATTGCTATAATCAGGAGTACATACTAAACACCTCATGTCATTGCTCAGATTATATAAACTATAGTATATGTATATTAAGTTGGGTATAACATAAATTTCTTAAAGATGAGATTATTGCATTGATATGAAAGTATTAATGGCTGATATTTGGATGTTGGGTATTATTGCCTTATACAGATGAAGAAATACAACCATAGGTACTGGCCCTGTGATATTTTGTTAAAACATTTTTGTTGCCAGTCCATTAATATTGGTTATAAAACTAACTTGTATTTCTTGCTTTATATCATCAGTTTATCTTGAAAAGGTATGCAGTTTAATGATGCAAAATGAAGTTTGTGAGTGGTCATTGGCTACATGATACCTGAAAAGATTTCAAGTGGACTCAAATGGACAGTGGAGGATCAGACTATTTTATGTGGCAGCATATATTTATGCATCTCCTCACTTATGTCCATCTTTATGAAAATTGAATGCACCAGTTTCTATTTTTTGTTAATATTGTAAATTTGTGTAAATTAGTATCATAGAAAATATAGAATTTATATTAATTTGATATAATGAAATTATAGTTATATGGAATAAATTACAGAAGACTTCTGTAAGTTCACAGTGTATTAAAGGCGAGTTCCCTTGAGCTTGTGGTTACTCAGTTTATGGGGTCAATTTGTTAGTCTCAGTGCCTAGTTTACAGTTTTTGTTCAAGACATGTGCATGAGATGCATACAATTAAGACTGCTTATCTGCCCTCATATTTCAGCCTGCTCTGCTCAGGCTGAAACATGGTCAGTTTACTACCTTACACAGTTCTGCAAGCATTCTTCTGCCTTTTTTTTTTTTTTCTATATGCAATACATGCATTTCAGTGCCTTATTTGCAATTTTAAAACCTATTGTATTCACAACAACATCACTGAAGTGAGCAAGATGCAGCTTGGTCCTATTTGTCTTTCTTACTTCCATACCTGTTTGCCACTTCCTGTTGTAGCAGTGCAGCACCAAGAACACATGCCAGGACTTAAGAGGAAAATCCCAATTGACACCTTCCTCTGCTCCTTCTTTTCATAAATATTGATACAAGGGTGTAAGATTTCCAGCTTCCTCTTTACTAGCCCTCTTATTTGCCTTCTATGAAATGTAGGAAATACACAAGTAGGAGTACTTCTTCCCAGTCTCTAAGGAAGGTCTTGTTGGTATCAACATGAAATGCTACAGATTTGAAAACAAAGTTAATGCCTCAGATTGCCTGAATCATGGCAAGTCTAGGGCTACTGTTTCTCAGGAGGTGTACCTTAAGAAAAGTATCATAAGATCAAGGGGAAATCCAGAAAACTAGATAAAAGTTAGATAATACCAAATTTTTTGAAAAAACAATAGACCATATCACCACAGTCATGAACCATATCAGAAGATTGTAAGACTAATAAGGTAAGTGCTGCCTTACAAAGACTTCACTGTGCTTTGTACAATACTGAGTAAATACAGTGTTAGAGGTGTACCTTTAGGAATATTAGATGTACATACATTTCTTTTTCACAATTCAATCACCTTAATTCCTGTACAAAAAGCAGAATTAAGAAGTCCCATAAACATATCTATTTCCCATAAGTTCTGAGGAAGTGACATTCACAATTCATTATTTAGTATGGTTCAGGAACCAACCCTGTGAATTAACAGGAGTCTTCATTATCTTAAAGGAAGAAGTCATAAGGATGATCTTTTAGAGATCACTCCATATTTTATATTGTCTCTAAGTTCACTTATACCAGACTGTGATACAGAATGAGGGGTGTGTTTAGAAGATACAGAGTTGAGTGGCTGTGGAGACACTCCACTATTCCAGGTATGAAATTGATGAATTTGTAATCTTTGTTAAGCAATATCTAAATCAACATGTAAATCAAAGATATGATGTAGAATGAGCTACAAATGAATTGTATATTACAGACCAGTTTTCTCTGTATACTTTATCCAAACACTGCAAATGAGTGTTTGAATGTGCCATAATCTGTAGCATTTTTTGCTGAAATGAAAAGTAGTAGATTGTGTCTGTGCCATCATACTATTGTAAAAAGTGACTTCTTAGCTAAATTTTGAAAGCTTTTTCTGTGTTTCACATTTGTCCAAGTTTTTTCCCCACACTGTAGAAGTTTGTGTTGGGTTACATTAGTGACCAAAAATTAACAATGATTTCTGAAAATCTAAAGGTCATGGTTTCATCCCATACATCAGAGGGAATCTTTTATGCTGCAAAATAGGCACACTGATTCATGGTGCAAAATATATATAATGGTGCATCTTTCAGAGTACAGAAAATATTTTTTGCAGCTGAATGTTCATATTTACCTGTGCTGTGCAAAACTCATAGTGATCCAAAATTCAGAGCATATATAACATATGATGTAGATCACACATGTGGATCAATGAGAGAGAGAGAGAGAGAGAGAGAGAGAGAGAGAGAGAGAGAGAGAGAGAGAGAGAGAGAGAGAGAGAGAGTTGTATGGGCATTACTTACAGGAAAGCAGTGTGAGTTATTGGAAGTAGTATAAGAGAATCAGCAGAGGTCAAGAGGAAGATGCAGGGACTGAAAAAGAGGCTAAGTAGGACTTTGGGTGAGTGGGTATCATCAGACTTCATGAAGAATAAGAAAGTGTTTTGGAAGGATGTTAAGAGTTTGAGTAAACAAGAGAATATGTAGGAACATCAGTGACTGGGACTAATGGGGAAATGGTAACAGGCAGAAGTGAGGTGAAGAGGATATGGAGTGAGTATTTTGAAGGATTATTTAATGTGTTTGATGATAGGGTGACACATGTGAGATGTTTGGGTTGGGCAGGTATGTGGAGTGAGTCATGGCAAGTGGTTTGGTGAAAAGAGAAGAGATGGTGAAAGCCTTTTTAAGATGAAAAATGACAAGGAAACTGAACCAGATGGTATTACAGCAGAATTTAAGGAAGAAGGTGACTTTATTGTTGACTAGTTAGTTGGGAATTTTAATGAATGCATGGATCACAGTGAGATGCCTGAGTATCGTCAGAATGCCTATAAAGTGTCACTTAAAAGGCAATGGGGAAAAAGGTGAGTGTTCAATTTACAAAACTATAAGTTTCCTGAGTGAAGGAATGTGGCCTGTCTTGTCTGTTTTCCAAGCATTACCTCGCTGAAGCAGTGGGTAGTGATGCCATTTCCTGTGGGGTGGGGTAGCAACAGGAATGGATGAAGACAAGCAAATATGAATTTGTACATGTGTATATATGTATATGTCTATGTATGTGTATGTATGTTGATATGTATAGGTATGTACATGTCATGTATGGGCATCTATATGTATGTATATATTGTTTATTATATTTATTATTTATCATACTTAATCGCTATTTCCCGCATCAGTGAGGTAGCGCAAGGAAACAGACAAAGAATGGCTCAACCCCTCATATATTTACACATATACATACATAAATGCCCATGCACACACATATACATACATATACATTTCAATATATACATGTATATACATGCACAGACATATACATATATACACATGTACATATTCATACTTGCTGCCATCATCCATTCCCGTTGCCACCCGACCACACAGGAAACAGCATCCTCGCCACCAGTGATGTAGCGCCAGGAAAAGACAAAAAGGCCACATTCATTCACACTCAGTCTCTAGCTGTCATATGTAATGCACCAAAACCACACCTTCCTTTCCACATCCAGGCCCCAAAGACCTATCCATGGTTTACCCCAGACGCTTTACATGCCCTAGTTCAATCCAGTGACAGCACATTGACCTTGGTATGCCACATTGTTCCAATTCACTCTGTTCCTTGCACCCCTCTCACCCTCCTGTATGTTCAGGCCCCGATTGCTCAAAATCTGTTTCACTCCATCTTTCCACGTCCAGTATGGTCCCCCGCTTCTCCTTGTTCCCTCCACCTCTGACACATATATCCTCTTTGTCAATCTTATCTCACTCATTCTCTCCATGTGTCCAAACCATTTCAATATGCCTTCTTCTTCTCTCTCAACCACACTCTTTTTATTACCATACATCTCTCTTTCCCATTCATTACTTACTCGATCAAACCACCTCACACCACATATTGTCCTCAGACATTTCATTTCCAACACATCCACCCTCATCTGCACAACCCTATCTATAGCCCATGCCTTGCAACCATATAACATTGTTGGAACTACTGTTCCTTCAAACATACCTATTTTTTCTCCGAGATAATGTTCTTGCCTTCCACATATTCTTCAACACTCCCAGAACCTTTGCCCCTTTCCCCATCCTGTGACTCACTTCTACCTCCATGGTTCCAACCACTGCTAAGTCCACTCCCAGATATCTGAAACACTTCATTTCCTCCAGTTTTTCCCCATTCAAACTTTATTTATTTATTTATTATACTTTGTTGCTGTCTCCCATGTTAGCGAGGTAGCTCAAGGAAACAGACAAAAGAATGGTCCAACCCGCCCACATACACATGTATATACATACACGTCCACACACAGCACATATACATGCCTATATATCTCAACGGATACATATACATACACACACACATATACATATATACACATGTACATAATTCATACTGTCTGCCCTTATTTATTCCTGTCGCTGCCCCGCCACACATGAAATGACAACCCCCTCCCCCTGCATGTGCACGAGGTAGTGCTAGGAAAAGACTACAAAGGCCACATTCGTTCACACTCAATCTCTAGCTGGCATGTATAATGCACCTAAACCACGGCTCCCTTTCCACATCCAGGTCCCACAAAACTTTCCATGGTTTACCCCAGACACTTCACATGCCCTGGTTCAATTAATTGACAGCACGTCGACACCGGTATACCACATTGTTCTAATTCACTCTATTCCTTGCATGCCTTTCACCCTCCTGCATGTTCAGGCCCTGATCACTCAAAATCTTTTTCACTCCATCTTTCCACCTCCAATTTGATCTCCCACTTCTCCTCGTTCCCTCCACCTCTGACACATATATCCTCTTTGTCAATCTTTCCTCACTCATTCTCTCCATGTGACCAAACCATTTCAAAACACCCTCTTCTGCTCTCTCAACCACACTCTTTTTATTACCACACATCTCTCTTACCCTTTCATTACTTACTCGATCAAACCACCTCACACCACATATTGTCCTCAAACATCTCATTTCCAACACATCCACCCTCCTCCGCACAGCTCTATCTATAGCCCATGCCTCCCAACCATATAACATAGTTGGAACCACTATTCCTTCAAACATATCCATTTTTGCTTTCCAAGATAACATTCTTGACTTCCACACATTTTTCAATGCTCCCAGAACTTTCGCCACCTCCCCCACCCTGTGATTTACTTCCGCTTCCATGGTTCCATCCGCTGCCAAATCCACTCCCAGATATCTAAAACACTTCACTTCCTCCAGTTTTTCTCCATTCAAACTTACCTCCCAATTGACTTGTCCCTTAACCCTACTGTACCTAATAACCTTGCTCTTATTCACATTTACCCTCAGCTTTCTTCTTTCACACACTTTACCAAACTCAGTCTCCAGCTTCCGCAGTTTCTCACCTGAATCAGCCACCAGCGCTGTATCATGAGTGAACAACAACTGACTTCCCAAGCTCTCTCATCCCCAACAGACTGCATACTTGCCCCTCTTTCCAAAACTCTTGCATTCACCTCCCTAACAACCCCATCCATAAACAAATTAAACAACCATGGAGACATCATGCACCCCTGCTGCATACCAACATTCACTGAGAACCAATCACTTTCCTCTCTTCCTACACGTACACATGCCTTACATCTTCGATAAAAACTTTTCACTGCTTCTAACAACTTACCTCCCACACCATATATTCTTAATACCTTCCACAGAGCATCTCTATCAACTCTTATCATTTGCCTTCTCCAGATCCGTAAATGCTACATACAAATCCATTTGCTTTTCTAAGTATTTCTCACATACATTCTTCAAAGCAAACACCTGATCCACACATCCTCTACCACTTCTGAAACCACACTGCTCTTCCCCAATCTGATGCTCTGTACATGCCTTCCCCCTCTCAATCAATACCCTCCCATATAATTTCCCAGGAATACTCAACAAACTTATACCTCTGTAATCAGAGCACTCACTCTTATCCCCTTTGCATTTGTACGATGGCACTGTGCAAGCATTCCGCCAATCCTCAGGCACCTCACCATGAGTCATCCATACATTAAATAACCTTACCAACCAGTCAGCAATACAGTCACCCCCTTTTTTAATAAATTCCACTGCAATACCATCCAAACCCACTGCCTTGCCGGCTTTTTATCTTCTGCAAAGCTTTTACTACCTCTTCTTTGTTTACCAAGTCATTCTCCCTAACCCTCTCACTTTGCACACCACCTCGACCAAAACACCCTATATCTGCCACTCTACCATCAAACACATTCAACAAACCTTCAAAATACTCACTCCATCTCCTCACATCACCACTACTTGTTATCACCTCCCCATTAGCCCCCTTCACTGATGTTCCCATTTGTTCCCTTGTCTTATGCACTTTATTTACCGCCTTCCAAAACATCTTTTTATTCTCCCTAAAATTTAATGATACTCTCTCACCCCAACTCTCATTTGCCCTCTTTTTCACCTCTTGCACCCTTTCTCTTGACCTCCTGCCTCTTTCTTTTATACACCTCCCAGTCATTTGCATTATTTCCCTGCAAAAATCGTCCAAATGCCTCTCTCTTATCTTTCTCTAATAATCTTACTTCTTCATCCCACCACTCACTAGTGTTTCTAATCTGCCCACTTCCCATTCTTCTCATGCCACGAGCATCTTTTGCACAAGCCATCACTGCTTCCCTAAATACATCCCATTTCTCCCCCACTCCCCTTACGTCCTTTGTTCTCACCTTTTTCCATTCTGTACTCAGTCTCTCCTGGTACTTCCTCACACAAGTCTCCTTCCCAAGCTCACCTACTCTCACCACTCTCTTCACCCCAACATTCTCTCTTCTTTTCTGAAAACCTCTAGAAATCTTCACCTTTGCCTCCAACTTACCCCCAATTAACTTGTCCCTCAACCCTACTGAACCTAGTAACCTTGCTTTTATTCATGTTTACTCTTAACTTTCTCCTTTCACATTAACTTTCTCCTTTCACACACTTTACCAAACTCAGTCACCAACCTCTACAGTTTCTCACCCGAATCAGCCACTAGCATTGTATCATCAGGAAACTACAACTGACTCACTTCCCAGGCCCTCTCATCCACAACAGACTGCATACTTGCCCCTCTCTCCAAAACTCTTGCATTCACCTCCCTAACCATCCCATCCATAAACAATTTAAACAATCATGGAGACATCATGCACCCCTGTCACAAACCGACATTCATTGGGAACCAATCACTTTCCTCTCTTCCTACTCGTACATATCCCCTACATCCTTGGTAAAAACTTATCACTGCTTTTAGCAACTTACCTCCCACGCCATATACTCTAGAAACTTTCCACAAACCCTCTCTATCAATCCCATCATATGCCCTCTCCAGATCCATAAATGATGCATACAAATCCATCTGTATTTCTAAATATTTCTCACCTACATTCTTCAAAGCAAACACCTGATCCACACATCCTCTACCACTTCTGAAACCACACTGCTCTTCCCCAGTCTGTTGCTCTATACATGTCTTTACCCTCTCAGTCAATACCCGCCCATATAATTTTCCAGGAATACTCAACAAACTTATGCCTCTATAATTTGAACACTCACCTTTATCCCCTTTGCCTTTGTACAATGGTACTATGCATGCATTTGCCCAATCCACAGGCACTTCACCAAGATCCATACATATATTGAATATCCTTATCAACCAATCAGCAACACAGTAACCCCCTTTCTTAACAAATTCCACTGCAATACCATCCAAACCCACCCCACAGGAAGCAGCATCACTACCCCATGCTTCAGCAAGGTAGTGCCAGAAAAACAGACAAAAAAGTCCACATTCGTTCACACTCAGCCTCTACCTGTCGTGTGTTATGCACTGAAACTATAGCTCCTCAGCTACATCCAGGCCTCGTAGACCTTTCCATGGTTTACCCCAGAGGTTTCACATGCCCTGGTTCATTCATTGACAGTATGTCAACTCCTGTATACCACATCGTTCCAATTCACTCTATTCCTTACATGCCTCTTACATTTTTGTATGTTCAGTCCCCAATCTCTCAAAATCTTTATCACTCCATCCTTCCACCTCCAATTTGCTCACCCACTTCTCCTTGTTCCCTCCACCTCTGACATATCCTCTTTGTCAATCTTTCCTCACTCATTCTCTGAATACGACCAAACCATTTCAACATGCCCTTTTCTGCTCTCTCAACCATACTTTCTTTATTTCCTTACATCTCTCTTACCCTTTCATTACTTACTCGATCACACCTCACACCCCATATAGTCCTTAAACATTTCATTTCTAACACATCCACCCTCCTTTATATAACCCTATACATAGCCTGTGCCTCATAACCATATGATATTGTTGGAACCACTATTCCTTCATACATACCCATTTTTGCTCTCCGATATAACATTCCTCCTTCCACACATTTTTCATTGCTCCTGGAATCTTCCACCCCTTCCCCCACCCTGTGATTCACTTCCACTTCCATGGTTCCATTTGCTGCTAAGTCCACTCCCAGATATCTAAAATACTTCACTTCCTCCATTTTTCTCCAATCAAACTTACATCCCAATTTACTTGTCCTTCATCCCCACTGTACCTAATAACCTTGCTGTTATTCACATTTGATCTCAAATTTCTCCTTTCACACACTCTACCAAAGTAAGTCACCAACTTCTACAGTTTCTCACTTGAATCAGCCACTAGAGCTGTATCATAGGCAAACAACAACTGACTCACTTCCCAGGCCCTCTCATCCCCAACAGACTGCATACTCAACCCTCTCTCCAAAACTCTTGCATTTACCTCCCTAACCATCCCATCCATAAACAAATTAATCAACCATGGGGACATACCCCTGACGTAGACCAACATTCACTGGGAACCAATCACTCTCCTCTCTTCCTACTCGTACACATGCCTTACATCCTTGGTAAAAACTTTTCACTGCTTCTAGCAGCTTACCTCATACACTATATACTCTTAAGACCTTCTACAAAGCATCTCTGTCAACTCTTATCATATTCCTTCTCTAGGTCCATTGTTTTTCTAAGTATTTCTCTCACACATTCATCAAAGCAAACACCTGATCCACACATCCTCTACTACTTCTAAAACCACACTGCTCTTCCCTAATCTGATGTTCTGTAAATTCCCTCACCCTCTCAATCAATACTCTCCCATATAATTTCTCAGGAATACTCACAGTGTTATGCCTATGTAGGTTGAGCACTCACCTTTAACCCCTTTGCCTTTGTACAATGGCACTATGCATGCATTCTGCTAATCCTCAGGCACTTCACCAAGATCCATGCATACACTGAATATCCTTACCAACCAAACAACAACAAAGTCACCCCCTTTTTTAATAATTTCTACTGCAATACTAACCATAACCAATGCCTTCCAGATTTCATCTTCCTTAAAGCTTTCACTACCATTCTTCCTGACCCTCTCACTTTGCACACCAACCAGACCAAAACACCCTACATCTGCCAGTCTATCATCAAACATAATCAACATACCTTCAACATACTCAGTCCATCTCCTTACCACTTCATCACCTCCTGTTATTACTTCCCCTCTTGCCCCCTCCACCAATGCTCCCATTTGTTCTCTTGTCTTACACACATTATTTACCTCCTTCCAAAACATCTTTTTATTTTCCCTAAAATTTAAGGGAACTCTTTCACCCTCACTCTCATTTGCCCTCTTTTTCAACCCTTGCACCTTTCTCTTGACTTTCTGCCACATCTCCCAGTCATTTGCACTCCTTCCTTGCAAGTATCATACAAACACTTCTCTTTTCTTTTTCAATAACAACTTTACTTCTTCATCCCAATACTCACTACCTTTTCTAATTTGCCCACCTCCCACCTTTCTTGTGCCACATGCATATTTTGTGCAAGACATCACTGCTTCCCTAAATACATCCCATTCTTCACCCACTCCCCTCACATCATTTGCTCTCAACTTTTGCCATTCTACACTCAATCTCTCCTGGTACTTCCTTACACAAGTGTCCTTTCCCAGCTCACTTACTCTCACCACTCCCTTCTCCCCAACATTCTCTCATCTTTTTTGAAAACCTCTACAAATCTTCAGTTTTGGCTCCACAAGATAGTGGCCATACATCCCTCCAGCTGCCCCTCTCAGCAGATTAAGATCCAAAAGTCTCTCTTTTAGAAGCCTATCAATTAACATGCACTCCAATAAAGCCTTTTGACCATTTCTCCTACTCACATGTATATCTCTCTTGAAACCAGGTGTTTCCTATCACCAGTCTTTTTTCAGCACACAAATCCACAAGCTTTTCACCATTTTGATTCACAACACTGAATACCCCATGTACACCAATTATACCCTCAACTGCCACATTACTCACCTTCATATTTGAATCACCCATCACTATAACCTGGTCAAGTGCATCAAAGCTGCTAACACTCTCACTCACACTTGCCTATCATTATCTTTCTTCTCATGGCCAGGTACATAAGCACCAATAATCACCCATCTCTCTCCATCCACTTTCAGTTTTACCCACATCAATCTAGAATTTACTTTCTTACACTTTGTTACATACTCCCAAAACTGCTTTAGTAGTGCTATGCCTTCCTTAGCTCTTGTCCTATCACCAACCTTTGACCTTACTCCCAAGACATTCCCAAACCACTCTTCCCCTCTACCCTTGAGCTTCATTTCAATCTGAGCCAAAACATCCAAGTTTCTTTCCTCAAATATACTACCTATCTCTCCTTTCTTCTCATCTTTGTTACATCCACACACATTCAGACACCCTATCTGAGCCTTCGAGGAGGATGAGCACTTCCCGCATGACTCCTTCTTCTGTTTCCTGTCGACCCCGGTATACCACATCATTCCAATTCACTCTATTCCTTACACACCTTTCACCCTCCTGCATGTTCAAGCCCTGATCACTCAAAATCTTTTTCACTCCATCTTTCCACCTCCAATTTGGTCTCCCACTTCTCCCCATTCCCTCCACCTCTGACACATATATCCTCTTTCTCAATCTTTCCTTACTCATTCTCTCCATGTGACCAAACCATTTCAAAACACCCTCTTCTGCTCTCTCAACCACACTTTTTTTATTATTACACATCTCTCTTACCCTTTCATTACTTACTTGGTCAAACCATCTCACACCACATATTGTCCTAACATCTCATTTCCAGTACATCCACCCTCCTCCGCACAACTCTAGCTATAGCCCACGCCTCGCAACCATATAACATCGTCGGAACCACTATTCCTTCAAACATACCCATTTTTGCTTTCCAAGATAATGTTCTCGCTTTCCACGCATTTGCAACGCTCCCAGAACTTTCGCTCCCTCCCCCATCCTAGGACTCTCTTCAGCTTCCATGGTTCCATCCGCTGCCACATCCACTTCACTTCCTCCACTTTTTCTCCATTCAAACTTACCTCCCAGTTGATTTGTCCCACAACCCTACTGTACCTAATAGCCTTGCTCTTATTCATATTTACTCTCAGTTTTCTTGTTTCACACACTTTACCAAACTCATTCACCAGCTTCTACAGTTTCTCACACGAATCAGCTACCAGCGCTGTATCATCAGCGAACAACAACTGACTCACTTCCCAAGACCTCTCATCCACAACAGACTGCATACTTGCCCCTCTCTCCAAAACTCTTGCATTCACCTCATCAACAACCACATCCATAAACAAATTAAACAACCATGGAGACATCACGCACCCCTGCTGCCAACCAAAATTCAATGGGAACCAATCACTTTCCTCTCTTTTTACTCATGCACATGCCTTACATCCTTGATAAAAACCTTTCACTGCTTCTAGCAACCTGCCTCCCACACCATATACTCTTAACACCTTCCACAAAATATCTCTATCAACTCTATCACATGCTTTCTTCAGATTCATAAATGCCACATACAAATCCATCTGTTGTTCTAAGTATTTCTCACATACATTCTTCAAAGAAAACACCTGATCCAGAGAGAGAGAGAGAGAGAGAGAGAGAGAGAGAGAGAGAGAGAGAGAGAGAGAGAGAGAGAGAGAGAGAAATGTCTGAGATACTGCAGCTACATTATTACTAGTTGTGCTTATAAGAGATTATTATTTGATGGTTGAGGATGTTCATGGGGGCCCATAGATATGGTTTAAATAAAACCCCGTAATTAAGACATTAATAACCCAACTAGGCCAATGGACCGCCAAGAATACTTCGACTACTCACTTTCCTGTGGATTAGACAAAGAAAAGCCAATAACCTTCTTACATTTAATACCAAAATGAAATGACATGAGTCCACATGACATGACAAATGGTTGTAACACTACTAACATAATCAGTCATCATGCATTAGTCCCCGGATTTTATTATACTAAATATCTAAAGCTACTCTCAGTATCAGAAATAATGTGGCATGCATCCTAACACAACTGCAAATGGTAATTAACATCCTAATTCACTATTGCAAGGGACTACTTGTTCTCTGGTGCTAAAAGTTCACTTTATGGTTCAATTTATAACATGTTCTTCGCTGGATTTTGAGTAACTGAACCTTAGCCGTGTCTCTGAGCGTAAGTGTGTCTGTGGCCAAGCGATGGATCCTTGTCCTCCACGTCAGGGCGGGCCGTGCTCGCGTTTCACACGACAGTGCGCCGTACCGTACCCGCCGAGCCAGGTACGCCATAAGCACGTCCTGAAGATTCTCCCCAGTTGGGACCCTGACTGGTGCCCTACAGGTGATCAACCCAACCAGGCTGACGTGTTGGAACTGAAGTTTTCAATATCTCTATTTATAGATAATATTAGCTCATTACGCTCCCAGGTTTACCCCAGATGTTTCACATGCCCTGGTTCAGTCCATTGACGGATCATCGGCCTCAGTATATCATATGATTCCAATTCACTCTGTTCCGTGCGTGTCTTTCATCCTACTGCATGTACAGGCCCCGATCGCTCAAAACCCTTTCTACTCTGTCATCACACCTTCAATTTGGTCGCCTTTTCCTTGTTCCCTCCACCTCTGAACATATATTCTCTTTTTCAACCTTTCCTCACTTATTCTCTCCATATGTCCATACCATTTCAACATTTCTGTTCTCTCAACCACACTCTTTTTATTACCACACATCTCACCCTTTCACTACTTACAGGTGTTTGCTTTGAAGAATGTATGTGAGAAATACTTAGAAAAGCAAATGGATTTGTATGTAGCATTTATGGATCTGGAGAAGGCATATGATAGAGTTGATAGAGATGCTCTGTGGAAGGTATTAAGAATATATGGTGTGGGAGGCAAGTTGTTAGAAGCAGTGAAAAGTTTTTATCGAGGATGTAAGGCATGTGTACGTGTAGGAAGAGAGGAGAGTGATTGGTTCTCAGTGAATGTAGGTTTGCGGCAGGGGTGTGTGATGTCTCCATGGTTGTTTAATTTGTTTATGGATGGGGTTGTTAGGGAGGTGAATGCAAGAGTTTTGGAAAGAGGGGCAAGTATGAAGTCTGTTGGGGATGAGAGAGCTTGGAAAGTGAGTCAGTTGTTGTTTGCTGATGGTACAGTGCTGGTGGCTGATTCATGTGAGAAACTGCAGAAGCTGGTGACTGAGTTTAGTAAAGTGTGTGAAAGAAGAAAGTTAAGAGTAAATGTGAATAAGAGCAAGGTTATTAGGTACAGTAGGGTTGAGGGTCATGTCAATTGGGAGGTAAGTTTGAATGGAGCAAAACTGGAGGAAGTAAAGTGTTTTAGATATCTGGGAGTGGATCTGGTAGCAGATGGAACCATAGGGTGGGGAAGGGGGCGAAAATCCTGGGAAACTTGAAGAATGTGTGGCAGTTGAGAACATTATCTCGGAAAGCAAAAATGGGTATGTTTGAAGGAATAGTGGTTCCAACAATGTTGTATGGTTGCGAGGTGTGGGCTATGGATAGAGTTGTGCGCAGGAGGGTGGATGTGCTGGAAATGAGATGTTTGAGGACAGTGTGTGGTGTGAGGTGGTTTGATCGAGTAAGTAACGTAAGGGTAAGAGAGATGTGTGGAAATAAAAAGAGCGTGGTTGAGAGAGCAGAAGAGGGTGTTTTGAAATGGTCTGGGCACATGGAGAGAATGAGTGAGGAAAGATTGACCAAGAGGATATATGTGTCGGAGGTGGAGGGAACGAGGAGAAGTGGGAGACCAAATTGGAGGTGGAAAGATGGAGTGAAAAAGATTTTGTGTGATCGGGGCCTGAACATGCAGGAGGGTGAAAGGAGGGCAAGGAATAGAGTGAATTGGATCGATGTGGTATACCGGGGTTGACGTGCTGTCAGTGAATTGAATCAGGGCATGTGAAGCGTCTGGGGTAAACCATGGAAAGCTGTGTAGGTATGTATATTTGCGTGTGTGGACGTGTATGTATATACATGTGTATGGGGATGGGTTGGGCCATTTCTTTCGTCTGTTTCCTTGCGCTACCTCGCAAACGCGGGAGACAGTGACAAAGCAAAAATATATATATATATATATATATATATATATATATATCCCTGGGAATACGTGTCATAGAAGGCGACTAAAAGGGAAGGGAGCGGGGGGGCTGGAAATCCTCCCCCTCATTTCTCTTTCCTCCAAAAGAAAGAACAGAGAAGGGGGCCAAGTGAGGATATTCCCCCAAAGGCCCTGTCTTCTGTTCTTAATGCTACCTCGCTAATGCGGGAAATGGCGAATAGTATGAAAAATATATATATATATATATATATATATATATATATATATATATATATATATATATATCTTTCTTTCAAACTAATCGCCATTTCCCGCGTCAGCAAGGTAGCGTTAAGAACAGAGGACTGGGCCTCTGAGGGAATATCCTCACCTGACCCCCTTCTCTGTTCCTTCTTTTGGAAAATTAAAAAAACAAAAAAACAAGAGGAGAGGATTTCCAGCCCCCCACTCCCTTCCCTTTTAGTCGCCTTCTACGACACGCAGGGAATATGTGGGAAGTATTCTTCCCCCCCTATCCCCAGGGATAATATTTATATATATATATATATATATATATATATATATATATATATATATATATATATATATATATATATCATCCCTGGGGATAGGGGATTAAGAATACTTCCCACGTATTCCCTGCGTGTCGTAGAAGGCGACTAAAAGGGGAGGGAGCGGGGGGCTGGAAATCCTCCCCTCTCGGTTGTTTTTTTTTTTTTTTTTTTTTTTTTTCAATTTTCCAAAAGAAGGAACAGAGAATTGTGCCAGGTGAGGGTATTCCCTCAAAGGCCCAGTCCTCTGTTCTTAACGCTACCTCGCTAATGCGGGAAATGGCGAATAGTTTGAAAGAAAAGAAAAAAAAAATATATATATATATATATATATATATATATATATATATATATATATATATATATATTCCCTGGGGATAGGGGAGAAAGAATACTTCCCACGTATTCCCTGCGTGTCGTAGAAGGCGACTAAAAGGGAAGGGAGCGGGGGGCTGGAAATCCTCCCCTCTCGTTTTTTTTTTTTTTTTTTTTTTTTTTTTTTTTCCAAAAGAAGGAACAGAGAAGAGGTCCAGGTGAGGATATTCCCTCAAAGGCCCAGTCCTCTGTTCTTAACGCTACCTCGCTATCGCGGGAAATAGCGAATAGTATGAAAAAAAAAAAAAAAAAAAATATATATATATATATATATATATATATATATATATATATATATATATATATATATATATATATATATATATATATATATATATATGTGTGTGTGTGTGTGTGTGTGTGTGTGTGTGTGCTATTTCATGTCTGGCGGGGTGGCGATGGGAATGGATGAAGGCTGCAAGTATGAATATATATATATATGTATATATATATATATATATATATATATATATATATATATATATATATATATATATATATATATATATATATATATATATTTTTTTTTTTTTTTTTTTTTTATACTTTGTCGCTGTCTCCCGCGTTTGCGTGGTAGCGCAAGGAAACAGACGAAAGAAATGGCCCAACCCCCCCCCCCCCATACACATGTACATACACACGTCCACACACGCAAATATACACACCTACACAGCTTTCCATGGTTTACCCCAGACGCTTCACATGCCTTGCTTCAATCCACTGACAGCACGTCAACCCCTGTATACCACATGACTCCAATTCACTCTATTTCTTGCCCTCCTTTCACCCTCCTGCATGTTCAGGCCCCGATCACACAAAATCTTTTTCACTCCATCTTTCCACCTCCAATTTGGTCTCCCTCTTCTCCTCGTTCCCTCCACCTCCGACACATATATCCTCTTGGTCAATCTCTCCTCACTCATTCTCTCCATGTGCCCAAACCATTTCAAAACACCCTCTTCTGCTCTCTCAACCACGCTCTTTTTATTTCCACACCTCTCTCTTACCCTTACGTTACTTACTCGATCAAACCACCTCACACCACACATTGTCCTCAAACATCTCATTTCCAGCACATCCATCCTCCTGCGCACATCTCTATCCATAGCCCACGCCTCGCAACCATACAACATTGTTGGAACCACTATTCCCTCAAACATACCCATTTTTGCTTTCCGAGATAATGTTCTCGACTTCCACACATTTTTCAAGGCTCCCAAAATTTTCGCCCCCTCCCCCACCCTATGATCCACTTCCGCTTCCATGGTTCCATCCGCTGACAGATCCACTCCCAGATATCTAAAACACTTCACTTCCTCCAGTTTTTCTCCATTCAAACTCACCTCCCAATTGACTTGACCCTCACCCCTACTGTACCTAATAACCTTGCTCTTATTCACATTTACTCTCAACTTTCTTCTTCCACACACTTTACCAAACTCAGTCACCAGCTTCTGCAGTTTCTCACATGAATCAGCCACCAGCGCTGTATCATCAGCGAACAACAACTGACTCACTTCCCAAGCTCTCTCATCCCCAACAGACTTCATACTTGCCCCTCTTTCCAGGACTCTTGCATTTACCTCCCTTACAACCCCATCCATAAACAAATTAAACAACCATGGAGACATCACACACCCCTGCCGCAAACCTACATTCACTGAGAACCAATCACTTTCCTCTCTTCCTACACGTACACATGCCTTACATCCTCGATAAAAACTTTTCACTGCTTCTAACAACTTTCCTCCCACACCATATATTCTTAATACCTTCCACAGAGCATCTCTATCAACTCTATCATATGCCTTCTCCAGATCCATAAATGCTACATACAAATCCATTTGCTTTTCTAAGTATTTCTCACATACATTCTTCAAAGCAAACACCTGATCCACACATCCTCTACCACTTCTGAAACCGCACTGCTCTTCCCCAATCTGATGCTCTGTACATGCCTTCACCCTCTCAATCAATACCCTCCCATATAATTTACCAGGAATACTCAACAAACTTATACCTCTGTAATTTGAGCACTCACTCTTATCCCCTTTGCCTTTGTACAATGGCACTATGCACGCATTCCGCCAATCCTCAGGCACCTCACCATGAGTCATACATACATTAAATAACCTTACCAACCAGTCAACAATACAGTCACCCCCTTTCTTAATAAATTCCACTGCAATGCCATCCAAACCTGCTGCCTTGCCGGCTTTCATCTTCCGCAAAGCTTTTACTACCTCTTCTCTGTTTACCAAATCATTTTCCCTAACCCTCTCACTTTGCACACCACCTCGACCAAAACACTCTATATCTGCCACTCTGTCATCAGACACATATATATATATATATATATATATGTCTTTGTATTATCCCTGGGGATAGGGGAGAAAGAATACTTCCCACGTATTCCCTGCACGTTGTAGAAGGCGACTAAAAGAGAAGGGAGCGGAGGGCTTGAAATCCTTCTCTGTTTTTTTTTTTTTTCCCCAAAAGAAGGAACAGAGAAGGGGGCCAGGTGAGGATATTCCCTCTAAGGCCCAGTCCTCTGCTTCTTAACGCTTCCTCGCTAATGCGGGAAATGACGAATAGTTTGAAAGAAGAAGAAAAAAAAAATATATATATATATATATATACATATATATATATATATATATATATATATATATATATATATATATATATATATATATATATATCAAAAGCGGTAAAAATGTGGAGATTACAGCATAATGTAAACAAGGTCTCGTAGAGTGGAACGTCCGTTCTAGTGAAGTTTACGTCCAATAGATTAGTGGAAATATGTTGTGGCCAAGGGAAGCTGGTGAATTCATCGCTTCGAGATCAAAGGACGTGAAGATTGTTGATGAGGGTCTGAGGAAAGTGGCGAGCACTCTGGCTGAGAGTGTCAGGGACGGCAAACTCGACATGGAAGGGTTTATGCAGGTTGGTTCACAGTGGCCGACGTGACCGCTGCTTTACTGATAACGTTCTTCACTTGAGCAGATGGACTGTGTAAGAGTAATTATTAACTCTGCGTCACAATGATTTCCTCGACTTACCCTACAGAAGGATAGTTATTGCAAATATGAAAATTTAGGAGCAGTAAAAGAACTGATTCATTAATTTTAGATAAGAGAGAGAAGACATGTAGAGAGACTAACTACTTTATGTGAACAAAGTAACTATGCATAGTAGACTAGAACACACTAACTTTGATACATCAACAGAAAAACGAAGGTGCTGTAGCAAAGGCAAGACCTCCCAAAGTACAACTGAACTTGTAGTAGGGCAGTTGTAGTATATCATGAAAATAGTTGGGTTCATTTATGAAAAAGGTACATAATACATTCGTAAAAAGATAGACAATGTGTGGATATCTCCCTTAACATCTCAGATGGTCAACGTGTATTATTCTAATAGAAATGTACCACTTAAACTCATGATTACAAAGTCAGTGGCACTTGATGTCGAGAAACAGCAGTGGCCATGTGATTATCTGTAGCAGACAGATTTGATGTTAGTATGATTTTACAATAATTTTGGCATCCATGTAATGTTTTTATAAGTTCTGTTGATTAAACAAAATTATCCATTGATGATTGTATTCATGTTGATAGAATTTGATGGTGATATCATTAGATTTCTTACTCCTCTCCCTTTTTGATGTAATATGGGATATTAGGTGTAACTGATCCTGCTCCAACAATTTTATCTAAAAGTTGGCAGAGAAATTGTGGGGTATAAGCATTCTTTATCAATAGCTGAGATTCTGATAAATCCATGGGTACCACTTTCATCAAAATCCTTCCTCTAGAAATGGAGGGACACATGTGTATTCCTGGAATATTTTGTAATCATCCTCAGACATTCACAAAAGATTGTCCGGTCACTTGATTTTATAGAGCTTTATTCAGTTTCTATATTGATTTGCAAACTGATTGAAGCTGTAATACAAGAAAATTTGCCTGTAGGATCTAGATATGATAAATAACTTATATTATTGATGTATTCCACAGGTTGCCTCCATGTATTACAATTTTGTGAAGTAAGATATAGGGATTGAATTACTGCATAAGAGAATCATTCTCATGTAGGGTCAGAGTCTGATATGATATTAGAATTCATATATCATGACAAGCATTAAAATAGGCAAGCTTTCTTAATGTGTTTATTATTGATAATTTTCATGAATTTTATGTAACCTCACATTTTCTTCCTCCCTTGTAATCCTACCACCAGTTGATTAGTTGATAACAAAAGCGTATGAGTGAAAATGGAACATCCACACTCTTTTATCGCTCTTTTAAGGGGCAATAATGATTCTATAGAAGTAGAACACAAATCATAAACTTAGAAATTATGAGGCTCACACTTATGCTACACAATTGATATTGTATTGTCAAAATACATTACTAACAAGATGTAATATCTGATGGAAGCTTTTTCCAAAGACCAAGAGAAAATCTGATTATTACTTAACCAACCGATTATTACTTAACCATTTTGGTGCTCAAAGTAGACATACTCACTTTAAGATTCATATTCATTAAAGACTTATGTTTGGTTTGACATACATATCCGTTTGCCATTTGATTCAGGAAGATGTGCAAATGAATACAAGTGAATGCCAACTGACAGACCATTGGGTTCTTCTAACGAGGGTATTTGTGATAGAGAAAGAGAACAGCATCTCATAGATTTGTTTGGTGGGGGTGGAAAGATGTACATACTTTTCAAAGAGGAAGTATCTGCAAAATGTTTGCATAACTAAGGAGGTGCAAATAATGTCAGTCTGAATTTGAATCAAGTTTTTATCAAGTCTGCTTAAACATATTCATGGTGCTGGTTTCATCTACTCTGATTGGTAAATCATTCCATATGTTAACAATTTTAGAGAAAAAAAGCTCTTCACCTCATTCAGAGTAAAATGTTATCTACGAGTTTCTGTCCATTGCTTTGAGTGAAATAAGATGTTCCATCCTTTAATAACTAGTGAAATTGTGATTATTTAAGCCTTTAAAGATTTTGAATACTTGTATTAGATTACCTCTGGATAGTTTCTTTTCTAAAGAAAGTGAATTTTTATTCATTTTGTTGGCTGTGATAGGATTTGTTTCTCATACCGAGAGTCATCTTGGTAGCTCACTCATACTCTTTATTCAGGCTACGTCTTTTATTAAGTAGGATGACCTGATTGGACACAGTATTTAAGATGGGGACGCTCCAGTATGTTGTGAAGAGTGAGGATAATTTTCACAGATTTGAATTTGAAAGCATTACCAATAAGTCAAGAATTTTGTTTGCCTTTTTACTGCACTGTTTACCTCATGTTAGGTCACCAGAGGTTATTACTCCCAAGTCCTTTTCCTCATATACTGTTTGTAGCTCAACAGAATCTATATTATAGCTTGCCTTTTGATTTTTACTATGAATATGTAAAACTGTGCACTTATTAGAATTCATTTGCTGCCTGTGATTCCAGTCCATTGGTTTGTCTGTGTGACTTTGAAGCTACTGATGTCTGTTGTAGATTTATATCCCAATTTAGTATTGTCTATAAATTGTGCTATCTTAAATTGCAGCTCATTATCAGTATCACTGATATATAAGAAAGAAAACTGGTTCCAAAACCAATCCCTGTTGCGCAACTTTTGTTATGTCTAACCATTCAGATGATTACCCTATGTTTACAGCCAGTCATCTGTGTTCCTTACCCCATCTATACCATGTCACATAACTTTTGTTGTTGACCTTTGATATGGAACTTTATCAAATACTTTTTGAAATCTAAATAGATGACATCAATTGCTTTGCTTTCATCATACATATTGTTTAATTCATAAAAGAAATTAAGTGGATTTATCAGACATGAGTGATTTCATTGCAAATCATTTTGAGAATTGTTTATCAAATGGTGGTGTTTTAAATGGATTGCAATATCATCCTGAATGTTGGTTTCCATTAGTTTACTAACAACAGATGTTAAGCTAACTGGGTGATAATTTCCGGGCTGTGAATCGTTTCCTTTTTTGATTATCATTGTTACATTGGCAAATTTCTATTCCTCTGGAACATTTCCTGTAGAGATTGACTTTTTGCAAAGAGCAGCCAAAGGTTTAACTGTCTCTTTTTTTGCCTCATTCAGTGTCCTAGAATAAAACTTATCTGGGCATACTGTTTTATTTACGTATATTTCATGTAGCACTGATAGCCTATCTTCATTTTTTGTGTCAATATGTCACAAAATGAATCCTCTCTTGGCAGTGGAACTTGATTTGGGACATCTTGAATTGTAAATATGTGCAAAAAATTATTTCAAAAATCTTTTTCAAGTCTTCCTTGTCTTTAATCTTCACTGTTTTCCACAATTAATTGCCAAAATAGGTTGAGTAGTGACTCCTAACATAACTATAAAACTCTTCAGTTTCTTTTGCTATTTTCAGCAAAAGTGCTTTGTACTGACATTTGCTTTGATGTCTGAGTCTCTCAGTTTAAGTAAATTCATGTGATTTACTCTTATCATGATAGATTTTGGTCTTTTTGAGTTTTTTTGTGCTACTTTCATGGACAACAAGCGCTTCTTTAGGTTATTACTCCACCACTTCATCCTTATTTAAGAGGTGGGTTGATTAGAAAGGGTAGTGAGTGGTGGGATGAAGAAGTAAGAGAATTAGTGAAAGAGAAGAGAGAGGCATTTGGACGATTTTTGCAGGGAAAAAATGCAACTGAGTGGGAGATGTATAAAAGAAAGAGACAGGAGGTCAAGAGAAAGGTGCAAGAGGTGAAAAAAAGGGCAAATGAGAGTTGGGGTGAGAGAGTATCATTAAATTTTAGGGAGAATAAAAAGATGTTCTGGAAGGAGGTAAATAAAGTGCGTAAGACAAGGGAGCAAATGGGAACTTCAGTGAAGGGCGCAAATGGGGAGGTGATAACAAGTAGTGGTGATGTGAGGAGATGGAGTGAGTATTTTGAAGGTTTGTTGAATGTGTTTGATGATAGAGTGGCAGATATAGGGTGTTTTGGTCGAGGTGGTGTGCAAAGTGAGAGGGTTAGGGAAAATGATTTGGTAAACAGAGAAGAGGTAGTGAAAGCTTTGCGGAAGATGAAAGCCGGCAAGGCAGCAGGTTTGGATGGTATTGCAGTGGAATTTATTAAAAAAGGGGGTGACTGTATTGTTGACTGGTTGGTAAGGTTATTTAATGTATGTATGACTCATGGTGAGGTGCCTGAGGATTGGCAGAATGCGTGCATAGTGCCATTGTACAAAGGCAAAGGGGATAAGAGTGAGTGCTCAAATTACAGAGGTATAAGTTTGCTGAGTATTCCTGGTAAATTATATGGGAGGGTATTGATTGAGAGGGTGAAGGCATGTACAGAGCAACAGATTGGGGAAGAGCAGTGTGGTTTCAGAAGTGGTAGAGGATGTGTGGATCAGGTGTTTGCTTTGAAGAACGTATGTGAGAAATACCTAGAAAAGCAAATGGATTTGTATGTAGCATTTATGGATCTGGAGAAGGCATATGATAGAGTTGATAGAGATGCTCTGTGGAAGGGATTAAGAATATATGGTGTGGGAGGCAAGTTGTTAGAAGCAGTGAAAAGTTTTTATCGAGGATGTAAGGCATGTGTACGTGTAGGAAGAGAGGAAAGTGATTGGTTCTCAGTGAATGTAGGTTTGCGGCAGGGGTGTGTGATGTCTCCATGGTTGTTTAATTTGTTTATGGATGGGGTTGTTAGGGAGGTAAATGCAAGAGTTTTGGAAAGAGGGGCAAGTATGAAGTCTGTTGGGGATGAGAGAGCTTGGGAAGTGAGTCAGTTGTTGTTCGCTGATGATACAGCGCTGGTGGCTGATTCATGTGAGAAACTGCAGAAGCTGGTGACTGAGTTTGGTAAAGTGTGTGGAAGAAGAAAGTTAAGAGTAAATGTGAATAAGAGCAAGGTTATTAGGTACAGTAGGGTTGAGGGTCAAGTCAATTGGGAGGTGAGTTTGAATGGAGAAAAACTGGAGGAAGTGAAGTGTTTTAGATATCTGGGAGTGGATCTGGCAGCGGATGGAACCATGGAAGCGGAAGTGGATCATAGGGTGGGGGAGGGGGCGAAAATTCTGGGGGCCTTGAAGAATGTGTGGAAGTCGAGAACATTATCTCGGAAAGCAAAAATGGGTATGTTTGAAGGAATAGTGGTTCCAACAATATTGTATGGTTGCGAGACGTGGGCTATGGATAGAGTTGTGCGCAGGAGGATGGATGTGCTGGAAATGAGATGTTTGAGGACAATGTGTGGTGTGAGGTGGTTTGATTGAGTGAGTAATGTAAGGGTAAGAGAGATGTGTGGAAATAAAAAGAGCGTGGTTGAGAGAGCAGAAGAGGGTGTTTTGAAATGGTTTGGGCACATGGAGAGAATGAGTGAGGAAAGATTGACCAAGAGGATATATGTGTCGGAGGTGGAGGGAACGAGGAGAAGAGGGAGACCAAATTGGAGGTGGAAAGATGGAGTGAAAAAGATTTTGTGTGATCGGGGCCTGAACATGCAGGAGGGTGAAAGGAGGGCAAGGAATAGAGTGAATTGGAGCGATGTGGTATACCGGGGTTGGCGTGCTGGCAGTGGATTGAATCAAGGCATGTGAAGCGTCTGGGGTAAACCATGGAAAGCTGTGTAGGTATGTATATTTGCGTGTGTGGACGTATGTATATACATGTGTATGGGGGGGGGGTTGGGCCATTTCTTTCGTCTGTTTCCTTGCGCTACCTCGCAAACGCGGGAGACAGCGACAAAGTATAATATAATAATAATACCTTATATACAGTGGCACACATGTTCTCTCCACTACTTTGAAAGTGTGTTGAGTCTTTTTCAAGCTCTACATAAACTCTTCTTTCTGTTATAACAAGTAGGAATACCCTCATCCTTGAAAACATTCCCTCGTTGTCATGCCTGTTGCCATCTGTAATCAGCGCTGCAGTTAGTGGATATGTTTACCTATGCTCAGCAGTCTGCTTATGTGGTAATTAGTTCTGTGTTTTTAGGTTGATTTTATAGACATATTATTGTTCTGTGTTATTTCTTTTGTAGGTATTTAGTTTTGTAATATGTATCATTTGATTTACTAATATTATATAGGTTTTAATGATGAGGTGGAAAATGAATGATGTCAGAATTCATCATTTTTCATAGTTTGTTTTCCTGTTCATCATTCATATGTGTGATGTCTAAGCTTGATTTTTTTTATTGTTTTAGGCAAGTTATAGATGGTATATTATCCTGTGATATTCATAAGTATGTTTTATATTCTCTTATAGGTATACATAAGCCATAAGTTTTGAGTGCTACCTTAAAGTAAGTGACACAGCATGAAATGTTTAGACTTAATCTACTAACTGTTTACACAGTGAGTGAGTAGCCATTAACTTTTGTGTTTTGATTATTTTGTTTGTAGAGGGGTATTACTGAATTGTTTCTTAACTGTCAAGAAACTACTATGTAACTTACGCTTTATATTCCATTTTGTGCTGATATAGGCCAGAGGTAATAGAATTACCTGTTTTTTGTGTGTATGATTTCCAAAATTGTCAATTTTGCCATAGCAATTATGAGTGGCAAAGGAAAGAGGGCTGCAACTGATGCCGATAGTGAAGCCATTTGGCAGCATTTGAGAGCTGGAGTATGTTTGAGGACGTTGATGATTATGCTTCATGGTTCCTCAGAAGTGCAATTGGGTGATGAGGAAGTGGAAGAGTCTGACCCACTTCCTTCAGCCAGCTCAGCTATGCCAATTCCTGTACACTTATGACTGAAGATTGAGAATATACATGGTTTCAACCTTCCAAATTTTTACTATATTTGACATATAAAAACTTTGTATGTAGCAATGGCTAATGTATTTTACATTTTGGAGATAAGCCAAATTTTTCATCAGATTTTGATGTATATAATTCATTGTGTACTTAATAGTGCGTTTTGTATTGTTATCATCATAATCTACACTGAAGAAGTTCAAAAAATAGAGACCACGGCATAATTACAGTGTGTATTTTTCAGTGATTTTCATTTTTGTGGAACATCATTCACTCATCATATCGATAGTGATATTATATAATGTATATGTTGTGGAAAGAGGTAAATAAAGTGCGTAAGACAAGGGAGCAAATGGGAACTTCAATGAAGGGCGCAAACGGGGAGGTGATAACAAGTAGTGGTGATGTGAGAAAGAGATGGAGTGAGTATTTTGAAGGTTTGTTGAATGTGTTTGATGATAGAGTGGCAGATATAGGGTGTTTTGGTCGAGGTGGTGTGCAAAGTGAGAGGGTTAGGGAAAATGATTTGGTAAACAGAGAAGAGGTAGTAAAAGCTTTGCGGAAGATGAAAGCCGGCAAGGCAGCAGGTTTGGAGGGTATTGCAGTGGAATTTATTAAAAAAGGGGGTGACTGTATTATTGACTGGTTGGTAAGGTTATTTAATGTATGTATGACTCATGGTGAGGTGCCTGAGGATTGGCGGAATGCGTGCATAGTGCCATTGTACAAAGGCAAAGGGGATAAGAGTGAGTGCTCAAATTTCAGAGGTATAAGTTTGTTGAGTATTCCTGGTAAATTATATGGGAGGGTATTGATTGAGAGGGTGAAGGCATGTACAGAGCATCAGATTGGGGAAGAGCAGTGTGGTTTCAGAAGTGGTAGAGGATGTGTGGATCAGGTGTTTGCTTTGAAGAATGTATGTGAGAAATACTTAGAAAAGCAAATGGATTTGTATGTAGCATTTATGGATCTGGAGAAGGCATATGATAGAGTTGATAGAGATGCTCTGTGGAAGGTATTAAGAATATATGGTGTGGGAGGCAAGTTGTTAGAAGCAGTGAAAAATTTTTATCGAGGTTGTAAGGCATGTGTACGTGTAGGAAGAGAGGAAAGTGATTGGTTCTCAGTGAATGTAGGTTTGCGACAGGGGTGTGTGATGTCTCCATGGTTGTTTAATTTGTTTATGGTTGGGGTTGTTAGGGAGGTGAATTCAAGAGTTTTGGAAAGAGGGGCAAGTATGAAGTCTGTTATGGATGAGAGAGCTTGGGAAGTGAGTCAGTTGTTGTTCGCTGATGATACAGCGCTGGTGGCTGATTCATGTGAGAAACTGCAGAAGCTGGTGACTGAGTTTGGTAAAGTGTGTGAAAGAAGAAAGTTAAGAGTAAATGTGAATAAGAGCAAGGTTATTAGGTACAGTAGGGTTGAGGGTCAAGTCAATTGGGAGGTAAGTTTGAATGGAGAAAAACTGGAGGAAGTAAAGTGTTTTAGATATCTGGGAGTGGATCTGGCAGTGGATGGAACCATGGAAGCGGAAGTGGATCATAGGGTGGGGGAGGGGGCGAAAATCCTGGGAGCCTTGAAGAATGTGTGGAAGTTGAGAACATTATCTCGGAAAGCAAAAATGGGTATGTTTGAAGGAATAGTGGTTCCAACAATTTTGTATGGTTGCGAGGCGTGGGCTATGGATAGAGTTGTGCGCAGGAGGGTGGATGTGCTGGAAATGAGATGTTTGGGGACAATGTGTGGTGTGAGGTGGTTTGATCGAGTAAGTAACGTAAGGGTAAGAGAGATGTGTGGAAATAGAAATAGCGTGGTTGAGAGAGCAGAAGAGGGTGTTTTGAAATGGTTTGGGCACATGGAGAGAATGAGTAAGGAAAGATTGACCAAGAGGATATATGTGTCGGAGGTGGAGGGAACGAGGAGAAGTGGGAGACCAAATTGGAGGTGGAAAGATGGAGTGAAAAAGATTTTGTGTGATCGGGGCCTGAACATGCAGGAGGGTGAAAGGAGGGCAAGGAATAGAGTGAATTGGATCGATGTGGTATACCGGGGTTGACGTGCTGTCAGTGGATTGAATCAGGGCATGTGAAGCGTCTGGGGTAAACCATGGAAAGCTGTGTAGGTATGTATATTTGCGTGTGTGGACGTGTATGTATATACATGTGTATGGGGGTGGGTTGGGCCATTTCTTTCGTCTGTTTCCTTGCGCTACCTCGCAAACACGGGAGACCGACAAAGCAAAAAAAAAAAAAAAAATATTGGTATTCAAATTAATCTTTTTTATGACAAAATTATTTTAGCCATTGTACTTCAGAAAAACTGCTTGTTTACTGAACAATCTTTATTGTTGTATATCATCAGAAATATAATCTTATGACTTTCACAGATGAAGCAAAAACAAATGACAAATAAGGGTATCTAGTTCTTTCACTTCAGAATTTCTGACCCTTGGATAAACAGCTTCACATTCTAAGGTAATAGCATTTATGTGAGAAAATCTTTTTGCATATTATCTGCATTTTTTATGTAAATCATTGTTTTTCTCTATCCAGTATGGGCTTCAAGAAATTTTAGTGCCCAGTATAGAAAATATATCTCCTAATATTGAAGGAGTGATAGAAAAGGTCTGGTTAGTAATTTCAATTTTTAGTGGAATACTAATACATTTAAGAAGCCAGCCTGAACTTCACTGAAACACCAGGAGGGTTAAAGAATTAAAAAAGAATGTATCTGCAGGTCTCCGGCCTGGATGCGATATACCTATGGCTTCTGAAAGACCAGATTTTATAGCTGGTACATTAGTAGTGTTGAGTGAGAAATTAATAAGGAATGGAGATTTCCGAGAAGATTGGAAAAGCAATTATATGCACAGCGTATATGAAAGTTGACAAATGTTAAGCATATAACCATGAATAGTGAGTTTGACCAGTGGTTTGCAGACTTTGTGAAACACATTATCAGGAACATGAAGGCAAATTGTTCTCCATAATGTGGGATTCTAACTCTTAAGATCTGTTAATTTAAATTCTAAAGATGATAGACACATGAAGTGAAGCTCTTGATTAAGGTATGATTAAAGAATGCACTTCCCTTGACTTTGTAAAAGCTTCTAACCATGAATAGTGAGTTTGACCAGTGGTTTGTAGACTTTGTGAAACACATTATCAGGTACATGAAGGCAAATTGTTCTCCATAATGTGGGATTCTAACTCTTAAGATCTGTTATTTTAAATTCTAAAGATGATAGACACATGAAGTGAAGCTCTTGATTAAGGTATGATTAAAGAATGCACTTCCCTTGACTTTGTAAAAGCTTCTGTGAAGTTACTAGCTAAACTATCATCTAATGAAAAGAAGATCAAGTGTTAGGTTGGATAACAGCATTTGGAAGAAGAGGTCATTTTAGTGGAATAAGGGATAAGTACTCTCATTCTTACAACAATATCCTCTGCCATGTGTTTGGTGGAGAGAGAAACATCACTACAAAGAAGATAGTAATTTATCCAGGAAAAGTCAGGAAAGAATTTTCGTAGGTTAAATCGGTTAGCTTTGTTGAGGTGCCTGTGGTTATGTTTAAAGGAGTTGTTAAAATAGATACATTTATGAGAGTGTGGTCAGATTTTGAAATTTTTTTTTTTTCTTTTTTTTTTGCTTTGTCGCTGTCTCCCGCGTTTGCGAGGTTGCGCAAGGAAACAGACGAAAGAAATGGCCCAACCCACCCCCAAACACTTGTATATACATACGTCCACACACGCAAATATACATACCTACACAGCTTTCCATGGTTTACCCCAGACGCTTCACATGCCCTGATTCAATCCACTGACAGCACGTCAACCCCGATATACCACATCGATCCAATTCACTCTATTCCTTGCCCTCCTTTCACCCTCCTGCATGTTCAGGCCCCAATCACACAAAATCTTTTTCACTCCATCTTTCCACCTCCAATTTGGTCTCCCACTTCTCCTCGTTCCCTCCACCTCCGACACATATATCCTCTTGGTCAATCTTTCCTCACTCATTCTCTCGATGTGCCCAAACCATTTCAAAACACCCTCTTCTGCTCTCTCAACCACGCTCTTTTTATTTCCACACATCTCTCTTACCCTTACGTTACTTACTTGATCAAACCACCTCACACCACACATTGTCCTCAAACATCTCATTTCCAGCACATCCATCCTCCTGCGCACAACCCTATCCATAGCCCACGCCGCGCAACCATACAACATTGTTGGAACCACTATTCCTTCAAACATACCCATTTTTGCTTTCCGAGATAATGTTCTCAACTTCCACACATTCTTCAAGGCTCCCAGGATTTTCGCCCCCTCCCCCACCCTATGATCCATTTCCGCTTCCATGGTTCCATCCACTGCCAGATCCTCTCCCAGATATCTAAAACACTTTACTTCCTCCAGTTTTTCTCCATTCAAACTTACCTCCCAATTAACGTGACCCTCAACCCTACTGTACCTACTAACCTTGCTCTTATTCACATTTACTCTTAACTTTCTTCTTTCACACACTTTACCAAACTCAGTCACCAGCTTCTGCAGTTTCTCACATGAATCAGCCACCAGCGCTGTATCATCAGCGAACAACAACTGACTCACTTCCCAAGCTCTCTCATCCCCAACAGACTTCATACTTGCCCCTCTTTCCAAAACTCTTGCATTTACCTCCCTAACAACCCCATCCATGAACAAATTAAACAACCATGGAGACATCACACACCCCTGCTGCAAACCCACATTCACTGAGAACCAATCACTTTCCTCTCTTCCTACACGTACACATGCCTTACATCCTCGATAAAAACTTTTCACTGCTTCTAACAACTTGCCTCCCACTCCATATATTCTTAATACCTTCCACAGAGCATCTCTATCAACTCTATCATATGCCTTCTCCAGATCCATAAATGCTACATACAAATCCATTTGCTCTTCTAAGTATTTCTCACATACATTCTTCAAAGCAAACACCTGATCCACACATCCTCTACCACTTCTGAAACCACACTGCTCTTCCCCAATCTGATGCTCTGTACATGCCTTCACCCTCTCAATCAATACCCTCCCATATAATTTTGAAATATGTATAATAATTCATTATTATTATGTTTTTGTCATGGCATACAGATGGAAATGCTTCCTGTGCATAAGGGTCTGACAGAGGCACAGCTTGCTGACTGGATGTTTCTTATTGACTCCCTAAATTTTAACTTCTGGATGCCAAATGGAGTACCCAAGTACTCTATTGTGTATGAAGGGAAGGTGAGTTTTTATGGTGTTAGTTAACAACTTGAAAGTTAATCATGATTATGAACATATTTGAGATAAAATGTTTTTGGATAACTCATTATTTGAAAGCAGACATTGCCATTGAAATGTAATATGATAATAGTTGACACAGTAATGTAGAATTAGAATAGTTGATTTAATCATTGCTGATGCTGCCCTCGTTTGTGTATTTTGTAAAAGAACAGTGATAGTGTGTGTGTGTGTGTGTGTGTGTGTGTGTGTGTGTGTGTGTGTGTGTGTGTGTGTGTGGAATATTTGGAATAGATCTTAACTTGCCACCTCAAAGTATCCCTTGAATTTCATAGCAAACCACAAATTATTATCCTAGTTAAATAGCACTTTAGCAAACCAAGTGTGGCCCCTCTGGATCCAAACCTAATGTGAACTGGGCAGCTACTAGTGTCACTCACTCACTGTAAATGTTTACTGTTTTAATTTGTAATTTATTTTGTCAATGAAATTATTTTTTTAACACATCAATGTTTGTCTGTGATTACTGTGATAATGTTTACATTAAACTCTGAATGCTAAGAGAGGGAGAGAGAATGACGACATATTTGCCATGCATGGCATAGACAACTTATACCACATGATGAATCTTGTTCCATATCCAAGTCACTAAACACACACACACACACACACACACACACACACACACACACACACACACACACACACACACACACCCACCCACACCCACAAAGGAGGGCAACAAATATAGTATCAAAATTTAGAGAGATGGTTCATAGGGAAAGGCTAGAGGCTTTAGATTTGCCAGCATGGAAGAGAGAAGAGTAAGGAGTGACCTAATCTTAACCTTTAAGATTTTAAACTGGATTGATGACACAAACAGTGAATAGTCCTTTGATGAAAGTAGAAATAGAGTAGCCAGAAGACTTAACATGATATTAAGCAAGAAACTTGTTAGAATAGATGTGTAAAGAATTACTTTTATGGCATAAGAGAGGTGGATGAATGAAATAAAATGACTCTAGGCTTGGTTAATGCAAACGGCATACATAAATTTAAGTTGTGTGATAGCAGAGAATGTTTTAGAGATAGGGACCTTCAAGTGTGTTACAAATAGGTAATTAGACACACACACACACACACACACACACACACACACACACACACACACACACACACACATATTAAGAATGTAACACAGTGAAAGAAGGCCGCAGTATGATTATTATCTAGCATGAAACAAGTTTCAGGATTCTGTGTGTGAGAAGGACTTGGGAGTTATCCCTAGCCTCTTGCCAGTATCCCACAATAAGTGAGAGAGTAGTTAAGGAGATGAGCTGTTATATTTTCCTCTTATAAGGTTTGCTGAGAATTCTTCCAACTACAAGTGGTCACGACCTACAGGGTCAGTCCTAGGCCCAATTCTTTTTATAATATACAGTAATGACCTAGAACTCGTTCTCATATCTAAGATCTTCAGATTTGCTGATGATACTAAATAAGAGGTAGAGCTGTAAACAGGCAGTACTGCGAAATGATTCAAAGAGATTTTAACTTACTAGCAGAGTGGTGAGACAGATGGCAAGTGAAGTTTAATGTAGACAGGTGTAAAGTTATGCAGTTTGGATGCAAGAATATATGTTATGACTACAAATTATTCGGAAACTCTCTATCTAAAGTAAATGAAGAAAAGGACCTTGGAGTTGTCATTAGCAGCAATTTGAAATACACTAAACATTGTTAAGCAGCAAGTAAAAAAGGTAACCTCTCCCTAAAACCGTTGTCTCTCTCACTTGGGTAATTTCACCTTTAGAAAGTCTTCCATTTGCTTTCTGATTAAATTTTCCAGCACCTCAGAGACCACAGATCCTACAGACCACACATGTATGCTTGCATGAATATTTGTGTGTGTGTGGACAAATTTCATTTATTTTTCTTTATGCTTTTGAATCTTATCTTTGTCTTTAAACAGGAAAGGACAGGTTACCTTGCTATGGTTGCTGCTGTCAACCGGGCTATTGACGAGGGTAAGATGATATATGATCCCAAGTTTTACAGCAGACTTACTGTTGATGACATCAAACACATATTCCGTTCTGACACCACATCACCCATGCCAATGTTAAGTGAGCGTGTTCAGGTGCTGGGAGAGGTGGGAAATACATTAATTGAAAAATATGATGGATCATTTTGGAATGTCTTGGGAAAGGCAGATGGTAGTGCAGTGAAATTGATTAAACTTATAACAAGTGAATTCCCATGCTTCCAGGATACTGCCATTTATGATGGACAGATAGTTGCTCTGTTTAAAAGAGTGCAAATTTTGGTTGCTGATTTGTGGTTGCTTTATCAAGGAGAGGGTTTAGGGGCATTTACAGATGTAGACACTCTCACCATGTTTGCTGACTACAGAGTTCCTCAAGCCATGGCATATTTTGGAGTCTTAGAATACTCTGACACCTTAATGGAGAAGCTGAGAAGTGAAAAGGTTTTTCAGTCTGGAGATCGAGAAGAGGTAAGTGACCTAGTTTTCTATAGTCTTGTTTATTATTTGATAATGTTCTTTAACTTAACTAATCCACTTCTTCCACTTCAGGGGGAAAGCGGTAGGTGAAAATACTTTCAATCTTTGTTTTAATGGGAAACACACTTCAGAAAGCTTTTGCACAATATATTTGAGTGATTGGTACTTGAACGTGTAGGAGGGTGAGAGGTGTGCACGGAATAGAGTGAATTGGAATGATTTGGTATGCTGAGGTCAACATGTCATCAGTGGAGTGAATCAGGGATGTGAAATGTCGGGTAAACCATTGAAAGGTCTGTGGGGCCTTGATGTGATTAGGGAGTTGTAGTTTTGGTGCATTACACGTGACAGCTTGTGCCATGGTTCAGTCCATTGACGGCACTCTGTCCCATGCGCACCTTCCTCCCTCTTGCGTGATCAGGCCCCTATCTCAAAATCTTTCCCATTCCGTCCTTCCACATCTAATTTGGTCCTCTGCTTCTCCTTGTTCCCTCCACTTCTGACATATATATCCTTTTTATGTTAGCCTTTCCTCTCTCAATCTCTCCATATGTCTAAACCATTTCAACCTACCCTATTCTGCTCTCTCAACTACACTTTTTTTAATGCCACACATCTCTGTTATCCTTATTATGTTATCCTTATTACTTACTTGATCAAACCACCTAACACCACATCTTGTCCTCAGACATTTCAATTCCAAGACATCCACCCTCCTATGCACACCTCTATCTATAACCCATGCCTTCATCCATATGTTGGGACTACTATTCCTTTAAACAGACCCATTTTTGCCCATCCATATAATATTTTCTCTTTCCTCATTCTTCAGAGCTCCATGAACCTTTGTCACCTCCTCCCTATGACTCACTTCCACTACCATGGTTCCACTCAGTCATGTTGACTTAACTTCCTCCAATTTTTCTCCATGTAACCTTACACCCCAACTAACTTGTCTCTCAATACTGCTGAATCTAATAACCTTGCTCTTATTCACATTCACTTTCAACTTTCTCATTTCATACACTTTCAAACTCAGTCAGGAACTTCTGCAGTGTCTCACAGGAATCTGCCACCAGTGCTGTATCATCAGCGAATAACAAATGACTCAAATCCTAGTCCCTCTCATCCCCTACAGACTGCATACTTGTCCCTTCTCTCCAAGCTTGACTCTCACATTTTCCTCCCTCACCACCCCATCCATAAACAAACAACTATACTGACATCACACATGACAGCTACAAACCAATCTTCCAATCTTCACTGGGAACCATTCACTCTCTTCTTACTTGTCCACAATTCTTACATCCCTGATGTAA
This sequence comes from Panulirus ornatus, assembly GCF_036320965.1. NCBI lineage: Eukaryota > Metazoa > Arthropoda > Malacostraca > Decapoda > Palinuridae > Panulirus > Panulirus ornatus. The sequence goes on along the minus strand of NC_092287.1, from coordinate 21,545,221 downwards.
ACTTCTCACTGCTCCTAGCTGCTTTCCTCCCACACCATATATTCTTTAGACCTTCCACAAAGCATTTATGTCAACCCAGTGATATGCTTTCTCCAGATCCATAAATGCCACATTCAATTTCTTCTGCTTTTTTTCAGTATTTCTCACAGAAATTTTTTAAAACAAACACCTGATCCACACATTCTCTACAACTTCTGAAATCATACCGCTCCTCCCCATCTGATGTTCTGTATGTGTCTTCACCCTCCAAATCAATAGCCTCCCTTACAGTTTACCAGGTATACTCATCAAACCTGTACGTCTTTAGTTTGCACACTCACTTTCATCTCCCTTGCCTTTATACAATGGCACTATACATGCATTCTGATAGTCCTCAAGCACCTAACTGTGATCCATACATACATTTAATTGCCCTTACCAACCAATCAGTAACACAGTCACCCACTTTCTTGATAAATTCAGCAGCAATACAATTCTCTTCAGCCACCTTGCATCATTTCATTGTATGCAAGGCTTTCCCCACCTCTTCTCTCATAATCAAACCACTCTCCATGACTCTCTCACTGGGCACACCACCTAGACCAAAACACCATACATCTGCCTTTCTATCATCAAACAGTTAACAAACCTTCAAAATACTCGCTTCATCTCCTCACTTCAGCACTACCCTGTTATCACTTCCCTTTTTGCCCCCTTCAACGATGTTTCCATTTGTTCTCTTGTCTTTTTCACAGTATTTACCTCCTTTAAAATATCTTTATTATTTTACCTAAAATTTAGTGATACTTACTTACCCCAACTCTCACATGTCTTCTTTTCCAACCCCTGTAACTTCCTCTTTGCCTCTTGCCACTTTCTCTTATACATCTCCCAATCACTTGCGCTCCTTCCCTGTAAGTACTGCCCAAATGCCTCTTTTCTTTTTTGCTTGTCAGTGTATTTTTTCATCCCACCACTCACTACTCTCTCTAATCTGCCCACCTTCCACCTTTCTCATGCCACATGCATTTCTTGCTCCTGCCAGCACAGCATCCTTAAATACCTCCCTTTCCTCACCCACTGCCCGTGCTTCATTTTCTCTCACCTTTTGCCATTCTACACTCAGTCTTGCTGGTATTCCTTCACACAAGTCTCCTTTCTAAGCTCTCTTACTCTCACCAGTCTTTTCTCCCTGGCATATTTTTCTCTTTTTCGAAAGCCTCTACGAATCTTCATCCTTGCCTCCATAATATAGTGATCATACATCCCACCAGCTTCCCTCTCAGCACATTTACATCCAAAAATCTCTCTTTTACATGCCTGTCAATCAGTATGTAACCCAGTAATGCCCATTGACCATCTCTCCTAGTCTCATACATATACTTGTGTATATCCATCTTTTTAAACAATGTATTCCCAGTCAACAGTCTTTTTACAGAACAATCCACAAGCTGTTTATCATTTCCATTCATAACACTGAATACCTCATGTGCCCCACCTATACCCTTAATGGTCACATTACTTACCTTTGAATTTTAATCACCCATCACTAATACCTGGATTTGCATTACTTACCTTTGCATTTAAATCACCCATCACTAAAACCCAGTCTCTTACATCAAAACTGCTGACACACCCACTCAGCTGCTCACAAATCACTTGCCTCTCATGATCTCTATTTTCATTGCCAGGTACATAAGCACCAATGATTACCTCCTCAAGTTTAATGGAGTATGCCTTTGAGCTAGCACCAGTCATTGCTTGCCTATTTTGCCTGTGTTTAAAAACCTAGCGTTTTTTTTTTTCTACATGTAAGCATGTCTTTGTGTAGCCCATCCATATGAGAAAAGATTCCTCAGACCTCTCCACCTATTGCCCAATTACTTTCATTCTGCTGTTTCCAAAAGGTTTGAAACTTTTACACTAGAGCTTTCACAAACATTAAGAATCCCATTTCTGTCTTTCAGATCACCAGTATCAGTTCTTGCAGCGTTAGGTCTACTGGTGATCCCTCTCTGGGATTTTAGTAAAACTTGTCGTAGGCCTTGACTTCTCCAAAGGCTTTGGCAGGGTGTGCCATGAGTCTTTGCTTTCAGATTTTCCTTCCATTGGTGCTACTGCTTCTCTCTAATCTTTCTCTATGCAGGAAATGTTAGATGGAGGAACTTCCCTTTCCTGTCCTATTAGTTAGTAATTGTGTTCCTCAATGCTTGCTTGCTTTCTTTCTGCTTTTAATAAATGATCCTATCTCTCACTTCAAACCCAATACACTCTTTTGCTGATGATTTCTCTCTACTTACCTCAGCTGATTGTCGATCTTTGCCACTTGTTGTGAACATGTTTGTTTGTCAAAATATTTGCAGAAAATTTGCACTTATGACATAGCTTTGAAGGACAGTAGTATGATGAAATAATTTAGAAAAAAATAGAATGTGTTGATGAAATCAACTTGGGTTAATGATTTTCACATGCTTTATTAAAATATAGATTTATAGAGAATGTTTAACTGAAACTGTCAGTTTTTAAGGTACAAAATGATATTACATGAAGCATTTCTAGTTTAAACAGTTGACACGATGCTTCTTTTGTTCTTTCTTTGGCTGTAATTGTTTATCTTATACTCGCTGTGTTCTTAGGTGGAGATCCGTGGCTGCTCTATCCATGCAGCTGAATTAATTGTGGCCATGACTCGTAAGATTTTAGCCTCATGGAAGCTCCCAACAGAAGGTCTTAATAGTGTTAAGGTTGACTACTTTCTCTGGGAGTTCAGGCTTCAGAATGCCAAAAAATTGGATGATGTTCCTTACCACAGAGTACGATGTATTTATTATTAGTATATTATTTTGTTAAAAATATCTTGAAATATTTTGAACGTCTTTTTTCTATAATGTTTAGGGTAAGTTGTAAGGATTTTTAATGTATTTTGTTGGTATAGGTAACTTCTCAAATGTGCTTCATTTAACAATGTTCTGGTGTGACACAGACAAGAATATTTTGGTTAAAGTTAATATTCTAGAACAAAGCAGTATCAAGCTTGATTAAAGATATCATGCCCTGAATGTGTCATACATACAATAAATAGTTGACGCACAGTACATGTCTCATTTTTGTGTCGGTGACAAGGGCAGCTTTTTTAGATTCAGAATACGCTCTTACTTTTAAGTATATTGAAAGGCAGTAATGAATCTGTTGATTTTTATTTCCTTTTTGTAGATTTTTTTTCTTTCATACTGTTTCCTGCATTACAAGGTGGTGCCAGGAACAGACAGAGAAAGGCCTCCTCCGCTCACATTCATTCTCTAGCTGTCTTGTATAATACACTGAAACCACAGCTCTCTAATCATAACCAGGCCCCATAGACGTTTCCGTGGTTTACCCTGAACGTTTCACATGCCATGGTTCAGTCCATTGACAGCACATTGACCCCTATTTACCATATCATTCCAGTTCACACTATCTTGTGGTGCCTTTCACCCTCTTGCATGTTTTTTATAGGCCCCGATCACTCAAATTCTTTTTTGCTCCAGATTAGAAAGGGTGGTTAGTGGTGGGATGAATAAGTAAGATTATTAGTGAAAGAGAAGAGATAGGCATTTGGACGATATTTGTAGGGAAGTAGTGCAAATGACAGGGAGATGTATGAAAGAAAGCAGCAGGAGGTCAAGAGAAAGGTGCAAGAGGTGAAAAAGAGGGCAAAATGAGAGTTGGGGTGAGAGAGTATCATTAAATTCTAGGGGGAATAAAAAGATGTTTTGGAAAGAGGTAATTAAAGTGCATAAGACAAGAGAATAAATGGGAACATCGGTGAATGGGGCTAATGCTGAGGTGATAACAAGTAGTGGTGAAGTGAGAAGCAAGGTTATTTGGTTCAGTAGGGTTGAAGGACAAGTTAATTGGGAGATAAGTTTGAATGGAGAAAAACTGGAGGAAGTGAAGTGTTTTGGATATCTAGGAGTGGATTTAGCAGTAGGTGGAACCATGGAAGCAGAAGTGCATCACATAGTGGGGGAGGGGGCAAAGGTTCTGGGAGCATTGAAGAATGTGTGGAAGTCAAGAACGTTATCTTGGAGAGCAAAAATGGGTATGTTTGAAGGAATAGTGGTTCCAACAATGTTATGTGGTTGCAAGGCATGGGCTATGGATAGGGTTGTGTGGAGAAGGGTGGATGTGTTGGAAATGAAATGTTTGAGGACAATATGTGGTGTGAGGTGGTTTGATCGAGTAAGTAATGAAAGGGTAAGAGAGATGTGTGGTAATAAAAAGAGTGGTTGAGAGAGCAGAAGAGGGTGTGTTGAAATGGTTTGGTCACATGGAGAGAATGAGTGAGGAAAGATTGACAGAGAGGATATATGTGTCAGAGGTAGAGGGAATGAGGAGAAGCGGGAGACCAAATTGGAGGTGGAAAGATGGAGTGAAAAGGATTTTGAGTGATCGGGGCCTGAACATGCAGGAGGATGAAAGCCGTGCCAGGAATAGAGTGAATTGGAACAATGTGGTACACCAGGGTGGACGTGCTGTCAATGGATTTAACCAAGGCATGTGAAGCATCTGGGGTAAACCATGGAAAGTTTCGTGGGTTCTAGATGTGAAAAGGGAGCTGTGGTTTTGGTGCATTACACATGACAGCTAGAGACTGAGTGTGAAAAAATGTGGCCTTTGTAGTCTTTTCCTAGCGCTACCTCGCATGCATGTGCGGGAAGGGGGGGTGCTATTTCATGTGTGGTGGGGTGGCAACGGGAATGGATGAAGGCAGCAAGTATGAATATGTACATATATATATATGTATATGTCTGTGTATGTATATGTGCATGTGTGGGCATTTATGTATATACTGCGTATGTGGGTGGGTTGGGCCATTCTTTCATTTGTTTCCTTGCACTGGCGTGGGAGACGGTGATTAAGTATAATAAGTCATTATAATAGTATCTATCTCCAATTTGATCTCCCTGTTCTCCTTTTTTCCCTCCACTTCTGACATATATTTCCTTTGTCAACCTTTCCTCACTCATTCCTTCTATATGTTCATACCATTTCAGCACACCCTCTTTATTTCTCTCAACTACACTTTTTATTACCACACCTCTCCCTAACCTTTTCATTACTAACTCGATCCTACGTCAAACCACATGTTGTACTCAAACATTTAATTTCTAACACACCTACCATCCTATACTTAATATTCTCTATAGCCCATGCCCTGCATCTGTATAATAAAATTGGGACTCTTATACCATCAAACATACCCATTTTTGCCCTCCCAGGTAATGATCTCTCTTTCCACATTTTTCAGTGCTCCCAGAACCTTCACCCCCTCACCCACCTAATGACGCACTTCTGCTGCCATGGTTCCATTCACTTTATGTCCACTCCCAGATATTAAAACACTTCACTTCCTTTTATTTTTCTTCCTTTAGACTTACACCCCTGCTAACATATCCCTCGTTTGCAGCTGCTGAATGTAATAACCTTGCTTTTAGTCACATTTACTCTTAACTTCCTCCTTTCACAACATTCCAAACTAAATCACCAACTTCTGCAGTCTCTTTCTCGAATCTGCCAACAGTGCTTATCATCAGCAAACAACAACTGACTCACTTATCATCAGCAAACAACAACTGACTCACTTCTCATGCCCTCTCATCCCCTAGAGATTGCAAACTTGCCTGTGTCTCTCTCACCACCACATCCTTAAACAAATTAAACAACCATGGTGACAGCACACACCTTTGCCGCAAATCAACCTTCACTTGGAACCATTCACTCACCTCTCTTCTTACTAATACACTTGTCTTACACTCTTGATAAAAACTCTTACTGTTTCTAAAAGCTTTCCTCCCACACCACATATTTGTAAGACCTTCCACAAGGTATCCCTATCACTCCACTGGGTATCCCTATCACCCCTGTCATATGCTCTCATCCATAAATGTCACATACAAATCCTTCCATATTTCTAAATATTTCTCTCACATTCTTCAGTACAGACACATGATCCACATATCCTCTGCCACTTCTAAAGCCACACTATTCCTTCCCAGTCTGATGCTTTGCACATGCCTTCAACCTCTCAATCACTACCCTCCCATTCAGTTTTCCAGGAACACTCAACATACAGTACACTGAGTCTTATAAACTAGGTGAGAATCAAGATTAAACAAAGTTTTATTTCATAAGAATAGAAAGGCATTGATCCATTAAGAAAAAGTGGGACGTTAGTGTAAACTCAAGAGCACTTGTTCACGTAAGATGAAAATATGTGGACATTTATACTTTATGTAATCTGTCTCAGTCTACCTTAGGAAAGTAAACTATTCATGAGATCATTTCTTTTAACAGTTTTTATTTCAATACACATGATGGAAGGATTTTCAATGTATGTATGGATCATGGTGGTGCCATGGAGTAAAAGCAAGTGGGATGAAGGTGAAAGTTTAAACTACAGAGGTGTAAGATTGTTGGATTTAGAGGTGAAGGCATGCACAGAGCATCAAACTGGGAGGAGCAGTGTGGTTTCAGAAGTGGTAGAGGTTGTGTTTATCAGGTGTTTCCTTTAAAGAATGTTAGTGAGAAATACCTAGAACATATGGATTTGTATGTGGCATTTATGGGTCTGGAGATGGAAAATAATAGGGTTGATAGACATTCCTTATTGCTAGAGGCAGTAAGTTTTTATGAAGGGCGTAAAGCATGTGTATGAGTATGAAGAGAGGAGAGTGAATGGTTGCAAGTGAAGGTTGGCCTGTGGCAGCGGTGTGTGATATCACCTTGGTTGTTTGATTTGAATGGTTCCAAGTGAAGGTTATTCTGTGGCAGAGGCATGTGATGTCACCTTGGTTGTTTGATTTGATAATGGTAAGGGTGGTGAGGGAGGTAAATACCAGTCTTGGAGAGAGGGTTGAGTATGCAGTCTGTGAAGGATGAGAGGCATGGGAAGTGATTCTGTTGTTGTTTGGTGATGATACAGCACTGGTGGCAAATTCAAGTGAGAAACTTCAGGAGTTGGTAGCATAGTTTAGAAGAGTGTGTGAAAGGAGGAAGTTGAGAGTAAATGTGAATAAAAGTAAGGTTATTAGATATAGCTGAGTTAAGGGATTGGTTAATTGGGATGCGAGTTTGAATGAAAAACAATTGGAGGAAGTGAAGTGGTGAAGTGTTTTGATATGTGGGAGTGGACATGGTATCAAGTTGAACCATGGAAGTGGAAGTGCATCGTAGGGTGGGTAAGGGGAGCACTGAAGAATGTGTGGAAGAACATTATCTGGGAGGGTAAATATTTGTGTTTGAAGGTATAGTAGTCCCACCAGTATTTTGTGGATGCATGGCATGCATTACAGAAAAGGCTGCAGAGGAGGGTGGATGTGCTGGAAATGAAATACTTGAGGATAGTATGTGGTTTGATTGAGTATGTAATGACAAGGTAAGAGAGATGTGTAATAATAAAAAGAGTGTGGTTGAGAGCACTGAAGAGGATGTACTGAAATGGTTTGGATATATGGAGAGAATGAGCGAGGAAAGGTTGACAAAGAGGATATATGTATCAGAAGTGGAGGGAACAAGGAAAACAGAGACCAGATTGGAGATGGAGGGATGGAGTGAAAAGATTTTGAGAGATTGGGGCCTGAACATGCAGGAGGTTGAAAGGCGTGCACAAGGTAAAGTGCATTGGAATGATTTGGTATACTGGGGTTAACGTGCTGCCAATGGACTGAACCAGTACTTAAGAAGTGTATGGGGTAAACCATGGAAAAGTCTGTTTGGCCTAGTTGTGGATAGGAGGCTGTGATTTCAGTACATTACACATGACAGAATGGATGTGAGCAGATGTGTCCTTTCTTTGTCATTTCTTGGTGTTACCATGCTAATGCAAGAAACAGTGATCAAATCTCAAAAAAAAAGTTAATGCTTTCTGTAAGCTACTATAACCAGATAACCATTTAAACCACTTCAGGTGTTTTGAACACATTATTATTGGCTTCTTGTGTTAATTTCAATAAAATGGCATTGATTCATTAAGTTGGACATAAATGTAAACTTCACAGCACTTGTCCGCATCAGAAATATATGAATATTCAGTACTCTTACATAAGCTGTCTCAGATTACTTGAAAATTTTTGTTAAAGGGATGCAAACTATTCCTGAGATCATTTCTTTTAATATTACTTTCAGTACACTTGATTTATATTTATACACATTGAAAAGAAAAATCAGGATTTACAGTTAGTGTAACATAAAGGAAAAGGAAAATTGGATTGGGTTACTTGCTTATAACTTAAAGATTCTTGTAAAGTTTGTAAAACATATCTTCCAAGTTTTTGTGCAGAAGACTATCCAAGACCAAAAAAAGGAAAGAAGAAAAGAAAAGAAGAGGGATTTATGTATTGCAAGATTTTGTTTACCAGATCATCCCAGACAAAAAAATGGAAGGATTATAGTATGTAAGTTAAACCTATTCTGCATGAGTGATTCAACTTAAGTGATAGATGGAGATAGCCAGATGCATCATTTGCATTGTCAAATTGTGAGTCTTACCACCCAAGATCATATATTTTTATCATTTCATTTTTCGTGAGTATTGTTAGATAATTACCTCTGTCATAAGGTACTTGTTAACTGATAATGATGAATATCTTGAAAATCCCATAGTAATGCAATACATTACAATTGGTCACATATGCAGCAGGAGAATCAAGTTTGAACAATTTGGTTTCCTTTGCTTTCTAGATTTTTTCCCTTTCAGTGAGATGCTGTTGCAATATTTCTTACCTTAAGCCAATTAAGGTTTAATGGTCATCTTGTGTAAATATCAATAAAAAGGCATAGATCGAATAAGTAGGACATTAATGTAAACTTCACAGAACCTGCCCACATCATAAGAAAAAATGTAGATGTTCTAACTCGTAAGTAACTTAGATACCTTAAATTCTTCAATAAAGGAAAGCCAACTTTTCATTAACTCAATTCTTTTAATAATTTCAGGACACAATGCATATTGATGCCCAAAAAAAAGATTTACAAAGCAATAGATAAGAAAAAATGAGTTAGGTTTCATGCTTATAAGTTAAGGATTCTTGGAAGGATTGGTGTAAAGGGGCAAAGGTTCTGGGAGTGATGAAAAATGTATGGAAGGAGAGAACGTTATCTCGAAGCAAAAATGGGTATGTTTGAAGAAATAGTAGTTCCAACAATGTTATATGGCTGCGAGGCATGGGCTATAGATAGGGTTGTACAGAGGAGGGTGGATGTGCTGGAAATGAAATGTTTGAGGACAGTATGTGGTGTGAGGTGGTTTGATCAAGTAATTAATGAAAGGGTAAGAGATGTGTTGAAGTAAAAAGAGTGTGGTTGAGAGAGCAGAAGAGAGTGTGTTGAAATGGTTTGGACATATGGAGAGAATGAATGAGGAAAGATTGACAAAGAGGATATATGTGTCAGAGGTGGAGGAAACAAGGAGAAGCAGGAGACCAAATTGGAGGTGGAAGGATGGGGTGAAAAAAGATTTAGAGTGATCGGAGCCTGAACACACTGGAGGATGAGAGGTGTGTGAGGAATAGAGTGAATTTGAACAATGTGGTATACTGGGGTCGATGCGCTGTCAGTTGACTGAATCAGGGCATGTGAAACGTATGGGGTAAACCATGGAAAGGTCTCTGGGGCCTGGATGTGAATAGGGAGCTGTGGTTTTGGTGCATTACACATGACAGCTAGAGGTTGAGTATGAATGAAAGTAGCATTTTTTGTCTGTTTTCCTGGCACGTACATGCACATATACATACAAATACATGTACATATCAGCATATACATACATATATATATACATATACATATCAACATATACATACGGATGTACACAAATACAGAGAAATATACATATATACACATGTATGCTTGCCTTCATCCATTCCTGGTGCAGCCCGCCCCACAAGAAACTTCATTGCTACCCCCTGCTTCAGTGTGGTAGTGCCAGGAAAACAGACAAAAAAGGCCATATTCATACTCAATCTCTAGCTACCATGTGTAATGCTTTGAAACCACAGCTCCCTATCCACATTCAGGCCTCACAGACCTTTCCATGATTTACCCCATGTGTTTCACATGCCCTGGTTCAGTCCATTAACAGCACGTCGACCCCAGTATACCACATCATTCCAATTCACTCTATTCCTTGCACACCTCTCACCCTCCTGTATGTTCAGGCCCCGATTGCTTAAAATCTTTTTCACTCCATCCTTCCACCTCCAATATGGTCATCCGCTTCTCCTTGTTCCCTCTACCTCTGACACATATATCCTCTTTGGCAACCTTTCCTCACTCATTCTCTCCATCTGTCCAAACCATTTCAACACTCTCTCTTCTGCTATCTCAACCACACTCTTTTTATCACCACACATCCCTCTTACCCCTTTCATTACTTACTTGATCAAACCTCCTCACACCACATAGTGTTTTCAAACATTTCATTTCCAACATATCCACTCTCCTCCACGCAACCCTATCTATAGGCCATGCCTCACAACCATATAACATTGTTGGAATCACTTTGCCTTCCACACATTGTTCAACGCTCCCAGAACCTTCGCCCCCTCCCCCATCATGTGACTCACTTCCACCCACTTCCATGGTTCCATCTACTGCTAAGTCCACTCCCAGATATCAAGAACACTTCCTTCCAGTTTTTCTCCATATATATATATATGTGTACGTGTAGGAAGAGAGGAAAGTGATTGGTTCTCAGTGAATGTAGGTTTGCGGCAGGGGTGTGTGATGTCTCCATGGTTGTTTAATTTGTTTATGGATGGGGTTGTTAGGGAGGTGAATGCAAGAGTTTTGGAAAGAGGGGCAAGTATGAAGTCTGTTGGGGATGAGAGAGCTTGGGAAGTGAGTCAGTTGTTGTTCGCTGATGATACAGCGCTGGTGGCTGATTCATGTGAGAAACTGCAGAAGCTGGTGACTGAGTTTGGTAAAGTGTGTGAAAGAAGAAAGTTAAGAGTAAATGTGAATAAGAGCAAGGTTATTAGGTACAGTAGGGTTGAGGGTCAAGTCAATTGGGAGGTGAGTTTGAATGGAGAAAAACTGGAGGAAGTGAAGTGTTTTAGATATCTGGGAGTGGATCTGGCAGCGGATGGAACCATGGAAGTGGAAGTGGATCATAGGGTGGGGGAGGGGGCGAAAATTCTGGGAGCCTTGAAGAATGTGTGGAAGTCGAGAACATTATCTCGGAAAGCAAAAATGGGTATGTTTGAAGGAATAGTGGTTCCAACAATGTTGTATGGTTGCGAGACGTGGGCTATGGATAGAGTTGTGCGCAGGAGGATGGATGTGCTGGAAATGAGATGTTTGAGGACAATGTGTGGTGTGAGGTGGTTTGATCGAGTAAGTAATGTAAGGGTAAGAGAGATGTGTGGAAATAAAAAGAGCGTGGTTGAGAGAGCAGAAGAGGGTGTTTTGAAATGGTTTGGGCACATGGAGAGAATGAGTGAGGGAAGATTGACCAAGAGGATATATGTGTCAGAGGTGGAGGGAACGAGGAGAAGTGGGAGACCAAATTAGAGGTGGAAAGATGGAGTGAAAAAGATTTTGTGTGATCGGGGCCTGAACATGCAGGAGGGTGAAAGGAGGGCAAGGAATAGAGTGAATTGGATCGATGTGGTATACCGGGGTTGACGTGCTGTCAGTGGATTGAATCGGGGCATGTGAAGCGTCTAGGGTAAACCATGGAAAGCTGTGTAGGTATGTATATGTGCGTGTGTGGACGTATGTATATACATGTGTATGGGGGTGGGTTGGGCCATTTCTTTCGTCTGTTTCCTTGCGCTACCTCGCAAACGCGGGAGACAGCGACAAAGCAAAAAAAAATATATATATATATATATATATATATATATATATATATATATATATAGCGCTGCCTCGCTAACGTGGGAGACAGCGACAAAGTATAATAAATAAAAAAATATATATATTTTTTCCCTGGGGATAGGGGAGAAAGAATACTTCCCACGTATTCCCTGCGTGTCGTATAAGGCGACTAAAAGGGAAGGGAGCGGGGGGCTGGAAATCCTCCCCTCTCGTTTTTTTTTTTTTTAATTTTCCAAAAGAAGGAACAGAGAAGAGGGCCAGGTGAGGATATTCCCTCAAAGGCCCAGTCCTCTGTTCTTAACGCTACCTCGCTATCGCGGGAAATGGCGAATAGTATGAAAAAAAATATATATATATATATATATATATATATATATATATATATATATATATATATATATATATATATATATATACACATATCCCTGGGGATAGGGGATTAAGAATACTTCCCACGTATTCCCTGCGTGTCGTAGAAGGCGACTAAAAGGGGAGGGAGCGGGGGGCTGGAAATCCTCCCCTCTCGTTTTTTTTTTTTAATTTTCCAAAAGAAGGAACAGAGGGGGCCAGGTGAGGATATTCCAAAAAAGGCCCAGTCCTCTGTTCTTAACGCTACCTCGCTAACGCGGGAAATGGCGAATAGTTTGAAAAAAAAAAATATATATATATTTATAGATATATATATATTATGATTATATTGAGAATATTTCTTTTATGATTATAGCCGTCATATCCCTTATGCCAAGAATTGGAATTTGAGAAGACTGGAAAGATATTCATTCTAATTTTTTGTCGTTGCCAAGTTTCAAACACTTAATGAGACAGGCGAAGATCCGAACTCATATATGCGTCTTTTAAAAGATTCAGTTGGGCGCTTTTCAATGCATCTTGTCTCATTAGAAATGTGTTACGTATTCTCTTGTCCTGCGGCCAAGTTTTCCCTTCAAGACGAAACGACGCGATAATTTGTCAGAAAACTTTGGTATACCTCGGCATCTGTCACCAGGGGGGTTTATTGTTTGACATCCTCTCCAGCAGGGGCTCGAAGCCGCGTCCTCAAGTTATCGATTGAGTGAATTCTTCGTGGCCGCTATTTTCTCACACATTGTCGATTCTCTTTTGATGACTGCTGTTGGCACTGGAAAGATATGCTTGTGTCTTGTGTGACTGTGATATATATATATATATATATATATATATATATATATATACATAGCTTGGGAAGTGAGTCAGTTGTTGTTCGCTCATGATACATCACTGGTGGCTGATTCATGTGAGAAACTGCAGAAGCTGGTGACTGAGTTTGGTAAAGTGTGTGAAAGAAGAAAGTTAAGAGTAAATGTGAATAAGAGCAAGGTTATTAGGTGCAGTAGGGTTGAGGGTCAAGTCAATTGGGAGGTAAGTTTGAATGGAGAAAAACTGGAGGAAGTAAAGTGTTTTAGATATCTGGGAGTGGATCTGACAGCGGAGGGAACCATGGAAGCGGAAGTGGATCATAGGGTGGGGGAGGGGGCGAAAATTCTGGGAGCCTTGAAAAATGTGTGGAAGTCAAGAACATTATCTCGGAAAGCAAAAATGGGTATGTTTGAAGGAATAGTGGTTCCAACAATGTTGTATGGTTGCGAGGCGTGGGCTATGGATAGAGTTGTGCGCAGGAGGATGGATGTGCTGGAAATGAGATGTTTGAGGACAATGTGTGGTGTGAGGTGGTTTGATCGAGTAAGTAACGTAAGGGTAAGAGAGATGTGTGGAAATAAAAAGAGCGTGGTTGAGAGAGCAGAAGAGGGTGTTTTGAAATGATTTGGGCACATGGAGAGAATGAGTGAGGAAAGATTGACCAAGAGGATATATGTGTCGGAGGTGGAGGGAACGAGAAGTGGGAGACCAAATTGGAGGTGGAGAGATGGAGTGAAAAAGATTTTGTGTGATCGGGGCCTGAACATGCAGGAAGGTGAAAGGAGGGCAAGGAATAGAGTGAATTGGATCAATGTGGTATACCGGGGTTGACGTGCTGTTAGTGGATTGAATCAGGGCATGTGAAGCGTCTGGGGTAAACCATGGAAAGCTGTGTAGGTATGTATATTTGCGTGTGTGGACGTATGTATATACATGTGTATGGGGGTGAGTTGGGCCATTTCTTTCGTCTGTTTCCTTGCGCTACCTCGCAAACGCGGGAGACAGCGACAAAGCAAAAAAAATATATATATATATATATATATATATATATATATATATCCCTGGGGATAGGGGATTAAGAGTACTTCCCACGTATTCCCTGCGTGTCGTAGAAGGCGACTAAAAGGGGAGGGAGCGGGAGGCTGGAAATCCTCCCCTCTCGTTTTTTTTTTTAATTTTCCAAAAGAAGGAACAGAGGGGGGCCAGGTGAGGGTATTCCACAAAGGCCCAGTCCTCTGTTCTTAACGCTACCTTGCTAACGCGGGAAATGGCGAATAGTTAAAAAAAAAAAATATATATATATATATATATATATATATATATATATTCTATTTATTTTACTTTGTCGCTGTCTCCAGGTAGCGCAAGGAAACAGACGAAAGAAAGGCCCAGCCCACCCACATAGCCCATATATATATATATATATATATATATATATATATATATATATATATATATATATATATTGGATCGATGTGGCATACCGGGGTTGACGTGCTGTCAGTGGATTGAATCAGGGCATGTGAAGCGTCTGGGGTAAGGTAAACCATGGAAAGTTGTGTGGGGGCTGGATGTGGAAAGGGAGCTGTGGTTTCGGGCATTATTGCATGACAGCTAGAGACTGAGTGTGAACGAATGGGGCCTTTGTTGTCTTTTCCTAGCGCTACCTCGCACACATGAGGGGGGAGGGGGATGGTATTCCATGTGTGGCGAGGTGGCGATGGGAATGAATAAAGGCAGACAGTGTGAATTGTGTGCATGTGTATATATGTATGTGTCTGTGTGTGTATATATATGTGTACATTGAGATGTATAGGTATGTATATTTGTGTGTGTGGACGTGTATGTATATACATGTGTATGGGGTGGGTTGGGCCATTTCTTTCGTCTGTTTCCTTGCGCTACCTCGCAAACAGCGGGAGACAGCGACAAAGCAAAATAAATAAATGAATAAGATATATAAAAGAAAGAGACAGGAGGTCAAGAGAAAGGTGCAAGAGATGAAAAAGAGGGCAAATGAGAGTTGGGGTGAGAGAGTATCATTAAATTTTAGGGAGAATAAAAAGATGTTCTGGAAGGAGGTAAATAAAGTGCGTACGACAAGGGAGCAAATGGGAACTTCAGTGAAGGGCGCTAATGGGGAGGTGATAACAAGTAGTGGTGATGTGAGAAGGAGATGGAGTGAGTATTTTGAAGGTTTGTTGAATGTGTTTGATGATAGAGTGGCAGATAAAGGGTGTTTTGGTCGAGGTGGTGTGCAAAGTGAGAGGGTTAGGGAAAATGATTTGGTAAACAGGGAAGAGGTAGTAAAAGCTTTGCGGAAGATGAAAGCCGGCAAGGCAGCAGGTTTGGATGGTATTGCAGTGGAATCTATTAAAAAAGGGGGTGACTGTATTGTTGACTGGTTGGTAAGGTTATTTAATGTATGTATGACTCATGGTGAGGTGCCTGAGGATTGGCGGAATGCGTGCATAGTGCCATTTACAAAGGCAAAGGGGATAAGAGTGAGTGCTCAAATTACAGAGGTATAAGTTTGTTGAGTATTCCTGGTAAATTATATGGGAGGGTATTGATTGAGAGGGTGAAGGCATGTACAGAGCATCAGATTGGGGAAGAGCAGTGTGGTTTCAGAAGTGGTAGAGGATGTGTGGATCAGGTGTTTGCTTTGAAGAATGTATGTGAGAAATACTTAGAAAAGCAAATGGATTTGTATGTTGCATTTATGGATCTGGAGAAGGCATATGATAGAGTTGATAGAGATGCTCTGTGGAAGATATTAAGAATATATGGTGTGGGAGGCAAGTTGTTAGAAGCAGTGAAAAGTTTTTATCAAGGATGTAAGGCATGTGTATGTGTAGGAAGAGAGGAAAGTGATTGGTTCTCAGTCAATGTAGGTTTGCGGCAGGGGTGTGTGATGTCTCCATGGTTGTTTAATTTGTTTATGGATGGGGTTGTTAGGGAGGTGAATGCAAGAGTTTTGGAAAGAGGGGCAAGTATGAAGTCTGTTGTGGATGAGAGAGCTTGGGAAGTGAGTCAGTTGTTGTTCGCTGATGATACAGTGCTGGTGGCTGATTCATGTGAGAAACTGCAGAAGCTGGTGACTGAGTTTGGTAAAGTGTGTGAAAGAAGAAAGTTAAGAGTAAATGTGAATAAGAGCAAGGTTATTAGGTACAGTAGGGTTGAGGGTCAAGTTAATTGGGAGGTAAGTTTGAATGGAGAAAAACTGGAGGAAGTAAAGTGTTTTAGATATCTGGGAGTGGATCTGGCAGTGGATGGAACCATGGAAGAATTTGTGAAGTCGAGAACATTATCTCGGAAAGCAAAAATGGGTATGTTTGAAGGAATAGTGGTTCCAACAATGTCGTATGGTTGCGAGGCGTGGGCTATGGTTAGAGTTGTGCGCAGGAGGGTGGATGTGCTGAAAATGAGATGTTTGAGGACAATGTGTGGTGTGAGGTGGTTTGATCAAATAAGTAATGTAAGGGTAAGAGAGATGTTTGGAAATAAAAAGAGCGTGGTTGAGAGAGCAGAAGAGAGTGTTTTGAAATGGTTTGGGCACATGGAGAGAATGAGCGAGGAAAGATTGACCAATAGGATATATGTGTCAGAGGTGGAGGGAACGAGGAGAAGTGGGAGACCAAATTGGAGGTGGAAAGATGGAGTGAAAAAGATTTTGAGTGATCGGGGCCTGAACATGCAGGAGGGTGAAAGGTAGGCAAGGAATAGAGTGAATTGGGTCGATGTGGTATACCAGGGTTGATGTGCTGTCAGTGGATTGAATCAGGGCATGTGAAGCGTCTGGGGTAAACCATGAAAAGTTGTGTGGGGCGTGGATGTGGAAAGGGAGCTGTGGTTTCGGGCATTATTGCATGACAGCTAGAGACTGAGTGTGAACGATTGGGGCCTTTGTTGTCTTTTCCTAGCGCTACCTCACACAC
Source organism: Panulirus ornatus (assembly GCF_036320965.1). Classification (NCBI taxonomy): domain Eukaryota; kingdom Metazoa; phylum Arthropoda; class Malacostraca; order Decapoda; family Palinuridae; genus Panulirus; species Panulirus ornatus. The sequence continues at coordinate 21,528,272 of NC_092287.1, read as the reverse complement.
ATGAGGGGGGAGGGGGATGGTATTCCATGTGTGGCGAGGTGGCGATGGGAATGAATAAAGGCAGACAGTGTGAATTGTGTGCATGTGTATATATGTATGTGTCTGTGTGTGTATATATATGTGTACATTGAGATGTATAGGTATGTATATTTGCGTGTGTGGACATGTATGTATATACATGTGTATGGGGGTGGGTTGGGCCATTTCTTTCGTCTGTTTCCTTGCACTACCTCGCAAACGCGGGAGACAGTGACAAAGCAAAATAAATAAAATAAATATATATATATATATATATATATATATATATATATATATATATATATATATATATATATATATATATTTTTTTTTTTGCTTTGTCAGTCTCCCGCGTTTGCGAGGTAGCGCAAGGAAACAGACGAAAGAAATGGCCCAACCCACCCCCATACACATGTATATACATACGTCCAACACGCAAATATACATACCTACACAGCTTTCCATGGTTTACCCCAGACGCTTCACATGCCCTGATTCAATCCACTGACAGCACGTCAACCGCGGTATACCACATCGATCCAATTCACTCTATTCCTTGCCCTCCTTTCACCCTCCTGCATGTTCAGGCCCCGATCACACAAAATCTTTTTCACTCCATCTTTCCACCTCCAATTTGGTCTCCCACTTCTCCTCGTTCCCTCCACCTCCGACACATATATCCTCTTGGCCAACCTTTCCTCACTCATTCTCTCCATGTGCCCAAGCCATTTCAAAACACCCTCTTCTGCTCTCTCAACCACGCTCTTTTTATTTCCACTCATCTCTCTTACCCTTACATTACTTACTCGATCAAACCACCTCACACCACACATTGTCCTCAGACATCTCATTTCCAGCACATCCATCCTCCTGCGCACAACTCTATCCATAGCTCACGCCTCGCAACCATACAACATTGTTGGAACCACTATTCCTTCAAACATACCCATTTTTGCTTTCCGAGATAATGTTCTCGACTTCCACACATTCTTCAAGGCTCCCAGAATTTTCGCCCCCTCCCCCACCCTATGATCCACTTCCGCTTCCATGGTTCCATCCGCTGCCAGATCCACTCCCAGATATCTAAAACACTTTACTTCCTCCAGTTTTTCTCCATTCAAACTTACCTCCCAATTGACTTGACCCTCAACCCTACTGTACCTAACAACCTTGCTCTTATTCACATTTACTCTTAACTTTCTTCTTTCACACACTTTACCAAACTCAGTCACCAGCTTCTGCAGTTTCTCACATGAATCAGCCACCAGCGCTGTATCATCAGCGAACAACAACTGACTCACTTCCCAAGCTCTCTCATCCCCAACAGTGGTTAAATTGATGAGAACTACTATTGACGTTTGTGTAAATAAATTATACATTTCCCTTTTCCATAGCCAAAGGTTGAACCATTATGTGACATTCATTTTTTCATTTCATTTCAAGCTAGAAGTTTCAGTTTTCTAAATTATTTCTTACATTTTTCATATGTATATATATGTATATGTGTGTGTGTGTATATGTGCGTATGTATGTGTATGTGTATATATATGTATATATATATATATATATATATATATATATATATATATATATATATATATATATATTATCCCTGGGGATAGGGGTGAAAGAATACATATATGTATATATATTATCCCTGGGGATAGGGGTGAAAGAATACTTCCCACGCATTCCTCGCGTGTCGTAGAAGGCGACTAGAGGGGACGGGAGCGGGGGGCCAGAAATCCTCCCCTCCTTGTATTTTCTTAACTTTCTAAAATGGGAAACAGAATAATATATATATATATATTTTTTTTTTTTTTTTTTTTTTTTTTTTTTTTCATACTATTCGCTATTTCCCGCGATAGCGAGGTAGCGTTAAGAACAGAGGACTGGGCCTTTGAGGGAATATCCTCACCTGGCCCTCTTCTCTGTTCCTTCTTTTGGAAAAAAAAAAAAAAAAAAAAAAAAAAAAAAAATATATATATATATATATATATATATATATATATATATATATATATATATATATATATATATATTCTTTCGTACTATTCGCCATTTCCCACGTTAGCGAGGTAGCGTTAAGAACAGAGGACTGGGCCTTTGAGGGAATAACCTCACCTGGCCCCTTTCTCTGTTCCTTCTTTTAGAAAATTGAAAAAAACGAGAGGGGAGGATTTCCATAGGGGAGAAAGAATACTTCCCACATATTCCCTGCATGTCATAGCAGGTGACTAAAAGGAAGGGAGTGGGGGCTTGAAATCCTCCTCTCCCGTTTTGTAATATTCCGAAAGAAGAAATAGAGAAGGGGGCTAAGTGAGGATGTTTTCTCTGAGGCTCAGTCCTCTGTTCTTAATGCTACCTCACTAATGCGGGAAACGGGGAATATGTATGGAAAAAAAAAAGCAGGGGGGTAGCGATGCTGTTTCCTGTTGGGCAGGGTAGTGCCAGGAATGGATGAATTTAAGCAAATATGTACATACGTGTGTATATATGTATATGTCTGTATATGTTGATATGTTTATGTATGTATATGTGTATATGTTGATATGTATATGTATGTATAAGTGTATGTCTGTAGGCTTTTATATGTATATGTGTGTATACGAGTGGATGGACCATTCTTCGTCTGTTTCCTGGCGCTACCTTGCTTATGCAGGAATCGGCAATCTAGTATGATAAATATAAATAAATAAATGTATAAATAAATATATTTATTTATACTTAATTTCTGTTACCTGTGTCAGCTCGGTAGCGCCAGGAAACAGACGAAGAATGGCCCATCCACTCATATGCACATATAATACATAAATGCCCATACATGCACATATACATACATATACATATCAATATACACATATATATACATACACAGACATATACATATAAACATGTACATATTCATACTTGCTTGCCTTCATCCATTACTGGTGCTACCCCACCACATAGGATTACCCTTGACAAGAAATTTAGAAGGGATGTATGTGTTGCAAGTTTGTTTGCAACAGACCATCCTAGCATAAAAGTTAGAGGAAATATATGTAAATTCATGTGCTGCAGTTTATTGTACCAGACACAAAATTTTGAAAGAAATATGTAGCAAGTGTGTGCACCAGATTATTTTTGACAAAAAATTGAAGGTGAATGCAGCAATTTGTACAGAAATAAGAGGTTAAGTTATTGATATAAGTAGCTAAAAAATCTAGCAGTTTATTGTAAGAGATAATAATTAAGTTTACTGCAAGTTACAACAATTAATTGAATGACTAGTCATGGCATAACCCATTTTTGGGTGTAGTAGTATATCAAAATATGTTATGCTGATTGCTCACCAATTATAGTGCTTAATCCAGTTTTGTAGGTTTTTCCTTTTGGTGTAACAGTAGGACTTAAACTCAGCCATACCTTCCATATTTTTTTTTTCAATCAGAGATATTGAAGAGTTACATTCAGTAGGCTCCACTGTTATGTGGATTGGTTAGTTCAAAATATTTTCCACCACCAAAACATGAAATGTAAAATAAAATGCTGTAGGAGTTAATTTTATGGTTTCAAAATAATAGTTTTTTTATGAAATGTAAGATAAAATGCTGTTGGAGTTAAGCGTTTGGTTTCAAAATATTTTTTTATGAAATGTAACAAAATGCTGTAGGAGTAAATTGCATGGTTTCAAAATAATATTTTTGTAGACATATTACTTCATAAGGAAATATGATAGAGGACACTGTGTTTTAGGTGTGTAGGCCAAAATTACACAGTTAAACCTGAATATTTGGATGGAAGATTAATTGCACAGCCTTAATTGTATAGGCCAACATTTGGTGAGAACACTTAAGACTGCACATTTAAGTTGGGTTAGTTGGGTTGTGAATCTGAATGGAGAAAATTGGAGAAAGTGATGTGTTTTAGATACCTTTGAGTTAGCTTGGCAGTGAATGGAATCATGGAAGCAATGCAAGTGATAGGGTGGGTGATGGGGCCAAGGTTTTGGGAGCACTGAATAATGTGTGGAAATTGAAATTATATGGGAGGGCAAAAATGGGTCTGTTCGAATGTATAGTAGTCCCTACTATAGTACAGTCAGTCTCGATTTTCAAACTTGTATTTGGAGAGGGGCCATTGTATTCTCACACAGTATTCATATGTTTTTATGGATGTTGTTACTGTATTGGGAATAATTTGCTCACAGGAAAGTTTTGCATGACTAAGGTTAATTATAATTTTAATTACCTGAAAAACATTCGCAGTCTCAAGTAATTTTTTATCAAGGTTAAATGGTTCTCCCTTTTTTTTTTTGTTTTGTTAGTTAGGAATGTGGGTGTTGCTATCTCATATGGTGGCTGTATTTCACTCTATTTTTCATTGTTACAACTACTGCAACAGTCAAGATTGACTGGAAAAAATTTTAAGTGTTAATGGTAGCAGAGGTACAAAGAAATGCCATAAAGCGAATAATTGAACAAGAATTGGAAGTGTTTAGGCCTTTTGAAGTGTGTACAAAACTTCAACAAATTACAGAAGCTTAAGTAACAGCTTGTGATATGAAAGTCAAAATCAAAGCCCCTCTTCGTGCTTCTATGTCTTTAATTGCAATGAAACCGAGCTGCCATAGAAACAATTTAGGAAAATAAGGAAAGGTAGTTATGTCTGGATTGAACCCCAGATTCACTGAAGGGTGCAGTTGAGAGCTAAAAGTATTTTCATTGGTTTCAATTTTAGAATTATCATCTTTGCATAAATTTTGCTAAACATTATTGATTTTACATGATATATATTTAAAAAAATATTTTTTTGTTTGATATTATTAAAAGGCCTTTTTTTGTTATAATGCTATTCCATTTATATAATGGGAAGCCTATGGGAGGGTTACTTATTAATGAAATTTTTGTAAAGGTATTTATTAAGCTGTGTCCCAAGGCCTTTCTGGTTACTTAAGTAAAATATGCTATACATGTCTAGCTTTAAGCTTAGTGACTCTGTACAAGTAATCAAATTGAATATCCTTTTGGTCTGCTTTATCAATATTTGTCAATGCTTATCAAAAAATTCCTAATTCCAGAGTGAAACTTGAAATAACATTGCTTTCTGCAACCATTACATTGAAAAACAATCATTAAAGTACAACTTGTTCTCAGTTTCACATTTTGCTCAAGTTAAGGTACCAGTGCAAAATTGAGCCACATTCCATATCTTAAAATTAGATTCAATTAAGTAGAAGACTTTTATTTTCTCAAGATAAGAAAAACCAAAATCAGTGATTAAAATTCCCATATTTTCAAGTTTTCTTATCACTGAATATTACAGTTTAAAATAACAAAAATTATTAGGTTTTCGTATGATAAAACTGAAAACTGATTGAACGTTGAAATTGTGAATAGACACTGTAGTGATATTATTTAGTGTTTTATGTCTCTGTGTTCATCTTAACAGATATTTACATCATGAACATGGTACTGGAATTTCGTTTAAGTGGAAAAATTTCAAAGATGTAGCAACATGAGAGTTTATTTCAAAACACTTGCAGCCTCATCATGTTACTTTGTTGATGTTTGTCAACCTCCCACATCCAAACAATTTTATTAAGCCATGACTGTAAACATGTGTTACCCTCTTGTATATCTTCAAAGAGCCTTGTTTATTTATGGACAACTCATATTAAAAAATTGGTTGTTCAGATTACTGCATGTGGCTTTTATAGATTAATTTTGTTTTCAGTTCAGCTATTAGTGTAATGAAAGCATTAATTTGACCAAAAATCTTAACAGTACTGTACTAAAACAAAATATGTCAAATCCTATATTTCAACCAAAGAAACAAATCATATGGTGTTGATGTAAGTGGATCTGAAGCTATGGGACTTCAGTGCCAGATCCATCATTAACTAGGTAACTTTACAAAGCTTACAGCCATGAGCTGTATTTTAGGTTACTATTAGTTGATATTCTATAAAAAAGAATGGCATCTTAAAAGCATTTTTGTTACAGTACAGGGACTTGTTCTTTCATAAAATGGCTAATTCATCCCATGATTATACACCTGGTTCCCACTTTACATAGGGGATGCTTTCGTGGAAATCACAACTTAATGGAAACGACTGATAGAATCACATTTTACTCTTGGATTCATTAAGGAGGATTATCCACCTGGGGAAATTTCTTGACCTAATTTCCCTCAAAAATGAGAGTAAAATGATGATAAGAAACACATTGCAGTTCAGGTACATTATCAACATAATCAAACCAAAACTACAAGCACAGAATATTGTTTTCATGTATGATATATAAGTCGTTTAGCATATCATTTACATATTTACCTGTGTGTAGCTTGATCTCATACATAAATTGACTCCCCACCCCTCAATCTTTTGCCATAAACTCTGATTTTTTCATGTCCCTCATTTATAGGTTGACCCAAGTTTTCAAGGAATACCTTAAGCATCCTGGTACCTACCATATGCTCCCTAATCCTTCCCCAGACCCTGTCATAATGCAGTATCATTGTGGATATGTTGTTTATCTTATCCCAACCCATTGTTTTCACTCATAAATACATTAGATATATTCAAATTGTATATAGGTAAGTGATTATTCATTATTTAGGAAATATATGAGAGACCACATCCACTTTCCCTCATGCATGCTAGCATGACATATAACAACAGTGTTTTCTGATGAGACCAAAATATCAGATGTAAGATTCAGTTCACCAAGATCCCTATTCATACATTTTGTATTACAAAACAAATGGTTACTTTTATAAGACTATTTTGCTAATTATAATCTGAAGCAGGGCATGTGAAGCTTTCGGGGTAAACATGAAAAGGCCTGTGGGGCCTGGATGTGGATAGGGAGCTGTGGTTTCAGTGCATTACATGACAGCTTGTGCATGGATGTGGCCTTTCTTCATGTTTCTTGGTACTACCTTACAGATGCAGGGGACTGTGATTGGGTGTGGGGGAAAAGAGGAGACTATATGTTATAATTTTTTCATTTTCTTTCATGCATTTTGTGCTTTTTCCTGGGGGGCAGGGTGGTTGATGACAAGCATGTATGAATGTGTACATTGTTTCAGTGCATTGCACATGACAGCTAGAGACTGAGTGTGAACAAATGTGGTCTTTTTTGGTCTGCTTTCTTGGCGCTACCTTGCCGAAGCAGGGGGTAGCGATGCTATTTCCTGTGTGGTGGGGTAGTGACAGGAATGGATGAAGGCAAGCAAGTATGAATATGTACATATGTACATGTCTGTGTATGTATATGGGTGTGTATGCATATGTATCTATATGTATATATAGAGTGGATGGGCCATTCTTCATCTGTTTCCTGGCACTACCTCGCTGATGCGGTAAACAGCGATTAAGTATAATGAATACTATATATATATATATATATATATATATATATATATATATATATCCCTGGGGATAGGGGAGAAAGAATACTTCCCACGTATTCCCTGCGTGTCGTAGAAGGCGACTAAAAGGGGAGGGAGCGGGGGGCTGGAAATCCTCCCCTCTCAATTTTTTTTTAATTTTCCAAAAGAAGGAACAAAGAAGGGGGCCAGGTGAGGATATTCCCTCAATGGCCCAGTCCTCTGTTCTTAACGTTACCTCGCTAACGCGGGAAATGGCGAATAGTTTGAAAAAAAAATATATATATATATATATATATATATATATATATAAGTATGTGTATGTGAGCAGATGCATCTTTCTCCGTCTGTTTCCTGGCACTACCTCGCTAACACAGTTAACAGCAATTGAGTATGAAAAAAGTAATCTAATGTTAAGTTGATTAAGTTTAAAAAACCATTTACCAGTACAACAGAAAATTCGCTTTCTAACCATAAATTTGTTTCTAACTCCACTGTATAACTCATTTAAAGGATGAGAAGGAAAATATATGGTTAATGGAACTTCAGCCTAGTATTCTGCATAGATATCATGGGTTAAAGGAACTTTTGCCTAGCACACCAAATGTATGCAGCTGATGTACACTGGTAATACACTCTGATGATGTATGCAGTGGTCCTGCTTTTATGATGATACTTTGCTTTTACTAATTAATGGTACCTTCACAATTTATGTGTTGTTTTCACAGTCTTTGTCAAGTGCTAGTATTATTTTATCTATCTATATCCCTCCAGGAACTCCCTGCAAAAGAGCATTATTTTTGTATTTTGATATATACAATACAGTATATTTCCTATATATCTGTGAGTATTTACTAAGTAAACATTTTATAATGGTAATTCTCCCTCCCATTCTCTTGGCATATAATGTGGATCCCTAGATCTACTGCACTCAGGTATCTATATTCAAATCCCTCAACAACATTACTCATATATATATATATATATATATATATATATATATATATATATATATATTGGAAAATTAAAAAAAAAAATAAAAAAAAACGAGAGGGGAGGATTTCCAGCCCCCCGCTCCCTTATATATATATATATATATATATATAGAACCTTGTATCTTAATAATGTTGGGGTGCCACTCCAGTTCAAGAGAAACAGAGGCCATTTGAAGAAGAAAGAGACACTATCATATTCTAATCCTCACACACATAGACATACCCACACACACAGGGTAACAGGGAGATCAAAATACTGCAGAAATATGAGACAAAAGGCAGCAGTGGTCAGACAAATGGCTTACATACTTAAGATGAAAAACTAAGTTTACACATCACAGGGCAATTATCATGTGAAAAAGGACCATGTAGTACATTTCAAATAAAACTTAATCAAATAAAACTTAAACTTTTTTTTAATTTTCCAAAAGAAGGAACAGAGAAGAGGGCCAGGTGAGGATATTCCCTCAAAGGCCCAGTCCTCTGTTCTTAACGCTACCTCGCTATTGCAGGAAATAGCGAATAGTATGAAAAAAAAAAAAATATATATATATATATATATATATATATATATATATATATATATATATATATATTATATATATGTATTTTCATTCATTTTGCTTTGTCGCTGTCTCCCGCGTTAGCAAGGTAGCACAAAGAAACAGACCAAAGAATGGCCCAACCCACCCACATACACATATATACATACACGTCTACACACAGCACATATACATACCTATACATCTCAATGTATACATATATATACACACACAGACATATACATATATACCCATGTACATAATTCATACTGTCTGCCTTTATTCATTCCCATCGCCACCCCGCCACTCATGGAATAACAACACCCTCCCCCCTCATGTGTGTGAGGTAGCGCTAGGAAAAGACAACAAAGGCCCCATTCATTCACACTCAGTCTCTAGCTGTCATGTAATAATGAAATATATCTAATATATATTTTTTTTTTTTTTTTTATACTTTGTCGCTGTCTCCCGCGTTTGCGAGGTAGCGCAAGGAAACAGACGAAAGAAATGGCCCAACCCCCCCCCCCCATACACATGTACATACACACGTCCACACACGCAAATATACATACCTACACAGCTTTCCATGGTTTACCCCAGACGCTTCACATGCCTTGATTCAATCCACTGACAGCACGTCAACCCCTGTATACCACATGGCTCCAATTCACTCTATTCCTTGCCCTCCTTTCACCCTCCTGCATGTTCAGGCCCCGATCACACAAAATCTTTTTCACTCCATCTTTCCACCTCCAATTTGGTCTCCCTCTTCTCCTCGTTCCCTCCACCTCCGACACATATATCCTCTTGGTCAATCTTTCCTCACTCATTCTCTCCATGTGCCCAAACCATTTCAAAACACCCTCCTCTGCTCTCTCAACCACGCTCTTTTTATTTCCACACATCTCTCTCACCCTTACGTTACTTACTCGATCAAACCACCTCACACCACACATTGTCCTCAAACATCTCATTTCCAGCACATCCATCCTCCTGCGCACATCTCTATCCATAGCCCACGCCTCGCAACCATACAACATTGTTGGAACCACTATTCCTTCAAACATACCCATTTTTGCTTTCCGAGATAATGTTCTCGACTTCCACACATTTTTCAAGGCTCCCAAAATTTTCGCCCCCTCCCCCACCCTATGATCCACTTCCGCTTCCATGGTTCCATCCGCTGACAGATCCACTCCCAGATATCTAAAACACTTCACTTCCTCCAGTTTTTCTCCATTCAAACTCACCTCCCAATTGACTTGACCCTCACCCCTACTGTACCTAATAACCTTGCTCTTATTCCCATTTACTCTTAACTTTCTTCTTCCACACACTTTACCAAACTCAGTCACCAGCTTCTGCAGTTTCTCACATGAATCAGCCACCAGTGCTGTATCATCAGCGAACAACAACTGACTCACTTCCCAAGCTCTCTCATCCCCAACAGACTTCATACTTGCCCCTCTTTCCAGGACTCTTGCATTTACCTCCCTAACAACCCCATCCATAAACAAATTAAACAACCATGGAGACATCACACACCCCTGCCGCAAACCTACGTTCACTGAGAACCAATCACTTTCCTCTCTTCCTACACGTACACATGCCTTACATCCTCGATAAAAACTTTTCACTGCTTCTAACAACTTGCCTCCCACACCATATATTCTTAATACCTTCCACAGAGCATCTCTATCAACTCTATCATATGCCTTCTCCAGATCCATAAATGCTACATACAAATCCATATATATATATATATATATATATATATATATATATATATATATATATATATATATATATATATATATTTTTCTTTCATACTATTTGCCATTTCCCGCATTAGTGAGGTTGTGTTAAGAACAGAGGACTGGACCTTTGAGGGAATATCCTCACCTGGCCCTCTTCTCTGTCCCTTCTTTTGTGAGGGAATATCCTCACCTGGCCCTCTTCTCTGTCCCTTCTTTTGGAAAATTAAAAAAAACGAGAGGGGAGGATTTCCAGCCCAGCCCAGCCCAGCCCCCCCCCCCCCCTTTCCCTTTTAGTCGCCTTCTACGACACGCAGGGAATACGTGGGAAGTATTCTTTCTCCCCTATCCCCAGGGATAAGGTATATATATATATATATATATATATATATATATATATATATATATATATATATATATGGTGACCCCCCTTACTTGGTGCATAATTATTTGGTCAGAGAAAACTTTACCTACACACAAGTATATATGGTATAAGATGAAAATTCATACACAGTACACTTAATTACACAATTGATAATTGTAAATATATATACAAGCAGACTGCATGAAAACAATACAAATGGTAACAATAACATTCACCTGTTTGTCGGAGATCCTCTCTCATCTCATATGAATATCAGTTCCATCATGTTCATGGTGAACAGTAACATAATATGACAAATGTACAAATACTGAATGTAAAATTAAAGAAGGGAAGAGGTTTATACAATAACCAGGCCAAGAAAGCCAGCTGTGAGGACCTATATTGATGAAGCAATTGATGGTGTTAACTCCCTCACTGCCTGCCTTCCCTATGTCATATTCTTTCAAATTCATAGTGAATATAACAGCATACAATATATTGTACAAATACTGAATGTAAAATAATAACTAAGAAGCTGGAACAAATGAGTGGTGGTGTTAACTCCGCTTAATTATGAAAGTGGTAGATTCCACATTAAAGAAACTATGACACACAAGTTTATTCTTGATGCAATAGAGATGTTTCCAGAAATAAAGTTTAAATATCCTTTCTCTTCTAATGTGACTATACTGAAATAGAATATCAATTTGTATCCTTTCTTAACAAAAGATTGTATAAGTATTTGGATTGTATCATAAGAGGAAAGAATGGCCCAATGGTTGAAGTTATTACCTACCTACTTCTCCAACCACTGACCCCTAAAATTTCAACTTCAGCCTCATTCATGGGATTGGCTGCTTACTTTTTGTCGAGATTATCATTTTTGTTCATTTTACATGTTGCGATTTACACATGAATGAGAAAACTGTTTATGTAAACTGTCACGACCTGGTGTACACAACTTGTTTTTGATCACCCACCATTTCTGAAACTTTATCCCTGTCTGAGTTATTCAATTCATTTTTTTATGAACAGATAAAATGTCACTGGGTAGTGGGAACCAGGCGTTCATTAGTTCCTTAATCAGCTTAGTGCAGCTGGCTTTATCCATGTAAGAGGTGAAAGATTAAAAACTACTGTGTTGAGTTTATACATAATAAAATATATGTAACTTTATAAACATGCCACTTCTGAGGACAAGGATGGCCCACTGCAGCAACAAAGCTGCTGCTGGTATAAAGATGATTAAATTAAGCAATAAAACATTTTACTGTGACTATATCATTAGAAAATAAATCCTTGTACAGCTACCTTTTGGCTTACTTTTTTTTTATCATTAAATTCCACAGTACATCTTAAAAATTAGAAGCAAATAAAAATCACTCATTGAAGCATAGTAAACATGAAAGTATTCATTGTTAAAACCACAAAAACACTAAAAAACAAATTTGTAAAAATACAGTCCAACACCAGGCAGTAAATCATTGTACATCAGATCTGCCTTGCACCACTTGAATTAACTTGATCACTCTCTAACTAAATTTGTAAATGACAAACTGATACAACCATCATCAATATCAGTTGCTTTCGTCACTCCATGAAGCATCTTTGCTCACTCTTCATTTAGTTTAATGGTGTGATCTGAAACTATAATTGCTGTATAATGCAGTCATTAAATGCACTTGTGAATTAGTTAAAAATCTGTAATTTCATCACTCTGAATGTGTAAAAATTGTGTTTCTCCCTCCTCACTAAACTGACCAGTTTTTCCATTTCACCACTTCAGTATACCTTAAGCACAAAAGGCCCATAATTTTTAAAATCCACTTATTTTATTGCGACGTATTTGATTATCAAATGTCCAGAATAATGAAAATAAATTCTGCTGAAAACTGAGGACCTTTAATACAAGAATAGCATTGATGTTATCTTTTTTAAGTCGCCTTCTTTCATCTTTTAAGGTGAACTGGAGTTACTAAACTACATCAAACAAACGATGGAAGTTAAGGAGACTTACACTGAGGGATGAAGCAGGGTGACAGCATATCTTTCATACCTGAGAGGGTGATAGTTATAAATTATGAAAAAGAAAATGTAATAAACTGAAGAAATCAGTTTAGTTTTATCAATGGACATTATTTTCTTTATATGTATTTACACCTGCTATATAATTTGGCTCCACAATGTTTTTCTAAATCTTTACATCTGTTTTTCAGATTTCTATGTCTCTACATTTGAAAGTAATGATATTTACTTGATGGTGTGAAGTTCCAGGTGATTCAGCTGTTTAGGTCACCCAACTCACGTTGGTATCATTAAGCATGAAAACTATTAATTCTGCTTCAGATATTATACCTGGGGACAAAGGAGAAAAAATACTACCTACATATATCCTCCTCTTCATAAGTCAAGCAAGAAGAGGAGTTGGAATTCCTCTTCTGTATTGTTTAAAAAAGGGGAATACAATCTGCCAAGCAAGAAAATGACTTCAAAAGCTTAGGTGTCTGTTTCTTGACATGACCTTGCTAAGGCTGAAAAGGCAAGTATGAATGAAAAAAGATATGGTCTGTGGGGCCAGATTATAGATAAAAAGTTGTGGTTTTGGTGCATTACACATGACAACTTGAGAGTGGATATGTAAGGCATGTGTACATGTAGGAAGAGAGGAAAATGATTGGTTCTCAGTGAATGTAGGTTTGCGGCAGGGGTGTGTGATGTTCCATGGTTGTTTAATTTATTTATGGTTGGGGTTGTTAGGGAGGTGAATGCAAGAGTTTTGGAAAGAGGGGCAAGTATGCAGTCTGTTGTGGATGAGAGAGCTTGGGAAGCGAGTCAGTTGTTGTTAACTGACGATACAGCGCTGGGGGCTGATTCGTATGAGAAACTGCAGAAGCTGGTGACTGAGTTTGGTAAAGTGTGTGAGAGAAGAAAGCTGAGAGTAAATGTGAATAAGAGCAAGGTTATTATGTACAGTAGGGTTGAGGGACAAGTCAATTGGGAGCTAAGTTTGAATGGAGAAAAACTGAAGGAAGTGAAGTGTTTTAGATATCTGGAGTGGATTTGGCAGCGGATGGAACCATGGTAGTGGAAGTGATTCATAGGGTGGGGGAGGGAGTGAAAGTTCTGGGAGCGTTGAAGAATGTGTGGAAGTCGAGAACATTATCTCGGAAAGCAAAAATGGGTATGTTTGAAGGAATAGTGGTTCCAACAATGTTATATGGTTGCAAGGTGTGGGCTATAGATAAGAGTTGTGCAGAGGAGGGTGGATGTGCTGGAAATGAGATGTTTGAGGACAATATGTGGTGTGAGGTGGTTTGATCGAGTAAGTGATAATAGGATAAGAAAGATGTGTGGTAATACAAAGAGTGTGGTTGAGAGAGCAGAAGAGGGTGTTTTGAAATGGTTTGGTCACATGGCGAGAATGAGTGAGGAAAGATTGACCAAGAGGATATATGTCTCAGGTGGAGGGAATGAGGAGAAGTGGGAGACCAAATTGGAGGTGGTAAGATGGAGTGAAAAAGATTTTGAGTGATCGGGGCTTGAACATGAAGGAGGGTGAAAGGTGTGCAAGGAATAGAGTGAATTGGATCGATGTGGTATACCGGGGTCGAAGTGCTGTCAATGGACTGAACCAGGGCATGTGAAGCATCTGGGGTAAACCATAGAAAGTTCTGTAGGGCTTGGATGTGGAAAGGGAGCTGTGGTTTTGGTGCATTATTACATGACAGCTAGAGACTGAGTGTGAATGAATGTGGCCTTTGTTGTCTTTTCCTAGCACTACCTCGCGCACATGAGGGGGGAAGGGGTTGTCATTTCATGTGTGGCAGGGTGGCGATGGGAATGAATAAAGGCAGACAGCATGAATTATGTACATGTGTATATATGTATATGTCTGTGTGTGTATATATATGTATACGTTGAGATGTATAGGTATGTATGTTTGCGTGTGTGGACGTGTATGTAATACATGTGTATGTGGGTGGGTTGGGCCGTTCTTTCGTCTGTTTCCTTGCACTACCTCACTAACGCGAGAGACAGTGGCAAAGCAAAATAAATAAATAAATAAAATATATATATATATATATATATATATATATATACATATATATATATATATATTTTTTTTTTTTTTTCATACTATTTGCCATTTCCCGCGTTAGCGAGGTAGCATTAAGAACAGAGAACCCAGGGATAATATATATATATATATATATATATATATATATATTATACTTGCCCCTCTTTCCAAAACTCTTGCATTCACCTCCCTAACAACCCCATCCATAAACAAATTAAACAACCATGGAGACATCACACACCCCTGCCGCAAACCTACATTCACTGAGAACCAATCACTTTCCTCTCTTCCTACACGTACACATGTCTTACATCCTCAATAAAAACTTTTCACTGCTTCTAACAACTTGCCTCCAACACCATATATTCTTAATACCTTCCACAGAGCATCTCTATCAACTCTTATCATATGCCTTCTCCAGATCTATAAATGCTACATACAAATCCATTTGCTTTTCTAAGTATTTCTCACTTACATTCTTCAAAGCAAACATCTGATCCACACATCCTCTACCACTTCTGAAACCACACTGCTCTTCCCCAATCTGATGCTCTGTACATGCCTTCACCCTCTCAATCAATACCCTCCCATATAATTTACCAGGAATACTCAACAAACTTATACCTCTGTAATTTGAGCACTCACGCTTATCCCCTTTGCCTTTGTACAATGGCACTATGCAAGCATTCCGCCAATCCTCAGGCACCTCACCATGAAGCATACATACATTAAATAACCTTACCGATCAGTCAACAATACAGTCACCCCCTTTTTTAATAAATTCCACTGCAATACCATCCAAACCTGCTGCCTTGCCGGCTTTCATATATATATATATATATATATATATATATATATATATATATATATATATATATATATATTTTTTTTATTTATTATACTTTGTCGCTGTCTCCCGCGTTTGCGAGGTAGCACAAGGAAACAGACGAAAGAAATGGCCCAACCCCCCCCATACACATGTATATACATATGTCCACACACGCAAATATACATACCTACACAGCTTTCCATGGCTTACCCCAGACGCTTCACATGCCTTGATTCAATCCACTGACAGCACGTCAACCCCGGTATACCACATCGCTCCAATTCACTCTATTCCTTGCCCTCCTTTCACCCTCCTGCATGTTCAGGCCCCGATCACACAAAATCTTTTTCACTCCATCTTTCCACCTCCAATTTGGTCTCCCTCTTCTCCTCGTTCCCTCCACCTCCGACACATATATCCTCTTGGTCAATCTTTCCTCACTCATCCTCTCCATGTGCCCAAACCATTTCAAAACACCCTCTTCTGCTCTCTCAACCACGCTCTTTTTATTTCCACACATCTCTCTTACCCTTACGTTACTCACTCGATCAAACCACCTCACACCACACATTGTCCTCAAACATCTCATTTCCAGCACATCCATCCTCCTGCGCACAACTCTATCCACAGCCCACGCCCCGCAACCATACAACATTGTTGGAACCACTATTCCTTCAAACATACCCATTTTTGCTTTCCGAGATAATGCTCTCGACTTCCACACATTCTTCAAGGCCCCCAGAATTTTCGCCCCCTCCCCCACCCTATGATCCACTTCCGCTTCCATGGTTCCATCCGCTGCCAGATCCACTCCCAGATATCTAAAACACTTCACTTCCTCCAGTTTTTCTCCATTCAAACTCACCTCCCAATTGACTTGACCCTCAACCCTACTGTACCTAATAACCTTGCTCTTATTCACATTTACTCTTAACTTTCTTCTTCCACACACTTTACCAAACTCAGTCACCAGCTTCTGCAGTTTCTCACATGAATCAGCCACCAGCGCTGTATCATCAGCGAACAACAACTGACTCACTTCCCAAGCTCTCTCATCCCCAACAGACTTCATACTTGCCCCTCTTTCCAAAACTCTTGCATTCACCTCCCTAACAACCCCATCCATAAACAAATTAAACAACCATGGAGACATCACACACCCCTGCCGCAAACCTACATTGACTGAGAACCAATCACTTTCCTCTCTTCCTACACGTACACATGCCTTACATCCTCGATAAAACCTTTTCACTGCTTCTAACAACTTGCCTCCCACACCATATATTCTTAATACCTTCCACAGAGCATCTCTATCAACTCTATCATATGCCTTCTCCAGATCCATAAATGCTACATACAAATCCATTTGCTTTTCTAAGTATTTCTCACATACATTCTTCAAAGCAAACACCTGATCCACACATCCTCTACCACTTCTGAAACCACACTGCTCTTCCCCAATCTGATGCTCTGTACATGCTTTCACCCTCTCAATCAATACCCTCCCATATAATTTACCAGGAATACTCAACAAACTTATACCTCTGTAATTTGAGCACCCACTCTTATCCCCTTTGCCTTTGTACAATGGCACTATGCACGCATTCCGCCAATCCTCAGGCACCTCACCGTGAGTCATACATACATTAAATAACCTTACCAAGCAGTCAACAATACAGTCACCCCCTTTTTTAATAAATTCCACTGCAATACCATCCAAACCTGCTGCTTTGCCGGCTTTCATCTTCCGCAAAGCTTTTACTACCTCTTCTCTGTTTACCAAATCATTTTCCCTAACCCTCTCACTTTACACACCACCTCGACCAAAACACCCTATATCTGTCACTCTATCATCAAACACATTCAACAAACCTTCAAAATACTCACTCCATCTCCTTCTCACATCACCACTACTTGTTATCACCTCCCCATTTGCGCCCTTCACTGAAGTTCCCATTTGCTCCCTTGTCTTACGCACTTTATTTACCTCCTTCCAGAACATCTTTTTATTCTGCCTAAAATTTAATGATACTCTCTCACCCCAACTCTCATTTGCCCTTTTTTTCTTTTCACCTCTTGCACCTTTCTCTTGACCTCCTGTCTCTTTCTTTTATACGTCTCCCACTCAACTGCATTTTTTCCCTGCAAAAATCGTCCAAATGCCTCTCTCTTCTCTTTCACTAATATATATATATATATATATATATATAAATATATATATATATATATATATTATCCCTGGGGATAGGGGAGAATGAATACTTCCCACGTATTCCCTGCATGTCGTAGAAGGCGACTAAAAGGGGAGGGAGCAGGTGGCTGGAAATCCTCCCCTCTCGTTTTTTTTTTTAATTTTCCAAAAGAAGGAACAGAGAAGGGGGCCAGTGAGGATATTCCCTCTAAGGCCCAGTCCTCTGTTCTTAACGCTACCTCGCTAATGCGGGAAATGGCAAATAGTATGAATGAAAAAGAATATATATATATATATATATATATATATATATATATATATATATATATATATATATATATATGTATATATATATATATTTTTTTTTTTTTATACTTTGTCGCTGTCTCCCGCGTTTGCGAGGTAGCGATATATATATATATATTTTTTTTTCATACTATTCGACATTTCCCGCCTCAGCGAGGTAGCGTTAAGAACAGAGGACTGGGCCTCTGAGGAAACATCCTCACCCGCCCCCCTTCTCTGTTCCTTCCTTTGGAAAATTAAAAAAAAAATGAGAGGGGAAGGTTTCCAGCCCCCCGCTCCCTTCTCTTTTAGTCGCCTTCTACGACACGCAGGGAATACGTGGGAAGTATTCTTTCTCCACTATCCCCAGGGATAATATATATATATATATATATATATATATATATATATATATATATATATATATATATATATATATATCTCTTTTTTTTCTTTTAAACTATCCGCCATTTCCCGCATTAGCGAGGTAGCGTTAAGAACAGAGGACTGGGCCTTTGTGGAATATCCTCACCTGGCCCCCCTCTGTTCCTTCTTTTGGAAAATTAAAAAAAAGAAAAAAAAAAACGAGAGGGGAGGATTTCCAGCCTCCTGCTCCCTCCCCTTTTAGTCGCCTTCTACGACACGCAGGGAATACGTGGGAAGTATTCTTCATCCCCTATCCCCAGTGATATATATATATATATATATATATATATATATATATATATATATATATATATATATATATATACATATATATCCCAGGGGGATACCGGAGAAAGAATACTTGTGGAACGTGACTAAATGGGGAGGGAGCGGGGAACTGGAAATCCTCCTCTCCTGTTTTTAATTTTCCAAAAGAAGGAACAGAGAAAGAGGCTAAGTGAGGATA
Organism: Panulirus ornatus; assembly: GCF_036320965.1. Taxonomy (NCBI): domain Eukaryota; kingdom Metazoa; phylum Arthropoda; class Malacostraca; order Decapoda; family Palinuridae; genus Panulirus; species Panulirus ornatus. Next base: position 21,508,950 of record NC_092287.1, on the reverse strand, counting down.
TTCCCTCTAAGGCTCAGTCCTCTGTTCTTAATGCTAACTCGCTAATGTGGGAAATGGTGTATATTTTATTAATATCTTTTTATTTTCAATTATTATTCTCTGTCATTGTCTCCTGCATTAGCGAGGTAGTGCGAAGAAACAGAAGAAAGAATGGCCCATCCCACCCACATAAACATGTATGCACATACATGTCCACACATGCACATATACATACCTATACATTTCAATGTATACATATACAATACATATATATATATATATATATATATATATATATATATATATATATATATATATATATATATATATATATATATATATTTTCTTTTCTTTCAAACTATTCGCCATTTCCTGCATTAGCGAGGTAGCGTTAAGAACAGAGGACTGGGCCTTTGAGGGAATACCCTCACCTGGCCCAATTCTCTGTTCCTTCTTTTGGAAAAATTAAAAAAAATACGAGAGGGGAGGATTTCCAGCCCCCCGCTCCCTCCCCTTTCAGTCGCCTTCTACGACACGCAGGGAATACGTGGGAAGTATTCTTTCTCCCCTATCCCCAGGGAATATATATATATATATATATATATATATATATATATATACAGACATATACATATATACACACTTCATACTTGCTGCCTTTATTCATTCCCGTCACCACCCCGCCACATATGAAATGACACCCCCCTCCCTCTGCATGTGCACAAGTTAGAGATAGGAAAAGACAACAAAGGCCACATTCTTTCACACTCAGTCTCTAGCTATCATGTGTAATGCACTGAAACCATTATACATATTTGCTGTTTCCCATGTCAGCAAGGTAGCACTAGGAAACAGATGGAGAATGGCCCATCCACTCATATATGCATGCATATATATATACATATATATATATATATATGGTTTCAGAAGTGGTAGAGGATGTGTGGATCAGGTGTTTGCTTTGAAGAATGTATGTAAGAAATACTTAGAAAAGCAAATGGATTTGTATGTAGCATTTATGGATCTGGAGAAGGCATATGATAGAGTTGACAGAGATGCTCTGTGGAAGGTATTAAGAATATATGGTGTGGGAGGCAAGTTGTTAGAAGCAGTGAAAAGTTTTTATCGAGGATGTAAGGCATGTGTACGTGTAGGAAGAGAGGAAAGTGATTGGTTCTCAGTCAATGTAGGTTTGCAGCAGGGGTGTGTGATGTCTCCATGGTTGTTTAATTTGTTTATGGATGGGGTTGTTAGGGAGGTGAATGCAAGAGTTCTGGAAAGAGGGGCAAGTATGAAGTCTGTTGTGGATGAGAGAGCTTGGGAAGTGAGTCAGTTGTTGTTCGCTGATGATACAGTGCTGGTGGCTGATTCATGTGAGAAACTGCAGAAGCTGGTGACTGAGTTTGGTAAAGTGTGTGAAAGAAGAAAGTTAAGAGTAAATGTGAATAAGAGCAAGGTTATTAGGTACAGTAGGGTTGAGGGTCAAGTCAGTTGGGAGGTAAGTTTGAATGGAGAAAAACTGGAGGAAGTAAAGTGTTTTAGATATCTGGGAGTGGATCTGGCAGCGGATGGAACCATGGAAGCGGAAGTGGATCATAGGGTGGGGGAGGGGGCGAAAATCCTGGGAGCCTTGAAGAATGTGTGGAAGTCGAGAACATTATCTCGGAAAGCAAAAATGGGTATGTTTGAAGGAACAGTGGTTCCAACAATTTTGTATGGTTGCGAGGCGTGGGCTATGGATAGAGTCATGCGCAGGAGGGTGGATGTGCTGGAAATGAGATGTTTGAGGAAAATGTGTGGTGTGAGGTGGTTTGATCGAGTAAGTAACGTAAGGGTAAGAGAGATGTGTGGAAATAAAAAGAGCGTGGTTGAGAGAGCAGAAGAGGGTGTTTTGAAATGGTTTGAGCACATGGAGAGAATGAGTGAGGAAAGATTGACCAAGAGGATATATGTGTCGGAGGTGGAGGGAACGAGGAGAAGTGGGAGGCCAAATTGGAGGTGGAAAGAAGGAGTGAAAAAGATTTTGTGTGATCGGGGCCTGAACATGCAGGAGGGTGAAAGGAGGGCAAGGAATAGAGTGAATTGGATCGATGTGGTATACCGGGGATGACGTGCTGTCAGTGGATTGAATCAGGGCATGTGAAGCGTCTGGGGTAAAACCATGGAAAGCTGTGTAGGTATGTATATTTGCGTGTGTGGACGTGTATGTATATACATGTGTATGGGGGTGGGTTGGGCCATTTCTTTCGTCTGTTTCCTTGCGCTACCTCGCAAACGTGGGAGACAGCGGCAAAAAAAAAAAAAAAAAAAAAACACGCAAATATACATACCTACACAGCTTTCCATGGTTTACCCCCAGACGCTTCACATGCCTTGCTTCAATCCACTGACAGCACGTCAACCCCTGTATACCACATGACTCCAATTCACTCTATTTCTTGCCCTCCTTTCACCCTCCTGCATGTTCAGGCCCCGATCACACAAAATCTTTTTCACTCCATCTTTCCACCTCCAATTTGGTCTCCCTCTTCTCCTCGTTCCCTCCACCTCCGACACATATATCCTCTTGGTCAATCTCTCCTCACTCATTCTCTCCATGTGCCCAAACCATTTCAAAACACCCTCTTCTGCTCTCTCAACCACGCTCTTTTTATTTCCACACATCTCTCTTACCCTTACGTTACTTACTCGATCAAACCACCTCACACCACACATTGTCCTCAAACATCTCATTTCCAGCACATCCATCCTCCTGCGCACATCTCTATCCATAGCCCACGCCTCGCAACCATACAACATTGTTGGAACCACTAATATATATATATATATATATATATATATATATATATATATATATATAAATGCCCACATATGTACACATACATATCAACATACACATATGAAACATTACAAACATACATATGTACATAGTCATACTTGCTTTCCTTCATTCATTCCTGTCACTACCCTGCCTCACAGGAAAACTGCATCGCTTTCCCCTGCTTCAGCGAGGTAGCGCTAGGAAAACAGACAAAAAAGGCTACATTTGTTCACCCTCAGTCTCTAGCTGTCATATATACTTTTTTAAGTGCTCAAGGCCTAAACATAGAGGATATGCACAATAGAGTGAACTGGAGCGATGTGATGTACACATGGCAACATGCTTTTGCTGGACTGAATCAGAGAATATGAAGCAGTTGGGGGAAACCAGAGAAAGGTCTGTGAGGCCTGGTTGTGTGCAGAGTTGCATTACAACTGACAGCTAAAGAATGGAAGTGAATGAATGAGGTCTTAGTTCATCTGTTCCTGGTGTTACTATCCTAAAAAGGGAAATGGCAAACAAGTATGAAAGACAGAAAAAGAAATATACATTTTTCCATACAAGTTTGCCATTTCCCACATCATCAATGTAGTTCCAGGTTCAGTAAAAGATATGGCCTCACTTGCTCACATCTGCTCAAGCTGTCATGTATAATGTACTGACCCCAGAACTGCTGATCCACAACCAGGCCCCAACTGCTTCCTATGCTTTGGTTCAGCCCACTTGACAGCACATTGTTCTCTGTATACAACACTGCTTCTATTTGCTCTATCCATCTCATGCCGCACACACTCCTACATGTTCAGGCTTGAACCTTCAAAGCAACTTTCACTCTGTACTCCCATTTCCTCTCTGGTTTCCCCCTTTTCCCTGTTTCCTCCACCTCTGAAATGTTTACCCTCATAGTGATCCTTTCCTTACTCATCCTTTCTGCATGTCCAAACCATTTCAACACATCCACTTCAGCTCTCATGTATACTCCTGTTCCTACCACAAGTCTCCCTTACTCTACTAATTCTTGTTTGATCTACCTTCCTTACACCATAACTGACATCAAACATTTCATATTTAACACACCACCCTCACCTTTACATTTATTTTTCCCAAAGGTCTATGCTCAAACAGTTATTTTAAACACACCATCCTCACCTTTACATTTTTCCCAAAGGTCCATGCTTTGCATACATACAACACTGATTACTATTTTCAGTTGGAGGGAGAAAAACATAATATTTAAGGATGCAGAATCATGCCATTGTGTCAGAAATTCGTTTAAAAATGTTTCTGATCTTGATTATTAACTGTTTCTGATCTTGATTATTAACAATCAAATATTTTAATGACATTCAAAAGTTAATTCTGCAGATGTACATGATTATACAACAACACAGTAAAGAAATGAAAAGGATTTCATGATCAAAATTGTTTAAATCAAAAACTACACACTGCAGTATATGAATAGTTTTTAGTATGTGCAATAAACAGTTTTTAGTATGTGCAATATTCCACGGCCAAAGAAATTAAAAATAATTTCAGAACATGAAAAACCTAAGATCTTACAGAAGATTTATGGTGTTCTTTAAGTGAGCCAAGGGTTTTATTCTCTAGCAGCGTTACAAGGTTTGATTATGCAGACTCAAGTGGTGAGGGAGCAGGGGTATAATTTGGATCTAGCCCCTAAAACACTTCCAACTGTGTCTGGGAAGGTAGGGCAGCCAGGGCGAGGGGTTACTGTTCCATCTTGATTTACATTAAGTGGATATAAAAGCATGTTCCGTGGTGTTGGTGTATCACCTGGATCAAGATAGGCACAGAGAGCATCTTCAGCTAACAAGCGTACCGTACGCACGCAGTCAACAGATCCAGGATCTGCATACACTGGTGCTGCCTCACCCATGTGCTCAGCCCAAAGTGCTCTTCGGAACATGCTTACATCCCCTTGCGCAAGGTTGCTACCAGATCCACTATGGATGGGCTGGTAACAACCAACAGCAATCTCAGTGTCACGGTTCCCACTGAGTGAACGATCATTTATGTTGGCTGAGCCTATAATGACGTATTCATCATCAAATATAGCCATTTTTGAATGAACATAAATCATGAGTCGGCGATTGGCAAAGGCCAATGTTGTGGTTGGGTCTTCTGGGGCCATCAGCTCAGGAGGAACAGCTTCAGGTGGTTCCTTCTTTCCCAGACACAAGAAAAGAAGGTAATCTTGAGGGTGGGCTTCAATTCCCATCTGTTTGATGGCTGCTGCTACACGGCTATACATCATCTGCATGGTGCGTAGCTGCCAGTGAAGAATCTCTTGTGTAACCTGCAATATCCCACATTATACTTTAGTTGGAGGAATATCATATATGCATTTTATTCTTTTGGAATGCTTTCTCTTGAAGCACTGCAACAGTATTATCAGTTTTAAATCACATGGAAATCAACTTAATTTACAAACACCATCATCATTACAATGTTTTAAGTTTAATAAGATGGGATTTTTTCTTACCAAATATTCTAGGTAGATATGCATTGAATCTCATTTCTTTTTTCCATCCTAGTAGGTAATTAAAGATTAAGGATTTGGATAAAGAAAATGGTAAACCACCCAAGGCATATACTAGGAGTTACAGAAAGAGACATGAGCAGATCACTCACGTCATCAGTAAGTAAAGAGGTTCAAGATATCAAGAATGGAAGAATACCATGTATGAATGTAGATGGTGTGGTAAAACATCGTAATTGGAATTTAGGGACTTCACAGAGGAAATGAAGCATAAAAATACTGGAGTCTGAGACAAAACTCATGTAGAAGACAATCAAATCAAATCTTTCCTGAAGGATATACAATATCCAGGAAGGAAAAAGGGTTTTGGTCCTGTTGATAAAAGGAAAATTAAAGTTTGGAGAACAGCTGGTGGATGTTAGTCTTGTTAGACAATATGTGAAGGATGAAATAAGTAAAGAATTGTAAGCACAATTGTTTTGAAAGTGCACAACCATCTGGTACGACATACAGTATAAAATAAACTAGAATAGATGTTTAAGGAAGATAATGAAGGCACAGTCACTATGATAAAAGGTGATGAAAGCCAAACCCTTCTTACCTCACACACCATGACAGAATGGTTTTAATATTGGGAAACTTTACAAGGAAACAATGGAAACATGAAGCCATATGTGCAAAGATCTGTGATGTAAATTCTTGGAACACGTTTAGGAAAAATTTGTATTCCAACATGCACTGAGCACCTGAAAATCAGAGGATTAGATATGCCAATGCTTGATTTCATTTTCACTTGCAGTAACTAGGAAAAAAGCTGTCACATGTAATCCCAACTAAGAAAAGTGATCATTGGGTTATATGGGAACTGACAAAACAGCACTGAAATATGTAAGGAGACCATACCCTAAGATACAAGAGAATGTTGTTCATAAGCAAGCATATTGTCTATCCAGATCAATTGTGGGACACACTGCATAATGTTACTGTGGACTCCTTGCCCAACCTCTGCCTCACTTACTCACTTCTGTCACTTGCTTTGTCTTGTTATGTAACTGCAGCTTATTGTAACAATGATGAGTGGAATATGGAATTTCAAAGTTAACACAAGAGAAAAGTGACAGTTGGTTCTTGAATATACATAATACTAGGAGAATAGTTACTGGTGGTTCTTCAAATACATAATACTAGGAGAAAAATTACAGGTAGTTTTGAAAATACATAATACAGGAGAAAAGTTACTGGTGGTTCTTGAAAATACATAATACGAGGAGAAAAGTTACACGTGGTTCTTGAAAATACATAATAAAAAGGTCAATTACTGTGTACCATGATTATGAAACAATGGGATTCATGAGTTACCATATTTTTCAATAATAACAAAGTGCTGCTTTCTAAAGATATAAAAGACAACATAAGGTACTACAGTAATTGAGAGGTATTAATGGGCACAAAACATTTACAGTAACTAAAGAAAGAAACAAATATAAAAAGAGATGTAAGTAGTAATCCAATATTACGTACATACTGATCTTTTATCCCTGGGGATAGGGTAGAAAGAATACTTCCCACACATTCCTCACGTGTCGTAGAAGGCGACTAAAGGGACGGGAGCAAGGGGTTAGAAACCCTCCCCTCCTTGTATTTCAACTTTCTAAAAGGGGAAACAGAGGAAGGAGTCACGCGGGGAGTGCTCATACTCCTCGAAGGCTCAGACTGGGGAGTCTAAATGTGTGTGGATGTACCCAAGATGAGAAAAAAGGAGAGATAGGAAGTATGCTTGAGGAAAGGAACCTAGATGTTTTGGCTCTGAGTGAAACGAAGCTCAGGGGTAAAGGGGAAGAGTGGTTTGAGAATGTTTTGGGAGTAAAGTCAGGGGTTGGTGAGAGGATAAGAGCAAGGGAAAGAGTACCTCTACTCCTGAAACAGGAGCAGTTGGAGTATGTGATAGAATGTAAGAAAGTAAACTCTAGATTGATATGGGTAAAACTGAAAGTGGATGGAGAGAGATGGGTGATTATTGGTGCATATGCACCTGGGCATGAGAAGAAAGATCATGAGAGGCAAGTGATTTGGGAGCAGCTGAGTGAGTGTGTTCGTAGTTTTGATGCACAAGACCGGGTTATAGTGATGGGTGGTTTGAATGCGGGTTATAGTGATGGGTGGTTGAATGCAAAGGTGAGTAATGTGGCAGTTGAGGGAATAATTGGTGTACATGGGGTGTTCAGTATTGTAAATGGAAATGGTGAAGAGCTTGTAGATTTGTGTGCTGAAAAAAGGACTGGTGATTGGGAATACCTGGTTTAAAAAGAGAGATATACATAATTATACATATGTGAGTACGAGAGATGGCCAGAGAGTGTTATTGGATTACATGTTAATTGATAGGCGTGCGAAAGAGAGACTTTTAGATGTTAAGGTGCTGAGAGGTGCAACTGGAGGGATGTCTGATCATTATCTTGTGGAGGCGAAGGTGAAGATTTGTAGAGGTTTGCAGAAAAGAAGAGAGAATGCTGGGGTTAAGAGAGTGGTGAGAGTAAGTGTGCTTGGGAAGGAGACTTGTGTGAGGAATTACCAGGAGAGACTGAGTGCAGAATGGAAAAAGGTGAGAGCAATGGACATAAGGGGAGTGGGGGAGGAATGGGATGTATTTAGGGAAGCAGTGATGGTTTGCACAAAAGATGCTTGTGGCATGAGAAGCGTGGGAGGTGGACAGATTAGAAAGGGTAGTGAGTGGTGGGATGAAGAAGTAAGATTATTAGTGAAAGAGAAGAGAGGCATTTGAATGAGTTTTGCAGGGAAATAGTGCAAATGACTGGGAGATGTATAAAAGAAAGAGGCAGGAGGTCAAGAGAAAGGTGCAAGAGGTGAAAAAGAGGGCAAATGAGAGTTGGGGTGTGAGAGTATCCTTAAATTTTAGGGAGAATAAAAAGATGTTTTGGAAGGAGGCAAATAAAGTGCGTAAGACAAGAGAACAAATGGGAACATCGGTGAAGGGGAAAATGGGAAGGTAATAACAAGTAATGGTGATGTGAGAAGGAGATGGAGTGAGTATTTTGAAGGTTTGTTGAATGTGTTAGATCATACAGTGGCAGATATAGGGCGTTTTGGTCAAGGTGGTGTGCGAACTGAGAGGGTTAGGGAAAAAGATTTGGTAAACAGAGAAGAGGTAATAAAAGCTCTTGGTAGATGAAAGCCGGCAAGGCAGCGGGTTTGGATGGTATTGTAGTGGAATTTATCAAAAAGGGGCAACTGTGTTGTTGACTGGTTGGTAAGGATATTCAGTTGCCATTGTACAAAGGCAAAGGGGATAAAGGTGAATGCTTCAAATTACAGAGGTATAAGTTTGTTGAGTATTCTTGGGAAATTATATGGGAGGGTACTGAATGAGAGGGTGAAAGCATGTACAGAGCATCAGACAGCAGATTGGGGAAGAGCAGTGTGGTTTCAGAAGTGGTAGAGGATGTGTGGATCAGGTGTTTGCTTTGAAGAATGTATGTGAGAAATACTTAGAAAAACAAATGGATTTGTAAGTAGCATTTATGGATCTGGAGAAGGCATATGGTAGAGTTGATAGAGATGCTCTGTGGAAGGTATTACGAATATATGGTGTGGGAGGCAAGTTGTTAGAAGCAGTGAAAAGTTTTTATCGAGGATGTAACGCATGTGTACGTGTAGGAAGAGGGGAAAGTGATTGGTTCTCAGTAAATGTAGGTTTGCGGCAGGGGTGTGTGATGTCTCCATGGTTGTTTAATTTGTTTATGGATGGGGTTGTTAGGGAGGTGAATGCAAGAGTTTTGGAAAGAGGGGCAAGTATGCAGTCTGTTGTGGATGAGAGAGCTTGGGAAGTGAGTCAGTTGTTGTTCGCTGATGATACAGCACTGGTGGCTGATTCATGTGAGAAACTGCAGAAGCTGGTGACTGAGTTTGGTAAAGTGTGTGAAAGAAGAAAGTTGAGAGTAAATGTGAATAAGATTAAGGTTATTAGGTACAGTAGGGTTGAGGGTCAAGTCAATTGGGAGGTAAGTTTGAATGGAGAAAAACTGGAGGAAGTGAAGTGTTTTAGATATCTGGGAGTGGATTTGGCAGCAGATGGAACCATGGAAGCGGAAGTGAATCATAGGGTTGGGGAGGGAGCAAAAATTCTAGGAGCCTTGTAGAATGTGTGGAAGTTGAGAACTTTATCGTGGAAAGCAAAAATGGGTATGTTTGAAGGAATAGTGGTTCCAACAATGTTGTATGGTTGTGAGGCGTGGGCTATGGATAGAGTTGTGCGGAGGAGGGTGGATGTGCTGGAAATGAGATGTTTGAGGACAATGTGTGGTGTCAGGTGGTTTGATCGAGTAAGTAATGTAAGGGTAAGAGAGATGCGTGGAAATAAAAAGAGCACGGTTGAGAGAGCAGAAGAGGGTGTTTTGAAATGGTTTGGGCACATGCAGAGAATGAGTGAGGAAAGATTGACCAAGAGGATATATGTGTCGGAGGTGGAGGGAACGAGGAGAAGTGGGAGACCAAATTGGACGTGGAAAGATGGAGTGAAAAAGATTTCAAGTGATCGGGGCCTGAACATGCAGGAGGGTGAAAGGAGGGCAAGGAATAGAGTGAATTGGATCGATGTGGTATACCGGGGTCGACGTGCTGTCAATGGATTGAATCAGGGCATGTGAAGCGTCTGGGGTAAACCATGGAAAGTTCTGTGGGGCCTGGATGTGGAAAGGGAGCTGTGGTTTTGGGCATTATTGCATGACAGCTAGAGACTGAGTGTGAACAAATGGGGCCTTTGTTTTCTTTTCCTAGCGCTACCTCGCACACATGAGGGGGGAGGGGGATGTTATTCCATGTGTGGCGAGGTGGCAATGGGAATGAATAAAGGCAGACAGTGTGAATTGTGTGCATGTGTATATATGTATGTGTCTGTGTGTGTATATATATGTGTACATTGAGATGTATAGGTATGTATATTTGCGTGTGTGGACGTATATGTATATACATGTGTATGGGGGTGGGTTGGGCCATTTCTTTCGTCTGTTTCCTTGCACTACCTCGCAAACACGGGAGACAGCGACAAAGCAAAATAAAAAATGAAATATTAAATATATATGTTAAGAGTAAATGTGAATAAGAGCAAGGTTATTAGGTACAGTAGGGTTGAGGGTCAAGTCAATCGGGAGGTGAGTTTGAATGGAGAAAAACTGGAGGAAGTGAAGTGTTTTAGATATCTGGGAGTGGATCTGGCAGCGGATGGAACCATGGAAGCGGAAGTGGATCATAGGGTGGGGGAGGGGGCGAAAATTCTGGGGGCCTTGAAGAATGTGTGGAAGTCGAGAACATTATCTCGGAAAGCAAAAATGGGTATGTTTGAAGGAATAGTGGTTCCAACAATGTTGTATGGTTGCGAGGCGTGGGCTATGGATAGAGTTGTGCGCAGGAGGATGGATGTGCTGGAAATGAGATGTTTGAGGACAATGTGTGGTGTGAGGTGGTTTGATCGAGTGAGTAACGTAAGGGTAAGAGAGATGTGTGGAAATAAAAAGAGCGTGGTTGAGAGAGCAGAAGAGGGTGTTTTGAAGTGGTTTGGGCACATGGAGAGAATGAGTGAGGAAAGATTGACCAAGAGGATATATGTGTCGGAGGTGGAGGGAATGAGGAGAAGAGGGAGACCAAATTGGAGGTGGAAAGATGGAGTGAAAAAGATTTTGTGTGATCGGGGCCTGAACATGCAGGAGGGTGAAAGGAGGGCAAGGAATAGAGTGAATTGGAGCGATGTGGTATACCGGGGTTGACGTGCTGTCAGTGGATTGAATCAAGGCATGTGAAGCGTCTGGGGTAAGCCATGGAAAGCTGTGTAGGTATGTATATTTGCGTGTGTGGACGTATGTATATACATGTGTATGGGGGGGGGGGTTGGGCCATTTCTTTCGTCTGTTTCCTTGCGCTACCTCGCAATCGCGGGAGACAGCGACAAAGTATAATAAAAATATATAATATGTTATATTTATTTATCTACTTATTTTGCTTTGTCGCTGTCTCCCGCGTTAGCGGGGTAGCGCAAGGAAACAGACGAAAGAAAGGCCCAACCCATCCACATACACATGTATATACATACACATCCACATACAGCACATATACATACCTATACATCTCAATGTATACATATATATACACACACAGACATATACATATATACTCATGTACATAATTCATACTGTCTACCTTTATTCATTCCCATCGCCACCCCGCCACACATGGAATAACAACACCCTCCCCCTCATGTGTGCAAGGTAGCACTAGGAAAAGACAACAAAGGCCCCATTCCTTCACACTCAGTCTCTAGCTGTCATGTAATGATGCACCTGAAACCACAGCTCCCTTTCCACATCTGGGCCCCACAGAGCTTTCCATGGTTTACTCCAGACGCTTCACATGCCCTGGTTCAATCCATTGACAGCACGTCGACCCCGGTATACCACATCGTTCCAATTCACTCTGTTCCTTGCACGCCTTTCACCCTCCTGCATGTTCAGGCCCCGATCACTCAAAATCTTTTTCACTCCATCTTTCCACCTCCAATTTGGTCTCCCACTTCTCATCGTTCCCTCCACCTCTGACACATACATCCTCTTGGTCAATCTTTCCTCAATCATTCTCTGCATGTGACCAAACTATATCAAAACACCCTCTTCTGCTCTCTCAACCACACTCTTTTTATTACCACACATCTCTCTTACCGTACTATTACTTACTAGATCAAACCACCTCACACCACATATTGTCCTCAAACATCTCATTTCCAGCACATCGACCCTCCTCCACACGACTCTATCCATAGCCCATGCCTCACAACCATACAACATTGTTGGAACCACTATTCCTTCAAATATACCCATTTTTGCTTTCCGAGATAATGTTTTCGACTTCCACACATTCTTCAAGGCTCCCAGAATTTTCACCCCCTCCCCCACCCTATGACTCACTTCCACTTCCATGGTTACATCCGCTGCCAAATCCACTCCCAGATATCTAAAACACTTCACTTCCTCCAGTTTATCTCCATTCAAACTTACCTCCCAATTTACTTGACCCTCAACCCTACTGTACCTAATAACATTACTCTTATTCACATTTACTCTCAACTTTCTTCTTTCACACACTTTACCAAACTCAGTCACTAGCTTCTGCAGTTTCTCACATGAATCAGCCACCAGCGCTGTATCATCAGCGAACAACAACTGACTCACTTCCCAAGCTCTCTCATCCACAACAGACTGCATACTTTCCCCTCTTTCCAAAACTCTTGCATTCACCTCCCTAACAACCCCATCCATAAACAAATTAAACAACCATGGAGACATCACACATCCCTGCCGCAAACCTACATTCACTGAGAACCAATCACTTTCCTCTCTTCCTACACATACACATGCCTTCTAACAACTTGACTCTTAATACCTTCCAAAGAGCATCTCTATCAACTCTTATCATATGCCTTCTCTAGATCCATAAATGCTACATACAAATCCATTTACTTCTCTAAGTATTTCTCACATACATTCTTTATTTCTCACATACATTCTTCAAAGCAAACACCTAATCCACACATACTCTACCACTTCTGAAATCACACTGCTCTTCCCCAATCTGATGCTCTGTACATGCCTTCACCCTCACAATCAATACCCTCCCATATAATTTACTAGGAATACTCAACAAACTTATACCTCTGTAATTTGAGCACTCACTCTTATCCCCTTTGCCTTTGTACAATGGCACTATGCAAGCATTCCGCCAATCCTCAGGCACCTCACCATGAATCATACATACATTAAATAAACTTACCAACCAGTCAACAATACAGTCACCACCTTTTTCAATAAATTCCACTGCAATACCATCCAAACCCGCTGCCTTGCTGGCTTTCATCTTCCGCAAAGCTTTTACTGCCTCTTCTCTGTTTACCAAATCATTTTCCCTAACCCTCTCACTCTGCACACCGCCTCGACCAAAACACCCTATATCTGCCACTCTATCATGAAACACATTCAACAAACCTTCAAAATACTCACTCCATCTCCTTCTCACATCACCACTACTTGTTATCACCTCCCCATTAGCCCCCTTCACTGAAGTTCCCATTTGTTCCCTTGTCTTATGCACTTTATTTACCTCCTTCCAAAACATCTTTTTCTCCCTAAAATTTAACGATACTCTCTCACCCCAACTCTCATTTGCCCTCTTTTTCACCTCTTGCACCTTTCTCTTGACCACCTGCCTCTTTCTTTTATACATCTCCCACTCATTTGCATTATTTCCCTGCAAAAATCATCTGCATGACTCTCTCTTCTCTTTCACTAATAATCTGACTTCTTCATCCCACCAATAACTACCCTTTCTAATTTGCCCACCTCCCACGCTTCTCATGCCACAAGCATCTTTTGCGCAAGCCATCACTGCTTCCCTAAATACATCCCATTCCTCTCCCACTCCCCTTACGTCCTTTGTTCTCACCTTTTTCCATTCTGTATTCAGTCTCTCCTGGTACTTCCTCACACAAGTCTCCTTCCCAAGCTCACTCTCTTCACCCCAACGTTCTCTCTTCTTTCCTGAAAACCCCTACAAATCTTAACCTTTGCCTCCACAAGATAATGATCAGACATCCCTCCCGTTGCACCTCTCAGCACATTAACATCCAAAAGTCTCTCTTTCGCGCTCCTGTCAATTAACACGTAAACCAATAATGCTCTCTGGCCATCTCTCCTACTTACATATGTATACTTATGTGTATCTCTCTTTTTAAACCAGGTATTCCCAATCACCAGTCCTTTTTCAGCACATAAATCTACAAGCTCTTCACCATTTCCATTTACAACAGTGAACACCCCATGTATACCAATTATTCCCTCAACTGCCACATTACTCACCTTTGCATTGAAATCATCCATCACTATAACCCGGTCTCGTGCATCAAAACCACTAACACACTCATTCAGCTGCTCCCAAAACACTTGCCTCTCATGATCTTTCTTCTCATGCCCAGGTGCATATGCACCGATATTCACCCATCTCTCTCCAGCAACTTTCAGTTTTACCCATATCAATCTAGAGTTACTTTCTTATACTATATCACATACTCCCACCACTCCTGTTTTAGGAGTAGTAGTAGGTATGTATATGTGCGTGTGTAGACGTGGATGTATATGCATGTGTAGGGGGTGGGTTGGGCCATTCTTTAGTTGTTTCCTTGCGCTACCTCGCTAATGCGGAAGACAGTAACAAAGTGTAATGAATAAAATATAAATAAATAAACCGACTTACGAACTATGCGACTTACGACCATACGTAACATGCGACCGGAAAAAATGTCAAAATATGTACGTAAATATAGAAATTACCCTTGGTCGCACGTCCACCGGTGCTACCGATCCCGGCGTTGTGTACATCATAGCACCACTCAGTAAGAGCGCGGTTTTTTTTCCAAGTAAATCTAACGAATTTTCGTACTGGATTAAACCATTTTTGTATTAAACCCCAAATAAGATGACGAGTAAGAGGGAACACCCATCACATATTGATAGATCTGACAAGAACCAGAGGAAGACGCTCGATCTTGGAATTTAAAAAAGGTAATCAATATGAAGGAATAAAAGAAGTTAATGTGAAGCAGTGAAAGGTTCGGCATGTATGAAGTCTATGATAAGAACAAAGCAACGACAGGGGCCCATCCACGAAATGGAAAAGTTATTGATGCTGTAGATGGAAGATCAAATAAAAAAAAAATGAACTTATTAACAATTGAGGCGAAGGCTAAGACGTCTTTATGAGACTTTGAAGGAGCAACCAGGAGAGGATTACATCGAGAACATCACAGCAAATCATGGTTCAACAGATATAACTTGCAGAATGTTCGAGTCACAGGTGAAACAACAAGCGCTGACGAAGGAAGGAACAAGTAAAAATCAATAGAAATACATAGATATAAAAATTACGGTAGGTCGTACGACCGCCAGTGCTAACTGCTGAGTGCATACGTAAGTGAATGTCAGTAAGCAAGCGTTATTCAAGTGAATCTACCACATTTTTGTGCTGGATTAAGCCACTTTTGTATCAAAACCCCAAATAAGATGACGAGCAAGAGGAAAACTCCATCACATGTTGAGAGATCTGGCAAGAAGCCGAGGAAGACGCTCGATTTGGAATTGAAAATGAAGGTAATCACATATATGAAGGTAAAATAAAAGTTATTGCGATTGCACGGGGTATACAGTTGTCCCATTGGACTGTGTCCACAATTTTAAAGGAAAAGAAAAATACGAGAAGCAGTGAAAGGTTCGGTAAGTATGAAGTCTACGAGAATGAAGCAACGACAAGGGCACATCCACGAAATGGAAAAGTTGTTAATGGTGTGGATGGAAGATCAAATAAAAAAAAAAAAAGTGTGCCGCTAAGCTTACTAACAATTCAGGCGAGAGCTAGAAAGTCTTTTCCAGACTCTGAAGGAGCGAGTGGGAGAGGATTTCACTGAGAACTTTGTCAGAAAGTCATGATTTCATAGATTCAAAAGCTTGCACAATGTTCGAGTCATAGGTGAAGCAGCGAGTACTGACGAAGGAGCTGCCGAAAAGTTCATTGAAAGTTTGGATGAATCGATCTTTGAACTGAAGAATCTTAAATAAATGGCGAAAAGAAACTACAGAATCATATAATGAAGCTGGTTACTAAAAAACGAGATAATCATGATAGAAATTGAGTAGGATAAAAGAATGCTGTACAGGTATATGAATTCTAAATGCCATGCTGACTTATGTCCGATGTACGTCCATTCTGAGATGCGACCGGAACTCTGACGTATGTCAGCACGTATATGTATATATATATATATATATATATATATATATATATATATATATATATATATATATATATATATATATATTATACCTGGGGATAGGGGAGAAAGAATACTTCCCACGTATTCCCTGCGTGTCGTAGAAGGCGACTAAAAGGGGAGGGAGCGGGGGGGGCTGTAAATCCTCTCCTCTCTTTTTTTTTTTTTTATTTTCCAAAAAAAAGGAACAGAGAAGGGGGCCAGGTGAGGATATTCCCTCAAAGGCCCAGTTCTCTGTTCTTAACGCTACGCGGGAAATGGCGAAGTTTGAAAGAAATATATATATATATATATATATATATATATATATATATATATATATATATATATATATATATATATATATTATATATATATATATATATATATATATATATATATATATATATATATATATATATATATATATATATATATATATACTGAGACATACTATATGGTAAAGAGTGCTTTGGAACTGTCATACTGCCTCTACAGTGAATCCCCAGGTATCAATAAAGAGGATGAAGTTAAATGAGTATTGAAATATAAAATATCTCACCTTGTCTGCCGGTTTGCCCTCAGGGAACATGGGGATGCAGATGTAAGCCACAAACCGCTGGCCATCCTTTATCTTCTCCTCAATCTTGGTAGCAATTTCCAGAGGTACGAGGTTTCCTGCCTTGGCATCACGGCAATCGGGCCACATGTGGCTGCTGCCCATGAAGTACTGGTTCTCGATATAGATGCAGTGTCTAGCACGGCGTATGTGGTGGATGTAAGCCCGGTGAAGGCTGTTATCAAAGGCCCGCCCCTTCTTCTTGGTTAGCCCCGCAGTAGTGGAACACTGAAACTCTGCCGAATCAGAGTTAATTGAACGGAATACCTGGACACCCCACCGATTTGGGGCAGTGGAACAATAGTCCATGGCAATGCCATCCATTTGTTGCAAGGGAATGATTGAATCCATATAGTCTGTTGCCTGTTTGCGCCATCGCTCAATAAAATTCATCAAAACATCATGGGCAGCAGGGCCTTCCACACGACTGTGAATATCATGCCACGGCTCACGTGGACCATTGGCACTGGTGAGGGTAGGAAACACACGATTACGGAAATCATTCTTGTGTTCGCGGACAAGTGTGCTGAACAGTGGATGACAGGGGGAGTCATACCGTCCACCTGTCAGGTCCAAACCCCCAACAAAAGCCACCACCTTCCTCTGACCTGGCATTTCTAGTATGGGTGCATCAGCAATGACACACTTCTGATGGTGGGTATAACAGAGTGAAGTGAAGTGAGTCTTGGTAGAGAACATATCCTTCGTATAGCGATCCCGAGGGGCCAAGACAACCACAACTGGTGTCCCCCTGAAAAAGCTAGCAGTCTCTTCATCCTCAGTGCTCATGGCACCAGTTTTGCGGAGGTCATTTGAAGTTACCTCATCCCATAAGAGGAGTCGAACTCGCACTCCTTCAAAAGCCTTTTGCTTCAGCATCTCACCCAAACTTCGATTGTCATCGCCTTCATCCCTCAGTAATGAAATTCTGGCACTCACACTCCAGCCAACGATGTATATGAACTGAGTCGCTTCCATGATGGTAGTGTAAATATCCCTCCAAGTGCTGCGTGGCTGGTAGGCATTGCCAAAGTAGTCTGTGAGGGGCAGAGGGAGAGAAGGGCAGTGGGAGTCCTGGTAGAGTCTCACTTCATTGCCGGGGCGGAGGGGGAAGAGGCATTCAGGTACTTCATATGAGTGCTGTACAGCCTGTTTGGGGTGATAGATCATGGATAAGGTCAGGGTACCAGCTCGTTTATTCTTGTTTTCTCGTAACAGGTCAAAAGTCCCACTTACTCTATCCCCCGAGGTTAAGGTGTTGACGGGAAATGAGACGGAACCTATCTGCTCCGAGGAGATGAAGTCCTTATCCCGGACAGTGAAAGTGATGGAGGAGACATCATGGCAGACATCTACTCGGAAGCTTTCATCCCACACCGGGCTTAGGTTATTGTCAATGACTTGTGTTGTTGCAATCTTCCACGGCTCACCATCAATATCCTCAAGTGAAACAACGACAAATGGGTCCGACACATCCTTCTTGCTGAGGCTAAGGATAGAACTGTCTAGGTTGGGCAAGTTGTTGGCCTGCTCCAACTTCAGATCCAAACACCCATGTAGGAATGCCATGTCACCGAATGAACTCGCCGAATCACCTGTATCACCGTATTTCGAGATCTTTCTCGACACACGTTCTTTGATTTCACTTGCTTTGTTCCAGGCACGATCCCCAAATGTTACATCTGGCTGCTCTGCGCTTGGACTGAATGAAGCTGTGACTTTAAGGGTACCAGCCTGAAACCCTTTATGGTTTACAAGGGCAAGCTCAGCCTTGTGTGGTGTACTGTTGTCTATAAAGGTATGCACGGGGAGAAAGCAGCTGCCAATGGTATCTGACGACAGTAAGTCCCTATCTTTTACCGTGAATCTTAGTCCCGCTATGTCCTGACTAATGTCCGCAGCTACTTTGAAATACCACTTTGGGTTCAGACAATCGTCTATGGTGAACGTTTTACCGATTTTCACAAGGCCACCACTACCGCCTTGCACCTCGACCACACAGTAGGGGTCGCTTTTGTCTCCGGGGCGCAGTACGTTCTGGTCGAGGTTAGGGAGGTCGCATGCCTCCACTACCACCACCTCGAGACGACCACACAGCACCACCATGATGCCGGGGTTACGCAGACTGTGGGGTTACACATGATGATGGCTCAGGAGCAGCAGGCAAGCACCTCCTGGCAAACACACGCCACCTGCAAAATAAATCAAGAGAGTCGGTCATGCGCATACAAAGTGATGTAGTCTCCCATGTTCCCTAATGCTGTCAGTTGATTAATCACACTATCCTTAGACCTCTTCTATGTGGCTCTTGGAGCTCCTAGCCTTCACTCCAGTCAGGAACAGGGAAATGATAAGATTTCTTTAGATTTTAGAATTTTATCAACAAAACTATGCAATGGTCATTTATCTATTTTTTTTTTATTTTTTTGGTCTAGTGAGGATGGTTCACTCTCATCAAAGGTGAATTTCCACTCATGGTGTAACCATAATCAGGCAGAGTCCGGTAACATCCCTTACGAGCATGCAAACACCATCCTTTGAGATCCTGTGCTAATAATTATGATACACCCACTATGCTAATCATCCTTGAATGAGATGAGGAAACAGATTTAAGCCAACAACTATATATCTAATGGTGAAATACTACGTAATGCCAGTGAAAGTCCGAACTGCAGAGTCTTGTTACTGGATAAGAAGGAAGTGTATAGGGGAAAGACAAGGGTCAATTATGCAGTACTAGTGAAGATGCTACGTACTAATGCTTCCCTGAGCTTGATCTAGATGTTCACGTTATAGATTACGACACAACAACAAAAATATAAGCTTCATATAACAACATAACATGACTTTTGTAATAGATTTTCACACACGACACTGTACAGGTGCAACGTACAAAGGCCATATCCTAAGACTACACAGGGGAGTACAGGAACCACAATCACCCAGAAAACTACACTGGGATCCTTGGGAAATGGTACGAGGGAAAGCAAGAAAGGGGGAAAGGCAATATGAGAGCGGTGAGGGTATGGTGATACAACTGGTAGGGGATGAGAAGTTGTACATCTGTCATTTAGTAAACGAAACATTCCTGAAACATACCAAGGGTGAAGCTTCTTAGGTCGATAACCTTATCCTGAGGCAAGGGTTTTGTATGTCTCTAACTCCAGTTTCTGTTGGTCTTGCATGGAAACCCGTGTGTCACGTCTTGTACGATGAGCCTTTCATGCCAAGTCCTCTGTTTTCAGGTCTCATATGCCCTCTTCTGAGCCAGGTCCTCTCCAGTCCTCTGTGCTAATAAGTCCTCCATATCAAACCCCATGACTATCACAGTTAAGTCCTCACACTGGTTACCGCCAAGTCTTCCTTGTACAGATCTCTGAAGCGAGCATTTTTTGCTCGACCTTCAAAGCAGAATTCCCCATTGTTGAATCCATGCCAAATACCCCAATTGGGATCAAGAGTCCAGTCCACTCAGGTCAGCTCACTAGCTCGGCATAATTCGGAACAAGATTTTCGGGAATGTTGTAATTACTGTGGTCTTTTCCTCCTCTGGGTTCACTCATGGTGCTCAGACTGCCGGCTAGATGTGCGAGGGGCAGGCTGTTAGTGTCGTGTGAGTCAGAGCCTCAAATATTTATCTCTGGTAATAAGAATCATTCTCCATTTCTCGAAGAATATCCCATAAGCACACACAAATGTGTGTGATTACCTCCCCGTCTCTTGTAAGGGCCCCATCTCCTGTGTTGTACGAGGAGGGAGTTTTACATTCACGAGGCCCCCATTTCTTGTACTGTATGGGGAGGGAGTTTTACACTCATGGGGCTCCATCTCTTGTACTGTATGGGGAGGGAGTTTTACACTCATGGAGCTCCATCTCTTGTACTGTACGGGGAGGGAGTTTTACACTCATGGAGCCCCATTTCTTGTACTGTATGGGGAGAAAGTTGCACACTCATGGGGCTCCATCTCTTGTACTGTATGGGGAGGGAGTTTTATACTCAGGGGCTCCATCTCTTGTACTGTACGGAGAGAGTTTTACACTCATGGGGTCCCAAGTTTTGTACTGTACGGGGAAAGAGTTCACTACTCATAGGGCCCCATGTCTTGCACTGTATGGGGAGGGCGTTTTACACTCATGGGGCATCATTTCTTGTACTGTACGGGGAGGGAGTTTTACACTCATGGGGCACCATTTCTTGTACTGTATGGGGAGGGAGTTTTACACTCATGGGGCACCATTTCTTGTATGGGGAGAAAGTTGCACACTCATAGGGCTCCATCTCTTGTACTGTATGGGGAGGGAGTTTTATACTCAGGGGCTCCATCTCTGGTACTGTACGGAGAGGGAGTTTTAAGCTCACGGGGCCCCATCTCCTGAATATCCTCTGAACCTTCTCCATTAGCTCAAGGTGCTTCTTTAGGTGCGATGACCAAACCTGAGGAGCATTGGCGTGTTTTGTTCGTATGGGTCGACTGGAGGACTTTATAGACAGTCGATTCTTGACTTTAATTTGCTGAAAATACTATCCGGAGTGCCTGAGCGCCTCTGCCTTTGGTGCACTGTCACCAGGTCACCTGCAGGTGCTGCCCCAGGAGGTCACATGCTGACCTAATCCAGGAGGTCGCCTGCATATCTTGCCAAGGAGGTCAGCTATAGGTGCACTAAGTATAAGGGCCATGTCATCCAGTGTGCACTAAGCAGGGAGTCATGACATCCAGTGTGCACTAAGCAGGGAGCCATGTTATACAGTGTGCACTATGCAGGGAGCCATGTCACCCACTGTGCACTAAGCAGGGAGCCATGTTATACAGTGTGCACTATGCAGGGAGCCATGTTATACAGTGTGCACTATGCAGGGAGCCATGTCACCCACTGTGCACTAAGCAGGGGGCCGTGCCACCCACTATGCACTAGGCAGGGGGCCAAGTCACCCACTATGCACTATGCAAGGAATCATGTCATCCACTATTCACTAGACAGGGAGCCATTCCACGCACTATGCACCAAGCGAGGGGCCATGCCACCCACTATGCACTAAGCAAGGAGCCACGCCACCCACTGTACACTAAGCAGGGAGCCACGCCACCCACTGTACACAGGCAGTGGGAGCCATATCACCCACTATGCACTATGCAGGGAGCCATGCCACCCACTGTACATTACGAATGGGGCCATGTCACTCATTATGCACTAGGCAGGGAGCCATATCACCCATGTGCACTGGGCGCGGGGTAATGTCACCTACTTTGCACTAGAAAAGGAGGCCACGCAACCCACTACGTACCAGGGATTATTCTAACAATGGTTATTAAGTTATCTGATTACAACAATTATCACACATACGAACCCATTATCATTCATGCTCCTGTTAACTTAAGTTTTCAGTCGTGCCTCATATATACGTTGGCTGCTGGTAGACAAAAGTTTCCCACAGAAAAAAAAAAAAGAGAGACACGGAAAAAAAAAACTCCTCCCGATAATTGTGAATAAATATGAACCTTAAAATATAACAAAGGTGCAGTTACCCATCGCAATTAATTTTAATTATATGTTTATCTTCTCAGGAGAGAACAGAAAATTGACAGATTAATATTTATTAATCTGCTGTTTATTACAGTCTAGAAAAAAAAAAGGAAGCTAACAATATCATTTGAAATACACTTGAACATCTGCAATAGAAAATGTCTAAAATGACGTATGCTAAACGAATTATCCATGCTGAAATGATCGTTCAGTATCATAATATTTCGCGAATCGGATTTTAACTAAATACTGAAAAAACATGGTAAAAAACAAAGATGTCATTTGATTAAATAACCTAGTAAATATTTTGGAAAAAAATGGTATTCAATTAATAACGAAGCGAACAAGCAGTGAATACGAATATTGAGAAATACAGAGGAATTCAAACACCAATAGACCAATAGGTCCCCCAGAGTCTGTTTGTCACAATAGAAGATGAAAATTCACAGATTTATGTGGTAAAAGTTGGGAAGTATACTGATTATTCAAAGGGAAAATCCTGCAATTTGTCATTGTGATTAAGGAGTCGCAAATAATGTGTGACGTTGGACCTGAGGCGAAATATCAATCGAGTCTTCTTTAATGTTATTCATACTATTGGTTTTTTATCACTTTATTTGGTAAATCATTCCACGTGTTAACAATCCTGTTGAAGAAGATCCATTTCGCCTCATTCGATAAAAAAAAAAAACGTGTGTCCTCGAGTTTACAGCCATCAATTGCTACGAGTGAAATTAGACGAATCAAGTTAAAAGTAAAATATCAAAAGCTAATCAAAGTTAACGATTCAGTTACTCACTTAACAAGACAAGTCTTTCCCAGTTTTCAGCTTCTGTGACTGAAGTCAAGCGACATGTAGTCGAGATACAATAGCAGTGATGATCAAGTACCTTCACTTTACACTTAAAAAGGTGGATTATTAACACATTCCACGTCTGACTCCTCGCCCTTATCTAGAAGTGGCACGTCACGCCACAACGAGGGCCACTCATTGAGCTTGAAATAATCTTCATCAAACATCCTTCGTTTTCACTGGCTATGTACATTTGCTGGCCGGATCGGCTCAAGTTGGTTATGGATGATAAAGGACGGGAAAGGGGATGGGAGGGTTAATGTGCCCTACCCAGGAAGGAAAGGTATGTGGTGTTATGTCCTATCCACTCAAAAAAAGGAAAAGCACCTGGAAAGTGGGGTCTGATGGGTGTCATAATGAACGATATAATCCCTGTTGTATGGTCACTGTTGCATCGGTAGGGTTGGTGAGCCTGAGCAGAAGGCGTATGCCACAACTACTTATAATTATGAGTTTATAATTACACATTATCATCGACATACATATATTTCCACGTTACATTATAGTCCATCCTGTATGACAGCAGTATAATCATGGTAGTTTATAATTATGAGTAATCATAGTCGACATTCATATATTTACATATTACATTATGGTCCAACTTGTGTGAAAGCATTATAATCACCATACGAAACATAGCTGATGCTTAATGTGGCACACAGTATCACGACTGGGTGGAGTTCTCATTGGTGCTGAGCCCAAACACTGTTCACATATACTACATTGTAAGAGAACATCAGTGTGTAGTTATGTTCTAGTTTGTTACATATCAGACACCCACGATAATGTAACAATATATTTCAGTAATATCGTATTCGTAACAATGCAATTGATCATTTAACGTGGTAACTTTAACAATCACAGTCCTCTATATGCCTCAGCAAGGGAAAGACATCCTTATCATTAAGATAGTTTGAGGTGTTTCAGGTAAGAGATACTGTGCTTCGCTACGCGTGTCATTACATTTCTTCAGCTTGATTTCGGGACCAAGACATCATGATCATGTCCTTCACTATGGAGACGACATAGAGTATGTGTGGAGTGGTTACTACCCTTTACAATGAGCGTGATATCAAGGCAGCAATTGCCAGGTGTATTGGCGTGTCCCACAATACTGTATCATTGTGGATACGTCGATATGAAGACACTGGCAGCACGGACGACCAGCGTCGTAGTGGTCGCCCTCGCTTCTTGCACAACACCAGAACAAGACCAGGTTCCCAGTACAGTACTTTAGTGGAACCATATCTATACCTCTCCGTTTATCTATCCCTGGTGTAGGCTATTGCAGCTGCAGTCCATGACCGAGCATTCATGAGTGCTTCCACTATTTGCGATGACCTTGGTTTACGACGTAGCCCTCAAACTGACCCCAACAGACACCACAACATGGGAAGGGGTGAGGGGATGCATGGGCGGAGACCTGCACTGAAACCGGAGCTGACCCACATAAATAATGTGAAGCAGAGGATGGCATACCTCAGCCCCGCTGGGAGTATCCAAGCCGACCAATCGGGTTGCTTATTGTAGCAGATCGTTTTCTGTGATGGGAAAACGTTCTCTACCGACGCCCCCGACAGCAACAACGTATATTTGGCTACAACCAACCACCAGAGGTGTCTGTCCCACACACACACACACACACACACACACACATTCTCTCTCTCTCTCTCTCTCTCTCTCTCTCTCTCTCTCTCTCTCTCTCTCTCTCTCTCTCTCTCTCTCTCTCTCTCTCTCTCTCTCTCTCTCTCTCCGAAGTATATCGCATCTATAATGAAAAGTTATGAAACGCTTGCTTATTAAAGATGACACATCTATACTACCATCACAGTATAATACATTGTCAGCACAGTATTACGTCTATCATTGTCATAATACGAATTACTGTGGAAGTTTGCACTCCTGCGTTATCATAACATAACTGGGTTATGTATACTTCTCTCTGTAAGACTAATATTTTCTTTAATTTTGCTGCTTTACAGTTAGTTCATATTTCCACAACATTTATCTTTATTGATCAGGTTTTAGTTTAACCAAATATAGTTTGCTGCATCATGCGTTCTTCATGAGGGGGTAAAGTATGTTGAAGTGATTATGAAGGAGATTATGTTATCGTCTGAGAGGGCAATGCGCATCTCTGAGTCAGAGCATTTTTACTTCCTCCATCACAACAGCCACGTCCACACCTGTCGGGCTCTCAAGGCGCGGTATGAGCAACACACGAGAATCTAAACAGTGGCGCCACACCCACCCGCATCCCTTAACCTGAATGAACCCTATGGAAACATATCTGGGGCTGTCATGAATAAAGACTTCCCACACAACTGTCGTCGTGGTCGCGCTACGGTCATCAGTCATGTCTTGCAGGCATGGCAACACCACCTTCGTAGCCCAGAGGAACAACAGCCGACATGAGAGTTGGCGGCATCATTCATGCCTCGACGAGTGAACAGTGTTCTGGACGCGGGAGGTGGCTATACCAAATAAACGTGAGATGCCATTACTCTTTACTACCTATTGTTGTATTACTATCTTGACATTTGATAAATATATGAGTACCATATACCATTACTCTTTACTACCTATTGTTGTATTACTATCTTGACATTTGATAAATATATGAGTACCATATACCATTACTCTTTACTACCTATTGTTGTATTACTTTCTTGACATATGATAAATATATGAGTACCATATACCATTACTCTTTACTACCTATTGTTGTATTACTATCTTGACATGTGATAAATATATGAGTACCATATGCTATTGTGATGGCAAGGTAATATATACTACGAGGGGTAGTATAGTCCTAACATCCTGGATAAGCACGTCTCATGATTTTCATTAAAGTTGCAACGGGGAGAGAGAGAGAGAGAGAGAGAGAGAGAGAGAGAGAGAGAGAGAGAGAGAGAGAGAGAGAGAGAGAGAATGTGTGTGTGTGTGTGTGTGTGTGTGGGACAGACACCTCTGGTGGTTGGTTGTAGCCAAATATACGTTGTTGCTGTCGGGGGCGTCGGTAGAGAACGTTTTCCCATCACAGAAAACGATCTGCTACCATAAGCAACCCGATTGGTCGGCTTGGATACTCCCAGCGGGGCTGAGGTATGCCATCCTCTGCTTCACATTATTTATGTGGGTCAGCTCCGGTTTCAGTGCAGGTCTCCGCCCATGCATTACCTCACCCCTTCCCATGGTTTAGTGTCTATTGGGGTCACTTTGAGGGCTACGTCGTAAACCAAGGTCATTGCAAATAGTGGAAGCACTCATGAATGCTCGGTCATGGACTGCAGCTGCAATAGCCTACACCAGGGATAGATAAACGGAGAGGTATAGATATGGTTCCACTAAAGTACTGTACTGGGAACCTGGTCTTGTTCTGGTGTTGTGCAAGAGCGAGGGCGACCACTACGACGCTGGTCGTCCGTGCTGCCAGTGTCTTCATATCGACGTATCCACAATGATACAGTATTGTGGGACACGCCAATACACCTCGCAGTTGCTGCCTTGATATAACGCTCATTGTAAAGGGTAGTAATCACTCCACACATACTCTATGTCGTCTCCATAGTGAAGGACATGATCATGATGTCTTGGTCCCGAAATCAAGCTGAAGAAATGTAATGACAAGCGTAGCGAAGCACAGTACCTCTTACCTGAAACACCTCAAACCATGTTAATGATAAGGATGCCTTTCCCTTGCTGAGGCATATAGAGGACTGTGATTGTTAAAGTTACCACGCTTAATGGTCAATCGCATTGTTACGAATACGATATTATTGAAATATATTGTTACATTATCGTGGGTGTCTGATATGTTACAAACTAGAACATAACTACACACTGATGTTCTCTTACAATGTAGTATATGTGAACAGTGTTTGGGCTCAGCACCAATGAGAACTCCACCCAGTCGTGATACTGTGTGCCACATTAAGCATCAGCTATGTTTCGTATGGTGATTATAATGCTTTCACACAAGTTGGACCATAATGTAATGTGTAAATATATGAATGTCGACTATGATTACTCATAATTATAAACTACCATGATTATACTGCTGTCATACAGGATGGACTATAATATAACGTGGAAGTATATGTATGTCGATGATAATGTGTAATTATAAACTCATAATTATAAGTAGTTGTGGCAATACGCCTTCTGCTCAGGCTCACCAACCCTACCGATGCAACAGTGACCATACAACAGGGATTATATCGTTCATTATGACACCCATCAGACCCCACTTTCCAGGTGCTTTTCCTTTTTCTGAGTGGACAGGACATACCACCACATACCTCTCCTTCCTGGGTAGGGCACATTAACCCTCCCATCCCCTCTCCCATCCTTTATCATCCATAACCAACTTGAGCCGATCCGGCCAGCAAATGTACATAGCCAGTGAAAACGAAGGATGTTTGATGAAGATTATTTCATGCTCAATGAGTGGCCCTCGTTGTGGCGTGACGTGCCACTTCTAGATAAGGGCGAGGAGTCAGACGTGGAATGTGTTAATAATCCACCTTTTTAAGTGTAAAGTGAAGGTACTTGATCATCACTGCTATTGTATCTCGACTACATGTAGCTTGACTTCAGTCACAGAAGCTGAAAACTGGGAAAGACTTGTCTTGTTAAGTGAGTAACTGAATCGTTAACTTTGATTAGCTTTTGATATTTTACTTTAAACTTGATTCGTCTAATTTCACTCGTAGTAATTAATGGCTACAAACTCGAGGACAAATATTTTTTATCGAATGAGGCGAAATAGATCTTCTTCAACAGGATTGTTAACACGTGGAATGATTTACCAAATAAAGTGATAAAAACCAATAGTATGAATAACTTAAAAGAAGACTCGATTGATAATTCGCCTCAGGTCCAACGTCACACATTATTTGCGACTCCTTAATCACAATGACAAATTGCAGGATTTTCCCTTTGAATGATCAGTATACCTTCCAACTTTTACCACATAAATCTGTGAATTTTCATCTTCTATTGTGACAAACAGCCTCTGGGGGACCTATTGGTCTATTGGTGTTTGAATTCCTCTGTATTTCTCAATATCCGTATTCATTGCTTGTTCACTTCGTTATTAATTGAATACCATTTTTTTTTCCAAAATATTTACTGGGTTATTTAAACAAATGTCCCTTTTACCATCTTTTTTTTCAGTATTTAGTTAAAATCCGATCTGCGAAATATTATGATACTGAACGATTATTTCAGCGAAGATAGTCTGAGGTGTTTCAGATCATATACCGGATGCTTCGCTTCGCGTGGAATCATATTTCTTCAGGATGATTTTGGGACCAGTAGGTCATGATCATGTCTTTACGGGGGCGACACATATTACGCTTGAAGTGATTACTACTCTCCTTTACAATGAGGGCCTGAGCAAGGCAGAAACTGCGAGGCGTATTGGCGTGTCCCCCAACACTATCAATGTGGATACGTCAATATGAAGAGTGACCCGGAGTTGCCAACTTATCGCTTTTGGCGCTAGATCTAGCGCTTTTTATAGAGATCTAGCTCCTAAATTTCGTATTTAACGCCTTAGAGCGGTTTTCGGAGCCTCTTTTTTTTCGTATTAAGCGCCAAACTTAGTGGTATTTCAATATATGAAGAAATTCAAGCACTAATTAAAATGTTCATGTGATTTCGTAAGTATAATCGAGATCTACTGAAACAACAAGGGAAGCAAAACAACTATTGCACGTAATTCATTTTCATCGAAATGAACATATTCAAAGATTTGTTTTGAATAGGTTCAGTTCGGGTGTATTCCACGGGCTCCCCCTCCTCAAGTCCCCCCCCCCCTTCAATTCAGGTTCAGTCAAACTCTCGGTGGTGACTGAACTATCCGTGGGTCATGATGGACAGTGACATTGCTGGTTGTGTGTGTGTGTGTGTGTGTGTGTGTGTGTGTGTGTGTGTGTGTGTGCAGACCAACATTACATTCAACAAACACAACAGTGAATAAGAAATATACTCAACAATTAGAGCAGAGTGGTTGAAAGACCTAATATATGAAAAGTGGTTAAAAAAAAAAAAAAGAGTAGAGGGAGGATGACACAAAATGTCTTTGCAAATACTGCCAATGTCCATTGTCTGCCAGACTTAAGTGACATTGAAAGACACAGCTAAACACAAGAAAGCTGAAGAGCCATTCAGCACTCCAAGACAAACCACAATTCCTTTTGAAAAAGTGAATGATGACACACGAGAGACTGAGGGAAATGCATCACTCACTATTCATTGCAGAACAGTGTTCATGATTTGTTGTTGACCATCTCAGCTGTTCATTACGTGTTGCTGATCAATTCAGCTGTTCATTACGTATTGTTGACCATCTCAGCTGTTCATGACGTATTGTTGACCATCTCAGTGAACTGTGCAACGCACGATTTGCAGACAGTAAAGGATGCAAGAATTTCAAGTTAAGAAGATCGAAGTGTAGAGCAGTTGTGTGTAATAGGATTGCCCCACATTCTAAGTGACTTGAAAAGCGATATAAATCAGAAGTTTAGCCTCTTAATTGATGAGAGTAATGACATTACGGCAAGGAAACTATTGGGTGTCGCGATCCGATTCTGTTATGAAAGTAAGAAGTTGGTAGTGACATTTTTGGACTTTGTTGAGCTGAATAACTGTAGTGCTGATGGGATATATCATACCATTAAGAAGTCCTCGAAAAATAATGCGTTGGAGTCACAAAACCCTGTTGCACTTGGCTCCGACAATGTTTCTGTGATGACAGGTGTTGACAGCGGAGTGTATGCTAAACTCAAGTTAAAAGTTCCTCATCTGATCCTGATCAAGTGAGTGTGTCATTCTCTACAGCTACCTGTGACTCATGCTGCAACAGTGTCTCCCTAAGAACCTGGATTTTATGATCAGAAAGACCTATAAATAGTTCTCCTACTCTGCCATTCGCCAAGGAAGGTACAAGGAGATCTTTTGTTTGATCAATGATGGTCAAGCTCCATTGAAATCAATACAGCTAAGCCAGACTCGATGGCTTTCAACTGTATCAGCAATGATCAGTATACTGCAGCAGAGTTGAACTTAAGACTCACTTTGAAATGGCAACGAAATGGTGAAAGGTGTTACAAAGCTCAGATCTTCTATGACATGTTTTGTGACAAGAAAAACTATGTCTTCCAGATATTCCTGAAGCGTATTCTTGGAGATGCTCAGCGTGTAAATGAGAAATTTTGAAGCGGAGGTACAGGATCCAACCAAGCTGCTACGTGACCTTATTCAACTCATTGATTCCATAAGTTCGAAGGTCCTCCTCATCCCAGGCAAAAAGCCAAAGGAAGGAGATTCAGACGAGAACTACTGAGACCCACATCCGTACTTGGGGTACGAGTTTGAAAGGGAGATGGCACAATGTTAAGTTTCCTGATAAAAAGGTTGTTCGAGAAAGATACATAAAGTTTGTTGTAGTTGAGTTGGTTAGACAGCTTCGTTACCGTTTGCCAGACGAAGTCCAAGTGTTACAATGTCATCACTGAGTGCAAGTGAATGCTTTGCAACCCACAAAGCCTGAAATACTGGAACTAGCAAAGATGTTTATTGAAAACGAAGAAACTCTCACACTCACTGTGTTCTAGTGGAGGATTTCCGCTTCATGTATTGTGGAAACAGAACACTGGCAACTAGCACTCTGGGCTGAAATAGCCTCGTTCAGGGATGCAACAGGAACATCCCTTCAGTGACTTCCCTGAGTTGACTTTGACTGTGCTAACATTACCTCACTCCAACGCTGCTGTAGAGCGTATCTTAAGTTATACGAGCATAGTGAATTCAAAGCTTCGAAATAGACTATCAAAAGCTTAAATGCAATACTAACTATCAAGTATGGACTAAGATTAGAAATGGAAACTGCTATTATGATCATAAACGGCCAAAGGAATACTGAAAATCATTGGGTCATCGGAAGCATACGGGTCATCGCAACCGTAACCAGGACCCTAACATACACCACTACAACCCCTGGATACTGAGGACGAAAAGATTGCGCATTGGAAATTAGCAGATCTGGAATAATGACAGGTGTTTTAGTGTTAAAACAGTCAGTCGTATCTGTAATTAGTAATTTAGCACGTCAAAGAGCGGAGATAATTCAAAGAGCATTTTTCCGCTGTGATTTTAGTATAACTTTTTTTTTTTTTTTAGTTCTTCGGGAGTGAGTCTAGCAACATCTGAAATTTCGCGTTGGCAACTCTGAATTGAGGAGGGGACTGGTAGCACGGAAAACCAGCGACATAGTGGTCCCCCTCGCTCTGCACACTTTTACTTGTTGTTGTATTACTATCTTACCATCTGATCAATAAATGAGTAATATACGTTCCTTGAAGCATTTGGTAATCATATATTTATCAAATGTCAAGATAGTAATACAACAATAGGTGGAAAAGAGTAATGGCATCTCACGTTTATTTGGTATATCCACCTCCCGCGTCCAGAACACTGTTCACTCGTCGAGGCATGAATGATGCCGCCAACTCTGATGTCGGCTGTTGTTCCTCTGGGCTACGAAGGTGGTGTTGCCATGCCTGCAAGACATGACTGATGACCGTAGCGCGACCACGACGACAGTTGTGTGGGAAGTCTTTATTCATGACAGCCCCAGATATGTTTCCATAGGGTTCATTCAGGTTAGGGGATGCGGGTGGGTGTGGCGCCACTGTTTAGATTCTCGTGTGTTGCTCATACCGCGCCTTGAGAGCCCGACAGGTGTGGACGTGGCTGTTGTGATGGAGGAAGTAAAAATGCTCTGACTCAGAGATGCGCATTGCCCTCTCAGACGATAACATAATCTCCTTCATAATCACTTCAACATACTTTACCCCCTCGTGAAGAACGCATGATGCAGCAAACTATATTTGGTTAAACTAAAACCTGATCAATAAAGATGAATGTTGTAGAAATATGAACTAACTGTAAAGCAGCAAAATTAAAGAAAATATTAGTCTTACAGAGAGAAGTATACATAACCCAGTTATGTTATGATAACGCAGGAGTGCAAACTTCCACAGTAATTCGTATTATGACAATGATAGACGTAATACTGTGCTGACAATGTACTATACTGTGATGGTAGTATAGATGTGTCATCTTTAATAAGCACACGTTTCATAATTTTTCATTATAGATGCAAATTATTTCGGAGAGAGAGAGAGAGAGAGAGAGAGAGAGAGAGAGAGAGAGAGAGAGAGAGAGAGAGAGAGAGAGAGAGAGAGAGAGAGACACCTCTGGTGGTTGGTTGTAGCCAAATATACGTTGCTGCTGTCGGGGGCGTCGGTAGGGAACGTTTTCCCATCACAGAAAACGATCCGCTTCCTTGCGTAAACCAGTTTGTGTGCCTACTCCAGCGCGTATAACCCATCCTCTGCTCCAATACGTATTACTCACGCCCGAGGTTACGCAAAGGAACATTTGAAGAATGACCATGTACGTGTGGTTTACTGTACGTGTCTAACATGGATTTATATCTTTACATTGTGAGTCGCAGTTACTATGACGATAACATTATATTAATATGGGAAAATGTTACTGACACACGACAGAAAATGTACATACTACATTGAGCACGCATATGCAGGGCTACCAACTTGACACTTCCTCCTCCTTTACTTCACACTTCCTCCTTCTTTAAAGTTTCCCCACCAGATTTACGTCCAATGTAATTCTGTCATGAACATTATTCTTCAGATACTTTTTTTTGAGCGTTAGTACTCAGGTAAAATAAGTATCTGACGATTCTTTTTTGAATGAAATGTTATGAGAACACGGAAGAAAGATTTTGAGAAATTCCCAACGGTCTGGCCACATATTGCTCTCCGAGTTCTTCTGATATTGTAATTTATCGGCTGGTGGCAAGATCGTCCTGTTATTTTACCGTGATAAATGTTATATTGAATTCACATTTCGTTGAGAATACATGTGGCTGCCATATTTATTTGAAACTTATATTCGCATACAGGATGAGACAACACAAATTGTATGAATCATTTCGAAATACATCGTACACATATGGGAAGTTACTTTTTTTGGGTAAAGTGTATACACACACATCACGTACACAGCCCCAGCACTGTAGCACGGACACGGAAGCTAGGCAAACGTGACCCCACTACACACTCTCAAGCACGAACCCAGTACACACCATCAAGCACGAACCCAGTACACACTCTCAAGCACGAACCCAGTACACACTCTCAAGCACGAACCCAGTACACACCATCAAGCACGAACCCAGTACACACCATCAAGCACGAACCCAGTACACACCATCAAGCACGAACCCAGTACACACCATCAAGCACGAACCCAGTACACACCATCAAGCACGAACCCAGTACACACTCTCAAGCACGAACCCAGTACACACCATCAAGCACGAACCCAGTACACACCATCAAGCACGAACCCAGTACACACCATCAAGCACGAACCCAGTACACACTCTCAAGCACGAACCCAGTACACACCATCAAGCACGAACCCAGTACACACCATCAAGCACGAACCCAGTACACACTCTCAAGCACAAACAATAAATGAATATCGATTTGTTTGAATCATTACATGAGGGCAGGAAGTGGCAGACCAGACCAGTACACACACGGGTACTGGTCTTCAGGTGGCGAGCCCTGGCTGGCTTCGGAAGGGGATAACAGTGTATATACATCACTGTCTTCCTCTCCATACCCGTCACTATCTTCCTCAGCCCACCCTTCACTATCTTGCTCTCACATCACAACGAGAGGGAAGCAAACATTCCTCCCCCCCCCATGACAAAATGGACTAAGCTACCCCCTCCACACACCCCCCTCCTTGGCC
This sequence comes from Panulirus ornatus, assembly GCF_036320965.1. Classification (NCBI taxonomy): domain Eukaryota; kingdom Metazoa; phylum Arthropoda; class Malacostraca; order Decapoda; family Palinuridae; genus Panulirus; species Panulirus ornatus. Next base: position 21,474,936 of record NC_092287.1, on the reverse strand, counting down.
TCTCTCTCTCTCTCTCTCTCTCTCTCTCTCTCTCTCTCTCTCTCTCTCTCTCTCTCTCTCTCTCTCTCTCTCTCTCTCTGTCAACATTTCCCGTCAGATTACCTCCGCTTTACAATGTCATACTGTAACACATACTAAACGAGTCATACTGTAACGCATACTAAATGAGTCATACTGTAACACATACTAAACGAGTCATACTGTAACACATACTAAACGAGTCATACTGTAACGCATACTAAATGAGTCGTACTGTAACACATACTAAACGAGTCATACTATAACGCATACTAAATGAGTCATACTGTAACACATACTAAACGAGTCATATCGTAACACATACTAAACGAGTCATACCGTAACGCATACTAAACGAGTCATACTGTAACGCATACTACTCGAGCCATACTGTAACACACCCGAAACGAGACATCCCGTAACACACCCGAGACGAGACGTACCGTAACACACCCGAGACGAGACATACTGTAACACACCCGAGACGAGACGTACCGTAACACACTACACGAGACGTACCGTAACACACCCGAGACGAGACGTACCGTAACACACTACACGAGACATACCGTAACATACTACACGAAACGTACCGTAACACACTACACGAGACGTACCGTAACCCCACCCAAGACGAGACGTAACGCAACACTACCAATACATCTAAGACGTCACACAAGCTAACGCTTTGCCTCATGACGTCTTAACACAGCGAACGTCACACAAGCTAACGCTTTGCCTCATGACGTCTTAACACAGCGAACGTCACACAAGCTAACGCTTTGCCTCATGACGTCTTAACACAGCGAACGTCACACAAGCTAACGCTTTGCCTCATGACGTCTTAACACAGCGAACGTCACACAAGCTAACGCTTTGCCTCATGACGTCTTAACACAGCGAACGTCACACAAGCTAACGCTTTGCCTCATGACGTCTTAACACAGCGAACGTCACACAAGCTAACGCTTTGCCTCATGACGTCTTAACACAGCGAACGTCACACAAGCTAACGCTTTGCCTCATGACGTCTTAACACAGCGAACGTCACACAAGCTAACGCTTTGCCTCATGACGTCTTAACACAGCGAACGTCACACAAGCTAACGCTTTGCCTCATGACGTCTTAACACAGCGAACGTCACACAAGCTAACGCTTTGCCTCATGACGTCTTAACACAGCGAACGTCACACAAGCTAACGCTTTGCCTCATGACGTCTTAACACAGCGAACGTCACACAAGCTAACGCTTTGCCTCATGACGTCTTAACACAGCGAACGTCACACAAGCTAACGCTTTGCCTCATGACGTCTTAACACAGCGAACGTCACACAAGCTAACGCTTTGCCTCATGACGTCTTAACACAGCGAACGTCACACAAGCTAACGCTTTGCCTCATGACGTCTTAACACAGCGAACGTCACACAAGCTAACGCTTTGCCTCATGACGTCTTAACACAGCGAACGTCACACAAGCTAACGCTTTGCCTCATGACGTCTTAACACAGCGAACGTCACACAAGCTAACGCTTTGCCTCATGACGTCTTAACACAGCGAACGTCACACAAGCTAACGCTTTGCCTCATGACGTCTTAACACAGCGAACGTCACACAAGCTAACGCTTTGCCTCATGACGTCTTAACACAGCGAACGTCACACAAGCTAACGCTTTGCCTCATGACGTCTTAACACAGCGAACGTCACACAAGCTAACGCTTTGCCTCATGACGTCTTAACACAGCGAACGTCACACAAGCTAACGCTTTGCCTCATGACGTCTTAACACAGCGAACGTCACACAAGCTAACGCTTTGCCTCATGACGTCTTAACACAGCGAACGTCACACAAGCTAACGCTTTGCCTCATGACGTCTTAACACAGCGAACGTCACACAAGCTAACGCTTTGCCTCATGACGTCTTAACACAGCGAACGTCACACAAGCTAACGCTTTGCCTCATGACGTCTTAACACAGCGAACGTCACACAAGCTAACGCTTTGCCTCATGACGTCTTAACACAGCGAACGTCACACAAGCTAACGCTTTGCCTCATGACGTCTTAACACAGCGAACGTCACACAAGCTAACGCTTTGCCTCATGACGTCTTAACACAGCGAACGTCACACAAGCTAACGCTTTGCCTCATGACGTCTTAACACAGCGAACGTCACACAAGCTAACGCTTTGCCTCATGACGTCTTAACACAGCGAACGTCACACAAGCTAACGCTTTGCCTCATGACGTCTTAACACAGCGAACGTCACACAAGCTAACGCTTTGCCTCATGACGTCTTAACACAGCGAACGTCACACAAGCTAACGCTTTGCCTCATGACGTCTTAACACAGCGAACGTCACACAAGCTAACGCTTTGCCTCATGACGTCTTAACACAGCGAACGTCACACAAGCTAACGCTTTGCCTCATGACGTCTTAACACAGCGAACGTCACACAAGCTAACGCTTTGCCTCATGACGTCTTAACACAGCGAACGTCACACAAGCTAACGCTTTGCCTCATGACGTCTTAACACAGCGAACGTCACACAAGCTAACGCTTTGCCTCATGACGTCTTAACACAGCGAACGTCACACAAGCTAACGCTTTGCCTCATGACGTCTTAACACAGCGAACGTCACACAAGCTAACGCTTTGCCTCATGACGTCTTAACACAGCGAACGTCACACAAGCTAACGCTTTGCCTCATGACGTCTTAACACAGCGAACGTCACACAAGCTAACGCTTTGCCTCATGACGTCTTAACACAGCGAACGTCACACAAGCTAACGCTTTGCCTCATGACGTCTTAACACAGCGAACGTCACACAAGCTAACGCTTTGCCTCATGACGTCTTAACACAGCGAACGTCACACAAGCTAACGCTTTGCCTCATGACGTCTTAACACAGCGAACGTCACACAAGCTAACGCTTTGCCTCATGACGTCTTAACACAGCGAACGTCACACAAGCTAACGCTTTGCCTCATGACGTCTTAACACAGCGAACGTCACACAAGCTAACGCTTTGCCTCATGACGTCTTAACACAGCGAACGTCACACAAGCTAACGCTTTGCCTCATGACGTCTTAACACAGCGAACGTCACACAAGCTAACGCTTTGCCTCATGACGTCTTAACACAGCGAACGTCACACAAGCTAACGCTTTGCCTCATGACGTCTTAACACAGCGAACGTCACACAAGCTAACGCTTTGCCTCATGACGTCTTAACACAGCGAACGTCACACAAGCTAACGCTTTGCCTCATGACGTCTTAACACAGCGAACGTCACACAAGCTAACGCTTTGCCTCATGACGTCTTAACACAGCGAACGTCACACAAGCTAACGCTTTGCCTCATGACGTCTTAACACAGCGAACGTCACACAAGCTAACGCTTTGCCTCATGACGTCTTAACACAGCGAACGTCACACAAGCTAACGCTTTGCCTCATGACGTCTTAACACAGCGAACGTCACACAAGCTAACGCTTTGCCTCATGACGTCTTAACACAGCGAACGTCACACAAGCTAACGCTTTGCCTCATGACGTCTTAACACAGCGAACGTCACACAAGCTAACGCTTTGCCTCATGACGTCTTAACACAGCGAACGTCACACAAGCTAACGCTTTGCCTCATGACGTCTTAACACAGCGAACGTCACACAAGCTAACGCTTTGCCTCATGACGTCTTAACACAGCGAACGTCACACAAGCTAACGCTTTGCCTCATGACGTCTTAACACAGCGAACGTCACACAAGCTAACGCTTTGCCTCATGACGTCTTAACACAGCGAACGTCACACAAGCTAACGCTTTGCCTCATGACGTCTTAACACAGCGAACGTCACACAAGCTAACGCTTTGCCTCATGACGTCTTAACACAGCGAACGTCACACAAGCTAACGCTTTGCCTCATGACGTCTTAACACAGCGAACGTCACACAAGCTAACGCTTTGCCTCATGACGTCTTAACACAGCGAACGTCACACCCGTCACACAGTAACAATACATATAACCCACATCTTGGATCATAAAGTTAACCCAAAATCCCATTCAAGGCTGGGTTTTTTTTGGCCGCGACGTTAAGACTCAGCTGGGGGAGAATGGCTCCCCCATGATGAATTATTGAACACAAGAGTCTAGGAGGCCAGGCAGGCTGGCGTGCGTGCTGGCTGGCGGGCCACTGACCCCGCCTCGCGGACGCCTTCCGCAACGCGCCACAACCCACGGAGATCAAGACCAAGAACATCTTGAGAGACACACACACACACATCAGTCTTCCGCAGGATTGCATACCATAGCAGTCAGCCCTTTACGTATACTGGTGGCTGGGTTCCCTCTACCAGCACGGGGCTGGGTTCCCTCTACCAGCACGAAGATGCAGTGGCTACTGACGAAGAGGCGAGTGGCTACTGACGAAGAGGCGAGTGCCTACTGACGAAGAGGCGAGTGCCTACTGACGAAGAGGCGAGTGGCTACTGACGACGCTGTGTCTGCAGGACGTGGGGGTGTGGGTGGTGGCAGTCAGCCAATGGAGGAGGGACGTCGCGATAGATCTCCCGACCTTAAGGGAAACTTATTCACTGCGACGACTGTAAACCTGGATGTAATGAGCTCCCTTGCGCTGCCGACAGAAAGGTAACGTCGTGTGGAGAGTGTGTGTGTCGGGGGTCTGAGCCGACATGGCCAGGAATCTGAGTGATATGGGTAGGATAAGGTACGACACAGCACTGATAGATTGACACAGCAGCACTGATAGATTGACACAACAGCCTGATAGATTGACATAGCAGCACTGATAGATTGACACAGCAGTGATAGATTGACATAGCAGCACTGATAGATTGACATAGCAGTCTGATAGATTGATACAGCAGCCTGATAGATTGACATAGCAGCACTGATAGATTGACACAGCAGCCTGATAGATTGACATAGCAGTCTGATAGATTGACATAGCAGCCTGATAGATTGACACAGCACCCTGATAGATTGCCATAGCAGCCTGATAGATTGACACAGCAGCCTGATAGATTGACATAGCAGCCTGATAGATTGACACAGCAAGCCTGATAGATTGAGACAGCAGCCTGATAGATTGACACAGCAGCCTGATAGATTGACATAGCAGCCTGATAGATTGACACAGCAGCCTGATAGATTGACATAGCAGCCTGATAGATTGACACAGCAAGCCTGATAGATTGAGACAGCAGCCTGATAGATTGACAGAGCAGCCTGACAGATTGACACAGCAGCCTGATAGATTGACAGAGCAGCCTGACAGATTGACACAGCAGCCTGATAGATTGACACAGCAGCCTGATAGATTGACACAGCAGCCTGATAGATGCCTTATACTAGTATAGATCAGGCAGATAAACTGTAATGACTTTAAATACTGTAAATATTTGGTAATTTTTGCTGTTATAAGGGAATTGTTTACTGGAGTAAATACGACTGTCAACTGATGAGCACTGTGTGAAAAAAAAAATATTTGATTACTATTCTTACGTCTTTACACTTAACAGTAATGTAATTGATACTAATACTTTTTCTCCTGGGAATATCTTTTCCACTATTATTATTATTCTGAATAATTTAGATACACAAAGATGGAAAAAGACTTACAGTAACTTTATTTACTGTGGTATTCATAATTATCTGAGGACGAGATGGGGCAGAGAGAAATGTCATATAGTGTTCCCAACCTATGGTTTAGACCTTATCAAACAGCCTAAATATATATATATATATATATATATATATATATATATATATATATATATATATATATATATATATATATATATATATATTCTTTTCACTGAAATAAAAACTCAGAACAACCAAAGTAATTTTGGGTTATACAACCAAAGTAATTTTGGGTTAAACAACCAAAGTAATTTTGGGTTAAACAACCAAAGTAATTTTGGGTTACACTCGTTGTACTGGATGCGATTCTGTTTGCCAGTGGGGCCAATTACCTCGTTTAACACGATCATACAAACATTACGTACAACATACAACAACTCTACGACATAACAACCTTATGTTACGAGGGTGACCTTTGACTCGAGACCTTAACTTGTACAACTCTTATAATAAAAAATTGACTTTACTTGCTGCAGGATTCTGTACCTCCTGAGGTATAGAATAAACCGAACTTTCCTAGTGGTGCAAAGTGTTGCCCTGGGTTGGCTTAGAGGTCACCAACAGATGGCCTGGAATACCTGAGTGGCCAGGGTATAAGAACCTCCAGCAGAAACCTCACCATCCTCACGTCATTGGTCTGGTCTGTCCGTCTGTCCTCTAGCCCAGGAGGAGGCTTATGAGGTGATGGGTTCGCCCCTAAAGATGATGAAGAAGGAGGTGGAGGAGGAGGACCTCACGTCATTGGTCTGTCTGTCTTCTAGCCCCGGAGGAGGCTTATGAGGTGATGGGTTCGTCCCTAAAGATGATGAAGAAGGAGGTGGAGGAGGAGGACCTCACGTCATTGGTCTGTCTGTCTGCCCTCTAGCCCAGGAGGAGGCTTATGAGGTGATGGGTTCGCCCCTAAAGATGATGAAGAAGGTGGTGGAGGAGGAGGACCTCACGTCATTGGTCTGTCTGTCTGTCCTCTAGCCCCGGAGGAGGCTTATGAGGTGATGGGTTCGCTCCTAAAGATGAAGAAGGAGGAGTGGAGGAGGAGGACCTCACGTCATTGGTCTGTCTGTCTTCTAGCACCGGAGGAGGCTTATGAGGTGATGGGTTCGCTCCTAAAGATGATGAAGGAGGAGGTGGAGGAGGAGGACCTCACGTCACTGGTCTGTCTGTCTGTCTGTCCTCTAGCCCGGGAGGAGGCTTATGAGGTGATGGGTTCGCCCCTAAAGATGATGAAGAAGGAGGAGGTCAAGCCCTACAGTTTGGGTGAGTACCCTTCACCCTCCGTCAGGAGGATATCCATCATCTCTAAGGACCTTACCTATTCTTCTTGTATAGATCCTGAAACGCTGGGTATTGATCCTTTCGCCGCTACATAACTCAAATACGACTCTCACGGAACCCATGAAAATACCCAAGCTATCTTTTAGGGTTGTGGCGTCCGACTACAGTCATGTTATATAGCTTTATGCTTGTAGCTTTACGCTATAGAAATGTTATAGCTTTACACTATAGTCTTAGCTTGAAACTAGGCCCTTCAAGGTTTCCATTCATAGTCGTATGTATGGTATAATTGACGACTCATCTGAATGGTCGTTATCTGACTGTCTACAGTTACACACCATCATCATGATGACATCACGTATGTCGACGTCTGATGACCAGTGTTCAGTGGGCAGAAGTCACACCTGAAGTTAAAAACTGTGGTTCAGCCACCACACTAGGCCCCTCCCGCTGCTCCTACCACTCACCCACCCACCATTATCAACTCTCACTACCACACCAACGTGTGAGAAAGTGGACACCATCCTCTCACTCACACACATTTAGGCATAATTTACGAATCGTCTTTGCAAAATAACATTTTCTTCGTATGATGTGTAAGTGAAGTGGTTAACAAGGCCTTACTGCAAGTGGGTCGGGATGGGTGCCAAGTGCCTCACTTAAAACACCACCCGCACACACACACACACACACACACACACACACCACTGCAAGCTAGCTAGCTAGCTTTCACAGCTATTTCTGAAGTCCCCGTGTGTGTGTGTGTGTGTGTGTGTGTGTGTGTGTGTGTGTGTAGAGCCCGTCACGCCCCTGGTAAGGTCCAGTGACTTGATGGGATGTGAGTGTCACATGAGTCCCTGCTTCATGGGCCGGGCGGGTGGGTGGGGTGGGGGTGGGGGTCAAGACCAGCACCCACCACAATCTGGCGTCAGTCATGCATAGGGGTCGTATCTCACATGGTTCCTGTCATCATGGGGTATCCAGGTGCATGTGAGCCAGGCAGGAGCAGCGAGCGGCCAGTTTAACTTGACTATAATTAGACTCGACCAATATCCACGACGACCAGACGTGGCCAGTCGTCTTCATCCCTGACCAGTCGTCCGCAGACCTAGCCAATCGTCACCAGGCCTGGCCAGTCGTCCATAGACCTAGCCAATCGTCACCAGGCCTGACCAGTCGTCCGCAGACCTAGCCAATCGTCGCCAGGCCTGACCAGTCGTCCGTAGACCTAGCCAATCGTCGCCAGGCCTGACCAGTCGTCCGTAGACCTAGCCAATCGTCGCCAGGCCTGGCCAGTCGTCCGTAGACCTAGTCAATCGTCGCCAGACCTGGCCAGTCGTCCGTAGACCTAGCCTATCGTCGCCAGGCCTCGCCAGCCGTCCGTAGACCTAGCCAATCGTCGCCAGGCCTGGCCAGTCGTCCACAGACCTAGCCAATCGTCACCAGGCTTGACCAGTCGTCCGTAGACCTAGCCAGTCGTCGCCAGGCCTGGCCAGTCGGCCGTAGACCTAGCCAATCGTCACAAAGCCAAACCAGTCGTCACCACCAAGAGTCGTGTGGTGTTGACCATGCGTCACACACACTTCAGCACACAGGTGAACGCACGTCCATCACAATTTGCCATGACCAACGAAGTGTTTATGTGGAAGCCATGACACCAGGCACGGTTTCATGCCTCACAAAGACGCTGTTCAGACGAGCTACGTCTGCTGATACCGACTATCTGGGTCCTGATAACGTATCCCCACTAACATCATGACACCTCGAATTCCACTCTCTCAACTCGGATATGAGAGCCATCGTTCGCATATATATATATAGTAAACTAGATATTGCCTCTTGGTTCTCTGCCCTTCACCATAACTTTCAACGTATCGTACTGGCACTTACGTTCCTCTCCATCATAACGTTATGTGCACGATAACGTCCAATGAAAGGGCCTAGCGTCCCGCCTGCGCGCGCAGTCACGCCCCAACCTCACAGGCTTAACGCGTTTGACCATACGGAGCTCCGGGAGTGACATGAGGGATCCATGTTACAATCTAGCAGGATCGGTCGCTGTCAATGATGGTTGCTGGGGGGATGTGAGGTGGCGAAACTGTGCTTCTTCTCCGCGGTGCCTCGTCTGACAGAATAGTCGGAGCCCTCGAAGTTCGAGCGCTACTGAGGGTATTCGCCCAGAGCTGGTCGTCGTTTTGTGACGTCATAAGCATCTTAACCCATGCACGCATGACTTGGATCACTTCTTTTTCTTACGTATGAGGGAAAAATATTACCATTCAGTGCTATGAATATAGTCTCATACATAATCTGATTACGTTAGAGATGCACAAACATTTTACGTAAGTATAATTTTCTCCTATCTTACCATAAGTTTTATAGACCTCTTCATTTGCAGGCATTCGGATACTGACCAGCCCAAACCGCCTCGAAGAGAAGTTCGAAGCCACAGCGACGCCTCGAAGAGCAGTTCGAAGCCACAGTGACGCTCGAAGAGAAGTTCGAAGCCACAATGACGCCTCGAAGAGAAGTTCGAAGCCACAATGACGCCTCGAAGAGAAGTTCGAAGCCACAGTGACGCCTCGAAGAGAAGTTCGAAGCCACAGTGACGCCTCGCAGAGAAGTTCGAAGCCACAGTGACTCCTCGAAGAGAAGTTCGAAGCCACAGTGACGCCTCGAAGAGAAGTTCGAAACTACAGTGACGCCTCGAAGAGAAGTTCGAAGCCACAGCGACGCCTCGAAGAGCAGTTCGAAGCTACAGTGACGCCTCGAAGAGAAGTTCGAAGCCACAGCGACGCCTCGAAGAGAAGTTCGAAGCCACAGCGACGCCTCGAACTGGAAGCGTTGTCAACGACGGCAGTACAGTGATGACAATAATTACCACGTTACTTCTGCCTGGCGTGTCACTGCTCAGAACGACAGTGACCACAGGTCGCGCCCACCACGAACCCAGCCAAAATCATGACCGCATGAGATACACATACACAAATATATATATATATATATATATATATATATATATATATATATATATATATATATATATATATATATATATATAATAACAGCAGCTACAAACAGAATTAAGTGGCAGTGACGTCTGTTGAAATGTTGATATGAAACTTCTATGTTTCGTAAAACGTACGGCAAGAATTCTCAAACAAATATGACAGCTGGAAGGACGAGCTACACGGTGGGGGAAAAATGAAAAGAGGAAAAAAAGAATAAAATACTTTTTAAGAGCACTGGTGACTGCTGGCAAACCTCGCCAGCGAATCAAATAACAGCATTCATCTGTCGTTTCTCGTCAGCGAATCAAATGACAGCATTCATCTGTCGTTTCTCGTCACCGAATCAAATGACAGCATCCATCTGGCGATGTTTCTCGTCAGCGAATCAAAATGACAGCATCCATCTGGCGATGTCTGTCGTCAGCGAATCAAATGACAGCATTCATCTGGCGATGTTTCTCGTCAGTGAATCAAAATGACAGCATCCATCTGGCGATGTCTCTCGTCAGCGAATCAAATGACAGCATCCATCCGGCGATGTTTCTCGTCAGAGAAGCAAAATGACAGCATCCATCTGGCGATGTTTCTCGTCAGAGAAGCAAAATGACAGCATCCATCTGGCGATGTTTCTCGTCCATCTAACTAGCGACAGGGGGAACAAAACAGCCAATGAGAATTTGTATGAGTCTGGACACCCCAACGAAAGTTGTTCAAGATATATTGCGATTGTTAACCTGGAATTTGATAGGTTTACAGGCCACTGACTCAAATCATAGCAACTCCTGAGGTTTGATTGAAGTTGCCTGAATAGCAAGGCAACGCTGCGTGGCAACAATGCGCGGCAATGATGTATGGCAACGAGGTGTGTCTATAGATCTTACGTTCAGAAATATACCGTAAAAATAACGTAAGAGAACTTATAGTAATATATTTCAGTATTGCCTCATTGTCGACTTACATGCTCTGTACACAGTGTTAATTCTAAACTAGACATAAGAATGGAATGCCTACCACATACGTGTTATTCTGCCAGCCTTATGGTTGTGTTAGGGAGGGGCGGCGCTGATTGGTTGACAGTGTCAGTGTATTCTGAGCCCACAACCAATAGGCTAACGTGCCCTCCACCACCTGACTGATCAGGGTGAGGTGGCGGAAGTGGGGACTTTCGCGTCCCTTTGTGGTTGATCCAGACTCAATATCGCTTCAAAGATGACTTTAAGAACGCTTCAGCATCCCTTTGTGGTTGATCCAGACTCAATATCGCTTGAAAGATGACTTTAAGAACACTTCAGCATCCCTTTGTGGTTGATCCAGACTCAATATCGCTTCAAAGATGACTTTAAGAACGCTTCAGCATCCCTCTGTGGTTGATCCAGACTCAATATCGCTTGAAAGATGACTTTAAGAACGCTTCAGCATCCCTTTGTGGTTGATCCAGACTCAATATCGCTTGAAAGATGACTTTAAGAACACTTCAGCATCCCTTTGTGGTTGATCCAGACTCAATATCACTTCAAACACCACTTTAAGAACGCTTCAGCGTCCCTTTGTGGTTGATCCAGACTCAATATCGCTTCAAAGATGACTTTAAGAACGCTTCAGCATCCCTTTGTGGTTGATCCAGACTCAATATCGCTTCAAAGATGACTTTAAGAACGCTTCAGCGTCCGTTCTCATAACAGTCAACAGAGGGAGCAGATGGTATAACATTACTGGAGCGCAGTGAACTGGGCTCCCTTTAGACTGGGAGCCAGTCTGCCGTACGGGACTGCAGCCGTGGCTCAGGGTGGTAGGGCAGCGTTATCAACAGTGGGTCGGTCACAGTGTGCTCCACCTACAGCACAACCCTGACTGCCGGAGTTGTCTACGCTGGCACTGTGGAGGGTGTTTAGGTGTGGAGGGTACTATGGAGGGTGTTTAGGTGTGGAGGGCACTGTGGAGGGTACTATGGAGGGTATTTAGGTGTGGAGGGCTCTGTGGAGGGTATTTAGGGGTGGAGGGTACTGTGGAGGGTATTTAGGTGTGGAGGGTAATATGGAGGGTATTTAGGGGTGGAGGGTCCTGTGGAGGGTGTTTAGGTGTGGAGCGCTCTGTGGAGGGTATTTATGTGTGGAGGGTACTATGGAGGGTATTTAGGTGTGGAGGGTACTATGGAGGGTATTTATGCGTGGAGGGCTCTGTGGAGGGTATTTAGGGGTGGAGGGTACTGTGGAGGGTGTTTAGGTGTGGAGGGCTCTGTGGAGGGTATTTAGGTGTGGAAGGTACTATGGAGGGTATTTATACAGTTGTCTGAAGATCAATAACAGTACAGGTACAGTACAGTTGTCTGGGGTACAATAATAGTACAGGTACAGTACAGTTGTCTGGGGTACAATAATAGTACAGGTACAGTACAGTTGTCTGGGGATCAATAGAGGTACAGTTACAGTCGTGTAATATGAAGGTTCCAGATGCCATCTGGTCTATAGCATGTGTTGTAAGTTGTCTGTTAGATAGTTGTACGTCCTTACAGCCCTCAGTCTAACAGTTACAGTTTGACTCATGTAACAGAGTGGGAAATGACTGCTACCTCAGATAACGGAGTGGGAAATGAACTGTTACCTCATGTAACGGAGTGGGAAATGACTGTTATCTCATGTAACGGAGTGGGAAATGAACCGTTACCTCATGTAACGGTAGGAAATGACTGTTACCTCATGTAACGGAGTGGGAAATGACTGTTATCTCATGTAACGGAGTGGGAAATGACTGTTACCTCATGTAACGGAGTGGGAAATGAACTGTTATCTCATGTAACGGAGTGGGAAATGTCTGTTACCTCATGTAACGGAGTGGGAAATGTCTGTTACCTCATGTAACGGAGTGGGAAATGACTGTTACCTCATGTAACGGAGTGGGAAATGACTGTTACCTCATGTAACGGAGTGGGAAATGACTGTTACCTCAGCTGATGTATTTTGTTATTCATCGTCATCTCTAGAAAATCGTTACTGGTCGAGTCCAGGCTGTCTCTCCAGGAATATGGTCGAGTCCAGACTGTCTCTCCAGGACTATGGTCGAGTCCAGACTGTCTCTCCAGGAATATGGTCGAGTCCAGGCTGTCTCTCCAGGTATATGGTCGAGTCCAGGCTGTCTCTCCAGGTATATGGTCGAGTCCAGGCTGTCTCTCCAGGTATATGGTCGAGTCCAGGCTGTCTCTCCAGGTATATGGTCGAGTCCAGGCTGTCTCTCCAGGTATATGGTCGAGTCCAGGCTGTCTCTCCAGGTATATGGTCGAGTCCAGGCTGTCTCTCCAGGTATATGGTCGAGTCCAGGCTGTCTCTCCAGGTATATGGTCGAGTCCAGGCTGTCTCTCCAGGTATATGGTCGAGTCCAGGCTGTCTCTCCAGGTATATGGTCGAGTCCAGGCTGTTTCTCCAAGGGGAAAGAATGGTCCGTGTGTATTGGGGAATGATATAGTGGTCCGTATGTACTGGGGAAGGACAGAATGGTCTGTGTGTATCGGGGAAAGATAGGATGGTGTGTGCACTGGGAAAAGACAGGATGGTCTGTGTGTACTGGAGAAAGATGGGTTGGTCTGTGTGTACTGGGGAAAAATAGGTTGGTCTGTGTACTAGGGAAGATATGATGGTCTGTGTGCACTGGGAAGGATAGGGTGGTCTGTGTGTACTGGCATTATCCCTCCCTTTTATCACTGACGTATATATCCTTTACTTTCTCATTCTTTTCTTCGTCTCCTTCGTCGTCTTTCTCGGTTCCTTCTTTCTCCCTATATCCTTTACCTTCCCATTGTTTTCTTCGTCTCCTTCGTCGTCTTTCTCGGTTCCTTCTTTCTCCCTATATCCTTTACCTTCCCATTCTTTTCTTCGTCTCCTTCGTCGTCTTTCTCGGTTCCTTCTTTCTCCCTATAACTTCCCATTCTTTTCTTCAGTCTCCTTCGTCGTCTTTCTCGGTTCCTTCTTTCTCCCCCATCTCCCGCGAGACTCTGTTAACTCTCTCCGGAGGCCCACCGTACACAATGGCATTATTCCCCCCCAGGGGCTTTTGCACACAAGTCCAATCACAACTGGACAATCAAGCCAACTTCACAGGCGCAGAGCTCGCTAGCCGTCTTCGGTGAACTAACTTAAAACTCTTCGTTTGTTTCACAAGTTAAACAAAAAAACAACAACACCCTCCCTCCCCCACAACCAAACATGAAAACAAAAGACTGAAGAACATCGCAGGATCATTCTCACACAAGTTTACGAGATGGCAGAGTTTATATATATATATAAATATATATACGGTGCTGGACACACCAACGTAATATAACCCGACAATAAGTGACATTACAGCCGCCAGAACAAGTTATTGTATTAATTTAGACCATTATGATACCCATTAACACGATATATTATGACCAGCAAGGTATATATATACTGGGGAGACGAGACATATTATAACTGGGCTTGCTAAACTCCGACGTAAAGGCTGGCTAAACTCCAACGTATTATACTGACTGTTTCTTATATAAAATCATGTTCCAATAACGTTACACTGTCGTAATGAATAATAATAATAATAATAATAATAATAATAATAATAATGATAGCAATAATAATAATGATAGCAGCAATAATAATAATAGCAATAATAATAATAATAATAATAATAATAGCAATAATAATAATAATAATAATAATAATAATAATAATAATAATAATAATAATGGTAATAATAATAATTATTAATATTATTATTATTATTATTATTATCATTAATACTGGTGTCTGTGTATCTGTATGTTGCCATACTGCTACACTGTCGTAATGAATAATTACTATCACTACTACTACTACCACTACTACTACTACTAATACCACTACTACTACTACTACTACTACTACTACTACTACTAATAATAATAATAATAATAATAATAATAACAATTATTAGTACTGGTATCTGTGTATCTATATGTGCGTGTGTTTACTCTTCAAGTGTGTGTGTGTGTGTGTGTGTGTGTGGCATAAAATAAATAAAAACATATCAAATTCAGGCAGTTATTCGACCGATAATATATATGTATGCCAAATTACAGAACTTTGGGTGAGGGGTATAGATAATAGTAGCAAGTTAATTGATCCCAAGACAGCTTATATTAAGATCCAGGTAGGAGCCTGGCTGCTTCTACGTCGTGGATAAACCCAGGTGTGAGGTCCAATCTACATAGAACAGGAGGTTTCCGAAGTAGAAATTCTACGACATAGATCATCGTGCATTTGGTGGAGCTTCGTTGAAAGACTAGATGCTATTGAGCTACACATTTCATAGCATTACAGTAATACAGTGCTTCATATACAATGGTGAACGTTATGTAATGGATAGTTCCACGTTGGTTGCGTTACAGGAATAGTACAGATGAGGGACATATAATTATGGGTAAACGAAGCTATTTCCTTACTTAGCTGAGCACTTGTAGCTGATGGACACATATCTATGGGAAAACGAAGTTAATTGCTTCCTTAGCTGAACACTTGTAGCTGATGGACACATATCTATGGGAAAACGTAGCTATTTCTTAACTTATCTGAGCATTGTAGCTGATGGACACATATCTATGGGAAAACGAAGCTATTTCCTTACTTATCTGAGCACTTGTTCATAGATTCTAACAATACTCACAGTACAATTTATAGGAGTATTCATGTACGAGTCCTAGTTAGTACCAGGTGACTGTGGCGAGGTATACCAGGCAGTGGAGTTTGTGGTACAAGGTAACTATGGCTGACAAGTTTAAGTCCCGTGCTAGCAGCCCTAGTCACTGTTGTTGGGGTGTCTTACACCAGGCGAGCAGTCGCACCTCTCAACTACTCGACCAGATATACTCGTCAAGTAGCAAATTCACTCCATGATTCATGGCGTTCATGTTAGTATCATGGTGTTTATACTAGGCGACCGCCCCTCAGCCACGCACACACCCTGTCGATAAACACGCACCACGTCTGGCTCACACTAGTACACCCAGTGTAAGTGTAAGTGTGTGTGTGTGTGTGTGTGTGTGTGTGTAAGTGTGTGTGTAAGTGTGTGTTTCTGCCACAAGTAAACTCCTTACAAATAGGCAGCCTTGTGTGGTGTTGGTGGGTCCAATCAGGCGTAATCCAAGTTTCCAGCTGGTGTGTGTGTGTGTGTGTGTGTGTGTGTGTGTAGGAAGGTTAGGGAGGGAGGTTGGGGAAGGGGGGTTTATTTAGGTCGACAGATGACCTCCAGCGGCTCGAGTGCGCAAATGACACACGTCCGATGCCATCCAGAGTTGGATGAGTTCTACACTCGTGAGGTCCCATCTTTTGTACTGTCCAGGGAGGGAGTTCTACACTCGTGGGGTCCCATCTCTTGTACTGTACGGGGAGGGAGTTCTACACTCGTGGGGTCCCATCTCTTGTACTGTACGGGGAGGGAGTTCTACACTCATGGGGCCTAATCTCTTATACTGTACAGGGAGGGAATTCTACACTCGTGGGGTACCATCTCTTGTACTGTACGGGGAGGGAGTTCTACACCCGTGGGGTCCCATCTCTTATACTGTACGGGGAGGGAGTTCTACACTCGTGGGGTCCCATCTCTTATACTGTACGGGGAGGGAGTTCTACACCCGTGGGGTACCATCTCTTGAACATTCTTTATCATACAGCCTCTCAAGTTTATTTAGACTGTCCGCATTAACCATGTTCTCAGTCAATGTGTTCCATTCAGTCACCACTTTTATATCATAAAAGTTTTTTCTCTACGTCTTTTCATGGAGTCACCACTCGTATACTAGGAATAAAGTGTTTACATCTTTATATACAGGTTTCTTACTTATTTACATGTCCTGTGGGTGTTCTATCCTTATAATGTCTCAAGGAACTGTCCATTGTCTACTTAGTTCATCTCTTTAAAAATCGTAAGGGTTGAGTCCACCTCACTCCTTAGCCTTCTCTTATCCAAGATGGGTAGGTTTAAAGGCGTCAAGGCTTTTCCTGTAGAAGGCTTTGCTCTCTTAATTCTACTACCATCATTTCTGCCCTCCTCTGGACCTCCTCTGTGAGCTCTTATTGTTTCTTAAGGTGTGGTGACCAAACCTGATATGCATGTTCTAGCTTTTGTTTTTATACGAGATATGAGGAGCTTTGGCTAGAAATTTCCTTATTCATATACTTGAAAGCTGCTGTTCTGATACCTGCAAGTAGAGAGTTTGTCTCCTTAATTATTCTCGTCTGTGGGGCTCCGGCGACAGGTTAGCTGTGATGTGTAGTCCCAAGTACTTCTCACAATAAGAATCCTAAAGCTTATTCCCTACTACGTAACAAGCATTTTGAGGCCGTCTCTCTCTCTCTCTCTCTCTCTCTCTCTCTCTCTCTCTCTCTCTCTCTCTCTCTCTCTCTCTCTCTCTCTCTCTCAAGGGTTCATTTCGCGCATCTGTTGTTTCACACTTCTTTAGCACGTATGATGAGACATTTCATCAGGACCATGAGCCTTGTATGGGTCAAGTTGTTATAGTATTCTGTTCACATCATTTTTTTTTTTCTTTTTGATATCTTAACTCCTTCCAAAACCTCTCCTCCCCATTCCACCTCAGTAGCGTTGGTGGCATGGTGGCTTCCACTGTCAAAACCTCTCTTCCCCATTCCACCTCACTAGCGTTGGTGGCATGGTGGCTTCCACTGTCAAAACCTCTCCTCCCCATTCCACCTCACTAGCGTTGGTGGAAGGGTGCCTTCCACTGTCAAAACCTCTCTTCCCCATTCCACCTCAGTAGCGTTGGTGGCATGGTGGCTTCCACTGTCAAAACCTCTCCTCCCCATTCAACCTCAGTAGCGTTGGTGGTAGGGTGGCTTCCACTGTCAAAACCTCTCTTCCCCATTCCACCTCAGTAGCGTTGGTGGTAGGGTGGCCTTCCACTGTCAAAACCTCTCCTCCCCATTCCACCTCACTAGCGTTGGTGGCAGGGTGGCTTCCACTGTGAAATTGGTATTCACTTCCACCCTTCTCCTCACATCATCTACAATTGTTTCCCCCCCAAATCTGAATCCCTTGTCCTGGTTAGCTGTTTCTTAACTGACAACTGACTCCTAAAGTTAGGGAAAAGTTTTGGATTTTCACTTGCCAGATATTCTTTTCAAAGTTTCACTGTTCCTCTCTTCTTATCCTGCTATATTCTTTCCTTGCTCTTGTATACCTTGCTGACAGTGGCTCGCTGGAATGCAACCTCCACTACCAAAGACATAATTCAAGTTTGTGTAGTTTCCTAGACTATATCTCCCCTGTATTTCTCGACTCACTTCTGCTCTTTCTGAGTTCTCGTTTGTTTACTACACAGTCAAACCTGAGCATTATATGGTTACTTCTTCCTGCTGGTGTATCATACAACAATGTGGTCAATACTCATGGTAGTATGAGCGTAGATAAGACTTTATCAATCCCCTTGACATGTTGGTGGAGGAAATTTACCTGTATATATTCTAAAAACTTGTGTCTCCATGACTCCCTATTACCATGAGAATCCCAGTTCCCCTATTGTACCTTTGTAACTGAAATCTCCCATTATCAGTACTTTATCATCTCAAAGGGCTTCACTGTTTCATTACTACCTTTGCCTTTAATATAATGGCGCTATACATGCATTCCGCAAATCATCAGGCACCTCACCATAATCCAATAATAACTAACCAATCAACAACAAAGTCATCCCGTTTCTTAATAAACTCAATAGCACTACCATCCACTCCAGCCGCCTTGCCACATTCATCTTACGTAAGGCTTTCGCCACCACTGCTCTCTTCACCAAATTACTCTCCATGACTCACTTCGCATACCACCCAGACCAACACAACCTTCATCTGCCACTCTTATCATGAAACACATTCAACAATCCTTCAAAATACTCACTCCATCTAACCCCTCTTCATCACTACCTGTTACCACTTCCCTTTTTACCCCCTTCATCGAAGTATCCATTTGTTCTCTTGCCTCTCGCATATTATTAACCTTCTTCTAAAACATCTTATTCTCCCTAAAATTTTGACGATACTTGCTCACCCCAGCTCTCAAGTGCTTTCTTTTTCAACCGTTGGACCTTCCTCTTGACCTCCTGCCGCATTCTCGTACACATCTCGCAATCATTTGCACTCCATCCTTGCAAGTTCCACCCAAAAGCCTCCCTCTTCTCTTTCGCTAGCAACTTTACTTCTTCGTCGTCCCACCACTAGCTAACCTTCCTAAATCTGCCCACCTCCCACCTTTCGCATGCCACATGCATCTCTTGCACA
This sequence comes from Panulirus ornatus, assembly GCF_036320965.1. NCBI lineage: Eukaryota > Metazoa > Arthropoda > Malacostraca > Decapoda > Palinuridae > Panulirus > Panulirus ornatus. The sequence continues at coordinate 21,455,665 of NC_092287.1, read as the reverse complement.
TGCCAAGACCGCTTCCCTAAATACCCCATTTCCTCACCCACTTCCCTTGCCTCATTTACTCTCACATTTTGTCATTCTACACTTAATCTCTGCTGGTATTTCTTCACACAAATCTCCTTTCCAAGCTCACTCACCCCCACCTCTCTCTTCTCACCGACAGTATTTCCTCTTTTCCTAAAACTACAAATCTTCACCCTGGTCTCTACAAGACAGTGATCAAACATCCCACCAGCTGACTCTCTCGGCACAGTTACATCCAAAAGTCTCTCTTTCACACGCCTATCAATCAATAGGTAATCAATTCAACAATGCCCGCTAACGATCTTTCTTACTCACATATAAATACTTATGTATGTCCCTCTTAAAGTCAGGTATTCCCAATCACCAGTCCTTTTTCAGCACACAACTTCACAAGCTGATCACCATTTCCATTCACAACACTACCCCATGCACCCTAGTTATACCCTCAACTGCCACATCACTCACCTTTGTATTCAAATCATCCATCGCAAATACCATGAAGCACACACTCAGATGCTCCCAAAACACTTGCCTCTCATGACCTTTCTCCTTCAAGGCCAGATGCATAAGCACTAATAATCAGCCATCTCTCGCATTCACTTTAACTTTTATCCAAATCAGTCTAGAATTCACTTCTTTGCACTCTTTCACACACTCCCACAACTGCGTCATGAGTAGTGCTACTCCTTCCTTAGCTCCTGTCCTCTGAACAACCTCTAACTAACTCTAAAGACATTTCCAAACCATTTTCTTACTTTACTCTTGACTTTTGTTTCACTCAGAGCCAGAGAACATCCAGGCTTCTTTCCTCAAACATACTGCCTATCTCTCCCTTCTTCTCATCCTGGTAACATCCACACACATTCAAACACCCCAGCCAGAGCCATCGAGGAGAATGAGTACTCCCCGCTTGACTCCTTCTGTTTCATCTTTTAGAAATTGAATTACAATAGAGGGAGGAGGTCTCCAGGCCCCTGTTTCCGTCCTCTTTAGTCGCCTTCTACAACATAAAGGGAACACACACACACACACACACACACACACACACCTTATGAGGTAAATCATGGAAAGGTTTGTGGATCCTGGTTGTAGATAGGGAGCTGTGGTTTCGGTGCATCACACATGACAGCTAGAGACTGAGTGTGAGGAATGTGGCCTTTTTTTTGTCTGTTTTCCTGACTCTGCCTCGCTGAAGCAGGGGCGAGCGATGCTATTTCCTGTGGGGCGGGGTAACACCAAAAATGGATGAAGGCAAGGAAGTATGAATGTGTACATGTGTATATATGTATATGTCTGCGTATGTGTGTGTATATACATGTGTATATATTGATATGTATAGGTACATATATGTATATGTGCGTGTATGGGCGTTTATGTATACACATATATGTGTATATTCCTATGAGTGTATATGAGTGGATGGGTTATTCTTCGTCTGTTTCCTGGCGCAACCTCGCTGACGCGAGAAAGGGCGATCAAGTATAATAAAAATCTAAAAATAATGATATATACATATATCCCTAGGGATAAATTACGGATAGGGGAGAGAGAATACTGCCTAAAAGGGGTGGGTGTGGGTGGTTGGAATAAAGTCCACATCAAGGCCGGGGCCTTAATTGAAATATAAAGAATTATGACACAGAAAAAAAAGACAGGGGAAAGTATTTACATTCATATATGAATATGAATAGAGTGCATATGAACGCGCACTTTTATAGAACACATAATATTCTCCAACAGCCAGGATTCGAACCCAGGACCTTTTGCGTGGTATTTGTAAACGTAACTGCTAGGCTACGATCGCCCCTAATAGGGAAGTGACTATTCGATTACATGTAATCAAATACCCTTCGTCTCACATCCATGAGCAACGGGTATTATGTGTTCTATGAAAGTGCGCGTTCATATGCACTATATTCGTATTCATATACCTCCGCGTTTATACAGTAAGGTTCTGTGAAATGCTAACTGATGTTAACGTGTGCCTGATGGAATTTGACAGGCTTAGACCCCGTTGCTCATGAATGTGAGACGAAGGGATTCGATTACATGCAATCGAACGCTCATTTCCTGATTAGGGGCGATCGCAGATTAGCTGTAAGCGTTCCCGATTACCATGCAAAGGTACTGAGTTCGAATCCTGGCTGTTGGAAGGTTTTATGTGATGATATATATATTCATTTATTTATTTATTATACTTTGTCGCTGTCTCCCGCGTTAGCGAGGTAGCGCAAGGAAACAGACGAAAGAATGGCCCAACCCACCCACATACACATGTATATATATATATATATATATATATATATATATATATATATATATATATATATATATATATACACGTCCACACACAGCACATATACATATCTATATATCTCAACGTATACATATATATACACACACAGACATATACATATATACACATGTACACAATTCATACTGTCTGCCCTTATTCATTCCCGTCGCCACCCCGCCACACTTGAAATGAAAAATCCTCCACCCGCATGTGCGCGAAGTAGTGCTAGGAAAAGACAACAAAGGCCACATTCGTTCACACTCAGTCTCTAGCTGTCATATATAATGCACCGAAACCGCAGCTCCCTTTCCACATCCAGGCCACACAGAACTTTCCATGGTTTACCCCAGACGCTTCACATGCCCTACTTCAATCCATTCACAGCACGTCGACCCCGGTATACCACATCGTTCCAATTCACTCTATTCCTTGCATGCCTTTCACCCTCCTGCATGTTCAGGCCCCGATCACTCAAAATCTTTTTCACTCCATCTTTCCACCTCCAATTTGGTCTCCCGTTTCTCCTCATTCCCTCCACCTCTGACACATATATCCTCTTGGTCAATCTTTCCTCACTCATTCTCTCCATGTGACCAAACGATTTCAAAACACCCTCTTCTGCTCTCTCAATCTCACTCTTTCTATTACCAACCATATAACATTGTTGGAACCACTATTCCTTCAAACATACCCATTTCTCTTTTCCAAGAAAACGTTCTCGACTTCCACACATTTTTCAACGCTTCCAGAACTTTCGCCCCTTCTCCTACCCTATGATTCACTTTCGCTTCCATGGTTCCATCCGCTGCCAAATCCACTCCCAGATATCTAAAACACTTCACTTCCTCCAGTTTTTCTCCATTCAAACTTAACTCCCAATTGACTTGACCCTCAACCCTACAGTACCTAATAACCTTGCTCTTATTCACATTTACTCTCACCGTTCCCTTTAGTCGCCTTCTACGACACGTGAGGAATGCGTGGGGAGTATTCTTTCTCCCCTATCCCCTATTCGAGTACATACTATTCGAATAGTCATTTCCCTAACAGGGGCGATCATAGCCTAGCGGTAGCGCTCCCGCATGTTGCACAAGGGTCCATGGTTCGATCCTGGCTGTTGGAGGTTTGTATGTTCTATGAAGGAGCGCGTTCATATGCACTTTGTTATGCACACTATCTCCAGAAAGTATCGGTGCATACTTAAGTGTGACCATTTTGCGACAAGCGACGATAACTATTGGTACGTGTCAGTTGTTAGGACCGTATGTTGGCAGCCCTGTAACCCTGAAGAGTTGCCAGCGTTCATGTATGGACATACATTTTGTCGTATACATTCCACACATGTTCGTAATGACACCAATATACTTAAGAATATGAACTGCCACTTTATTTCATGCTACCAGATACACTACTCCACCTGGTCGTCCGCAAGGGGGTGGTGTAGCGAGGGCGGCGACCTGTTGTCTGTGGCACCAGCAGTTTCCAGGAGTCGCCTAATCCACCATGAAGCAGTGTTCTGGTGGACGACATCCCTCCCGCCCGCACGCCAGCTGGACAACACCAGTAATACCCTTCGTTATGATGGACGATAATAGCTCCTGGTGTTCCCTGTGAGGTGTTTATATCGACTGGTGGCACGTATAATAAGGCACAACTGCCCACACTGCCTCTGTTTTACACCCAGCGTGCTCATGTGGGTCATGGGTTACGTGGTTCGTAGTTCATGACACGTTCACGGCCAAACATAGCCTCAAACCATAACAATGAAACGAACACACTGACTGTGAACCTCATGTTTGTTTATATTACTACGTAGATCACCAGCGATACCCACCCGTATCCCTGTACGACGTAGTGGTAGTCATTTAACTTAAACTCGTTCCCATATGGCAACACTCACTGTATTGGATACCAAGGTGGAGGGTTGTGAGGCTACACGCACCAGCCCCTCCCATGTCACATACCGCCTGGAGCTATATGGAGTACATGAGCCACTGACACCTGGCAACAGTGACTCTCCTTATCATTCTATCTTCTTCAAGACAAGGACCACAGACACTGTCTCCTATACTGACCACAGACGCTGGCTCCTATACTGACCACAGACACTGGCTCCTACACTGACCACAAACACTGGCTACTACACTGACCACATACAGAGGATCCTATACTGACCACAAACACTGGATCCTATACTGACCACAAACACTGGCTCCTATACTGACTACAGACATTGGCTTCTATACTGATCACAGACACTGGCTCCTACACTGACCACAGACACTGGATCCTATACTGACCACAAACACTGGCTCCTATACTGACCACAGACATTGGCTTCTATACTGATCACAGACACTGGCACCTACACTTACCACAGACATGGCTCCTATACTGACCACAGACACGTACCTACACCGAATAAAGGCACTGGTGCCTACACCGATCACAGACAATGATACCTACACCGACCACAGACACTGGCTCTCTCCCCTTGATATGGAGATACGTAGCTACAGACATACACTCGTTTCCAAAGTGCAGAGGTCAGGGCTGGGACCCACCTGGTTAACTGACCTTGGTTCGAGGCCCAGAGTTGGGGGGCAACTCACAGGCAAATAGTTAGATGTTAACCTTGCCCTTTGCGGTTGGTTGAGGAACGGGTTTGGTGTGAGCTAGGTACACGTATATATCTGTGTTACATAAAAGTCAAACGTGGTACTGTATATATATATATATATATATATATATATATATATATATATATATATATATATATATATATATATATATATATATATATGCACACACGAATCGAATACGACAGCATATTTAGAGTTATAAATCTCTTTACTTATGTTCTCTAATTTTCTCAATATCATTCTACCATTAGGTTAGGTGCTCAAACACCAGTCGTCCAAAGTTATTCATTTCATTTCAATCAAGCTTTCGCCTTCACAGAGGCATCATCAGGAATCTACAAAAAAAAAAAAAAAAGAGAAAAAACTGCGTCACAAAACTTGGATTTGATATGTGAAATGCAAACAAAATAGAACAGAAATATACACTCGCATAAAACACAGTACATAGCACATAAGAGTAAGAGGAAAACACTAAAAGCGAGACAAATTGACAATATCATAAAGGGTAGTACGAGTTACAACCTAAATACAAAAACATGGAAACAGAAACATAGAAAAACTTATAGTTGAGTTAACACAGAACAATATCAAACGAGATCGGAACATAGCAAGTCCATCACTAAATACATTAAGCTGGGTCAAACGAGAAAGTTATTATCCAAATGTGGAGTTGAGGTCAGGTTGGGCTCGTCCGACACTCTCTGACCTTCGTAACCTAGGACCGGGGGTGGGCCAGTGCCGCGTTCCTCCTGTCCAGAAATGGCGGACTCGATAGCTTGTAACGGGTCAAAGACTTGTCCTATCAGTCCTAAAACGGCATTAGGTCTACGTCCTATTGGTGAGCCATCAAAGAGCTGTATGACCGTGGTCATGTTTGTCTGGATGTTGACGACAGGGGCTTTCTCTCTGATGTGACTGGCTTCTAACATCTGCAGTCTCCTCCGATCACTGCAACTACTAATGATTTCGGTGTTACTCAGTATAATCTCCCTTCGTTAGCCTATTTCCATGCTCTTGTTCATGATGTTGCTTTGATTCCACCTCCTTGTAAGTGGCGTGAGAGGCGGCGGCTCTGGGTGCAAGTTGCATGTCCAATGAAGTGTATGTGGTGGCGGCTGACAGTCCTCCAATATTGCATCGGTCCTCATATACCACACCGGTACGATTCAAACTTCCAGAGCGACCTACCATCTTGTTTTCCATGGTCAGCGAACATGTATTCGGATTGTTATAGTATAGTATACACACACACACACACACACACACACACACACACCGTCCGCGGCACACCAGGATTTTCAGATGAAAGTAATCGGAGAAGCTCGAGGCTCGGAGGCAGGATTGGTCTAAGTACATTACAGACGTTAAGTAAGCACTTACGTCCTCTGGCCTCCAGGGGACACCCTGGGTGAGGAGGGAAGGAGAGGATCCTCATACTCCACACTTGTGGGTCGTGACGACTTTTTTCCCCTCACTCCCTCTCTCCCTTTGGAGGACGAGACTCGCTCGTTCTAGTATTATTTGAAGGACGCGTGTTGATGCCGGAGCTGTGAAGGTCCTCTCTCTTTGATGAGGTTCGTTCTTTGTCTGGTGTGGCAGAGCCTGTTTATGCCTCTCCTCTCTCTCTCTCTCTCTCTCTCTCTCTCTCTCTCTCTCTCTCTCTCTCTCTCTCTCTCTCTCTCTCTCTCAGGCGCAATATACAGACGTTTCGTCTCTCGGTGGCCAGACACCCTCTCTCTCCCTCTCTACTTGTCCTACGACTCTATGGCTTGTCTGTACCTCACCTCTTGTATGATGTCTGCTGTGACCTTCTCCTCGTGGGTCTGCATGACGTAAGTAATGGAGAAATCCACGTTGCCACACACCACTGTAGCACCTGGCTCATATTGTTCTCATTATTCTCGGGACAGTCGTCGGTCGCGTGTGATGCCTCTGACTTTATCATTTTCTTCTTTCTTTTTCTTTTGTCTTTTTTTTTTTTAACCAGCAGGACTCGTTAGCCGATGCACGAGTCCTGCTGGTGCTTTCAATCCTTAATTCCTCAGTCTGGGCAGGCATCCTTCATCATCTGCAGTCGCCTGATAAGGCTTCTTGCCTAAGCCTCCTTTCTCTCTCTCTCTCTCTCTCTCTCTCTCTCTCTCTCTCTCTCTCTCTCTCTCTCTCTCCCCCGATAAGACTCAACGAGCCACAACAGATACGTAATGATACCAGTGAAGGAGCACTCAGCTTGGTACATGAAGCAGTGAAGTACACCCACTTGCTAGAGATGGTAGTGGTGAAGGACTGATATAAATAATAGATTTCACCTTGTAAAGGCACAAAGGAAGGAAGGGGAGGAATAGCTGGAGAGTCTCATGGTGATGGTGAGTGTAGACAAGCAAGTTCCTTCATACCAACACATCAGTGAGCATACTGAGAAGGACTGATACATCATCATCACTACACCATCATCACTACGCCATCATCACGACACCATCATCACGACACCATCATCACTACGCCATCATCACTACGCCATCATCACTACGCCATCATCACTACACCATCATCACTACATCAACTAGGTGGAAAAAAATATATATATATATATGCTCAAGTTTGCCTTGTGTGGTAATTGAGAACATCAGAAGAGCGGTGGCAGGACAAGACGTCAACACGAGATATGATTGTGGACACGACACAAAAAAAAATCTTGACAAAGCTTACGATGATAAAATAGATTGGGAAGTGGAGGTCGGTCGCCAGCGACCACTTTTGGTACAACATGGCGAGGTGCTAAACTAATTATAGTAACTTTCTTGTGACACCACGAGGCGTTTGGTTAGTTATAGCAAATTTCCTGTACCATCACGACCCGCTATGCTTGGTATCGTAGTTCTGCTATGACAATACGTGGCGCTATATGATAGTTCGTCCAGTAAACATTACGAAGTTTTACGAGTGAAATACACTATAAACATGAACGTATGCGTCAGTTACTTCCCATGCTGACCAAATGTTCCCCTGGCACATTATTTGCTAGATATTTCCCGCCTGCAAACTGTCTGCTGTTCGCGAACACATGGCCCGCTAACGATATCATTCAATCGTGAGTCGGGTCCTCGGGCACTTTGTTATTCGGACGACGAGTCGCCCGTTGGCTGATTGTTCGTTGGGGGAACTGTTCGCTGGCGCAGAATGCGCTGGTAAACTGTTGTCAACAAACATTTAGAGGTGAATGCCCACAGGATTTTATACGAGGGTGAGAATAGTAGGCTATACGCGGGTCACACACGACCCATACATAGATACCATACAACACTTCCCACACACACACACACACACACACACACCAAACAGGAGGACGGAGGGGTAAGAACAGGTGTCCAAAATGCTACGGGAGGGGAATGAGGCTGGGTGTGAGGGAAGAGACGACTATACCTCATGGTCAGCAGGTGTTGCGGGCGACGTCCTTTCAAATGCTGCTGCCGACACCTGCAAGACAAGTTAGAAGGAGGTGATGACAGACAAGTTAGTGGAGGTACATTAGCTGGGGATGAAGGAAGGAAGGAAGGAAGGAAAGGAGGGAGGGAGGAGGGCAAGTTAGGTCAATACGCTGACCCTCATGCCCCCCCATCCTCCCCCTCATCCTTTTTCTCTATCTCTCTCTCTCTCTGTTAGTTCAGCGCACACTGGCATGGCATAGATATAATATATCCTGGCGTTACTGCAAGTGATAGATAGATAGATAGTTAGATGGATAGATAGACAGACTGATTGATTGACAGATAGATAGATAGATAGGTAGGTAGGTAGGTAGGTAGGTAGGTAGGTAGGTAGGTAGATAGATAGATAGATAGATAGATAGATAGATAGAGAGATAGATAGAGAGAGAGAGAGAGAGAGAGAGAGAGAGAGAGAGAGAGAGAGAGAGAGAGAGAGAGAGAGAGAGAGAGAGAGAGGCGAAATTCACACACACACACTCAAACATTAGTGTGCATGTGTGCGTGTGTGTGTGTGTGTGAAGATATGTGCATCTGTAAAATAAATGGTGCAGGTGCGTATGCATGAGAAGCGTGTGTGTGCGTGTGTACAGTGCATTCTAGCACATGGCACGATCCCCAAGGCATGTGGAGTAGCAATAAAAAATAAATATATATATATATATATATATATTCTTCTTTTCTTTCATACTATTCGCCATTTCCCGCATTAGCGAGGTAGCGTTGAGAACAGAGGACTGGGCCTTTGAGGGAGTATCCTCACCTGGCCCCCTTCTCTGTTCCCTCTTTTGGAAAAAAAAAATTCCTATGAGTCCACGGGGAAAATGAAACACGATAAGTTCCCAAGTGCACTTTCGTGTAATAATCACATCATCAGGGGAGACACAAGAGATGTATATCGACTGACTTATATTTCTCTCTTGTGTCTCCCCTGATGATGTGATTATTACACGAAAGTGCACTTGGGAACTTATCGTGTTTCATTTTCCCCGTGGACTCATAGGAATATATATAACACAAAGGAAAGCTTGAATAACACGAACGCAAAAGGTGTGTTGGGGAAAGAAAAAAAAAGAAAAAGAAAAACATAATGGAGACTTACTAAGAGAGTGGGTGACCTTCACCATCTGTTGAACACCTCTGACCTAAAATGGATATAATAACAATTGTCATAGAAAACGGATAAAATAACATTTGTCATAGAAAACGGATATAATAACATATGTCATAGAAAACGAAATTGTGATGAAAAGGGGGGAGGGGGGACAGTGGGAAAAATATCATTATGGTCTATGGTCAACTACAACTGACTTGAGAAATATCATGAACAATATTGTAATACAACTGTATCAGATAATGTATCATTATTAATATTCTAATACAACTGTGTCAGAGAATATAACGAATATTCTAATTCTAAAATGCTAATATTCTAATACAACTATACCGGGAAATATATCATAATGAATATTCTAATTCTAAAATGCTAATATTCTAACAGAAGCTACACCAGCAAAATATATGGTAACGAATATTCTAATTCTAAAATGCTAATATTCTAACAGAAGCTACACCAGCAAAATATATCGTAACGAATACTCTAATTCTAAAATGCTAATATTCTAACACAACTTTAACAGTAAATGTATCATAACCAATATTCTAATAGAAATATTCTGGCTCACATGAGAACAACAGCACAATAAAAAAAGCACAGCTGGTGTTATGTACAGTACATCACCCAGCAGCTGGTGCAATGTACACCACATCACCCAGCAGCTGGTGTTATGTACAGTACATCACCCAGCAGCTGGTGCAATGTACACCACATCACCTAGCAGCTGGTGCTATGTACAGTACATCACCCAGCAGCTGGTGTTATGTACAGTACATCATCCAGCAGCTGGTGCTATGTACAGTACATCACCTAGCAGCTTGTGCTATGTACAGTACATCACCTAGCAGCTGGTGTTATGTACAGTACATCACCCAGCAGCTGGTGCTATGTACAGTACATCACCCAGCAGCTGGTGTTATGTACAGTACATTACCCAGCAGCTGGTGCTATGTACACCACATCACCCAGCAGCTGGTGTTATGTACAGTACATCACCCAGCAGCTGGTGTTATGTACAGTACATCACCCAGCAGCTGGTGCAATGTACACCACATCACCTAGCAGCTGGTGCTATGTACAGTACATCACCCAGCAGCTGGTGCAATGTACACCAATCACCCAGCAGCTGGTGTTATGTACAGTACATCACCCAGCAGCTGGTGCAATGTACACCACATCACCTAGCAGCTGGTGCTATGTACAGTACATCACCCAGCAGCTGGTGTTATGTACAGTACATCATCCAGCAGCTGGTGCTATGTACTGTACATCACCCAGCAGCTGGTGCTATGTACAGTACATCACCTAGCAGCTGGTGTTATGTACAGTACATCACCCAGCAGCTGGTGCTATGTACAGTACATCACCCAGCAGCTGGTGCTATGTACAGTACATCACCCAGCAGCTGGTGCTACATATGAGTTAATCAACCCACACAACTTCACAATTCACCATAATCCCGCTGGGTTAATCCTCCCACACAACTCACTATTAACATCTTCGGTTAATCCTGCCTCAAAACTCCTCCCACACAACATGCTATAATCCCTCCTGGGTTAATCCTCCCACACAACATGCTATAATCCCTCCTGGGTTAATCCTCCCACACAACATACTATAATCCCTCTTGGGTTAATCCTCCCACACAACATACTATAATCCCTCTTGGGTTAATCCTCCCACACAACACACTATAATCCCTCCTGGCTTAATCCTCCCACACAACACACTATAATCCCTCTTGGGTTAATCATCCCACACAACACACTATAATCCCTCCTGGGTTAATCCTCCCACACAATATGCTATAATCCCTCCTGGGTTAATCCTCCCACACAACATACTATAATCCCTCCTGGGTTAATCCTCCCACACAACATACTATAATCCCTCCTGGGTTAATCCTCCCACACAATATGCTATAATCCCTCCTGGGTTAATCCTCCCACACAATATACGATAATCCCCCAGGGTTAAACCACAGACACAACTCATTACCGCCCCCCCCCCCCCAGTTAATTCCCCATACAGTGTAATATAATTCTCTGAGTTAATCCATCGACTACTCAATATAATCCCGTGAGTTAATCTCCATACACTATTCAATATAATCCCCCTAAGTTAATCTCCATACCCTACTCAATATAATCCAAGTTGATCTCCATACCCTACTCAATATAATCCAAGTTGATCTCCATACCCTACTCAATATAATCCAAGTTAATCTTCATACCCTACTCAATATAATCCAAGTTGATCTCCATACCCTACTCAATATAATCCAAGTTAATCTTCATACCCTACTCAATATAATCTAAGTTGATCTCCATACCCTACTCAATATAATCCAAGTTGATCTCCATACCCTACTCAATATAATCCAAGTTAATCTCCATACCCTACTCAATATAATCCAAGTTGATCTCCATACCCTACTCAATATAATCCAAGTTAATCTTCATACCCTACTCAATATAATCCAAGTTAATCTTCATACCCTACTCAATATAATCCAAGTTAACCTCCATACCCTACTCAATATAATCCAAGTTGATCTCCATACCCTACTCAATATAATCCAAGTTGATCTCCATACCCTACTCAATATAATCCAGGTTGATCTCCATACCCTACTCAATATAATCCAGGTTGATCTCCATACCCTACTCAATATAATCCAGGTTGATCTCCATACCTTACTCAACATAATCCAAGTTAACCTCCATACCCTACTCAATATAATCCAAGTTGATCTCCATACCCTACTCAATATAATCCAAGTTGATCTCCATACCCTACTCAATATAATCCAAGTTGATCTCCATACCCTACTCAATATAATCCAAGTTGATCTCCATACCCTACTCAATATAATCCAGGTTGATCTCCATACCCTACTCAATATAATCCAGGTTGATCTCCATACCCTACTCAATATAATCCAGGTTGATCTCCATACCCTACTCAATATAATCCAAGTTAACCTCCATACCCTACTCAATATAATCCAAGTTGATCTCCATACCCTACTCAATATAATCCAAGTTGATCTCATACCCTACTCAATATAATCCAAGTTGATCTTCATACCCTACTCAATATAATCCAAGTTAATCTCCAAACCCTACTCAATATAATCCAAGTTGATCTCCATACCCTACTCAATATAATCCAAGTTAATCTCCATACCCTACTCAATATAATCCAAGCTGATCTCCATACCCTGCCCAATATAATCCAAGTTAATCTTCATACCCTACTCAATATAATCCAAGTTAATCTTCATACCCTACTCAATATAATCCAAGTTAATCTTCATACCCTACTCAATATAATCCAAGTTAATCTTCATACCCTACTCAATACAATTCCCTCAGGTAATTTCTATACACTTTTCAATACAATCCCCTTAAGTTGATCTCCATACACAGCACAATATAATCCCCAGAAGTAAAATCCCCTTACCCTACTCACTAAATTCTCCTCCCTAACCTAATCCCTAAACAAAACTTGATAATCTCCCTAGATTTATTTCTCCCTACAGAGCAGATTATAATCCCCGTAAGGTAATCACCCCAGAATATAATCCCCGTAATCACCCCAGATTATAATCCCCACCACTTGTATATACATACGTTGGAACAGACAAGCACAGAATAAGAATGCAGTTTGGCCGATATCCAAGCGTATTGTCTAAAGACTCCCAACCATGGCTGTCTGGTGAAGCGGCTGGCATCCACACAATGTGTAGCCACCACGACCGGCGCCAACATGTGTATCGCACTTAGCGTAGGCTAAGGCTACACCCCGGCTTGTGTGACCACTACACCCAGTGTAGGCTAGGGCTACACCTGGCTTGTATGACCACTACACCCAGTGTAGGCTAAGGCCTACACCCGGCTAGTGTGACCACTACACCCTGTGTAGGTTAGGGCTACACCTGGCTTGTATGACCACTACACCCAGTGCAGGCTAGGCCTACACCCGGCTTGTAACCACTACACCCAGTGTAGGCTAGGCCTACACCCGCCTAGCGTGACCACTATATCCAGTGTAGGCTAGGGCTACACCCGCCTAGCGTGACCACTATATCCAGTGTAGGCTAAGGCTACACCCGCCTAGCGTGACCACTATACCCAGTGCAGGCTAGGGCTACACCCGCCTAGCGTGACCACTATATCCAGTGTAGGTTAGAGCTACACCCGGCTAGTGTGACCACTACACTCAGTGTAGACTAGGACTACACCCGCCTAGTGTGATCACTGCATCTTATCTCTTGGTTAAGCTTTGTGTCACTTCTCAACTTAACATTATGCGCGCTTTCCCTGGCGCGATCCTTGAATTCCGGCTTTTTTACCATTAATTGATTTATCATTTACCACTGACCCATTATCATTTACCACTGACCCATTATCATTTACCACTGACCCATTATCATTTACCACAGACCCATTATCATATAACACTGACCCATTATCATTTGCCACTGACCCATTATCATTTACCACTGACCCATTATTATATACCACTGACCCATTATTATATACCACTGACCCATTATCATTTCAGTACATG
>NC_092287.1:21231532-21439032 GCF_036320965.1 Panulirus ornatus | reverse complement strand
TATATATATATATATATATATATATATATATATATATATATATATATATATATATATATATATATATATATATATATATATATATATATATATATATATATATATATATATATATATATATATATATATATATATATATATATATATATATATATATATATATATATATATATATATATATATATATATATATATATATATATATATATATATATATATATATATATATATATATATATATATATATATATATATATATATATATATATATATATATATATATATATATATATATATATATATATATATATATATATATATATATATATATATATATATATATATATATATATATATATATATATATATATATATATATATATATATATATATATATATATATATATATATATATATATATATATATATATATATATATATATATATATATATATATATATATATATATATATATATATATATATATATATATATATATATATATATATATATATATATATATATATATATATATATATATATATATATATATATATATATATATATATATATATATATATATATATATATATATATATATATATATATATATATATATATATATATATATATATATATATATATATATATATATATATATATATATATATATATATATATATATATATATATATATATATATATATATATATATATATATATATATATATATATATATATATATATATATATATATATATATATATATATATATATATATATATATATATATATATATATATATATATATATATATATATATATATATATATATATATATATATATATATATATATATATATATATATATATATATATATATATATATATATATATATATATATATATATATATATATATATATATATATATATATATATATATATATATATATATATATATATATATATATATATATATATATATATATATATATATATATATATATATATATATATATATATATATATATATATATATATATATATATATATATATATATATATATATATATATATATATATATATGTAAAGTAAAAAAGAAAAATGATGGGTTACAGTGGACGAAGGCTTTCATATGAACGCTATCAAGGAGGGATATAAAGAGCAGGAATCTGTCTGTGAAAGAGAATTGGACTCGACATCACACCAATATTGTTGCCATAGTCCCATCTTAGGAAAGCAGTTATGAAGACCAATTGTCCACTGGCAAATATCACAATTCAGCCAAAGTTCATACAGGAGAATATATCTGGCAAGCAGCTGACGCCCTACGTGAGACCAAAATTAAGATATGTTTCTTAAATCTGGTGAATGTGCATGAAAAGAATACACAAAGAGCTAATGGAGAAGGTCCTGAGGAGAGCAACAAAAATGGTACAAAAAAAAATCTGAGAATACAAGGAAAGGCTAGAGGCCTTAATTTTACCCATCATAGACAAACAAAAAAAAACAAGTGAAGATCAACTTAGTCATAATCTCGAAGTTTTTTAAACCAGACTGATGACGGAGGTAGTGAACAGGTTTTTGGAACAGAATAACCAGCGACCATGACATGAAACTTAGCATACATGCTGAGGATATGTAACCATACACTTGATAGGCCACGTTGATAATATGATTTTAGGGGATGGAGGCCATACCTATCTACCATCAAAAAGATTGTGGGGGAGGGGGAGGAGGCGTTGAGTAACAGACCTGTATTCATGACGAGTGACGTCTGAG
Source organism: Panulirus ornatus (assembly GCF_036320965.1). Classification (NCBI taxonomy): domain Eukaryota; kingdom Metazoa; phylum Arthropoda; class Malacostraca; order Decapoda; family Palinuridae; genus Panulirus; species Panulirus ornatus. The sequence continues at coordinate 21,437,247 of NC_092287.1, read as the reverse complement.
AGGTAGTGGAGAAAGATGACCCTACAAGCAGAGAAACTACCTCCTGCTAAGTGGAAGCTACATAAGGAAGAGATACTAGGATTTTAGGGGATGGAGGCCAGGCGTATCAAACCTCTTAGATTTCCACGAGAGAGTGAGCTCTGTTTGTGACAAAAGAGATGGCAAGGTGAACTGACTGTATCCAGAGGGCCAGAAAATATCTGTAATAAGTGGGAGACTCCTTTACTGAATAGATTATATAAGTGGGAGACTCCTTTGCTGAATAGATTATATAAGTGGGAGACTCCTTTACTTAATAGATTATATAAGTGGGAGACTCCTTTACTGAATAGATTATATAAGTGGGAGACTCCTTTACTGAATAGATTATATAAGTGGGAGACTCCTTTGCTGAATAGATTATATAAGTGGGAGACTCCTCTGCTGAATAGATTATATCTTAATAGATTTTGTAAGCTATCTCGAAATGGGTCCAAGTTGTGAGTGGCGTGCTGCTGGGTTCTACCTTGAGACCAATGTTCTTCTTGATCAGTGTAAATGACATGCAAGGAGGATTGGACTCCGACCAACACATGTTTGCGGATGATACAAAAAAAAAAAAAATAACAGCCACCGATCGGTCATCACACCGTAAAGCGATTAAAACACACACAGTTGTTATAAAATCTCGTATGATAAGACTATCAAACTCACATAGTCCATTGTTGATACCTTGATCCTAGACATGTAAAAACTGAAAATGTTTTGACCGTTGAGCAAAGCAATGGCCGATAACCAGCCGTTAACTGTTTCAACACATCTTGTGAATATTGACCTTTCAACACATCTTGTGAATATTGACCTTTCAACATGTCTCGTGAATATTGACCTTTCAACATATCTTGTGAATATTGATCTTTCAACATGTCTTGTGAATATATTCCGGCATTGTTCACTTCGAGTTCTTTCCTCAAGTTGTTATTATATTCTGAGTTCTTTGAGGTTCCTCTGAACCTCAGCTCAGTGATGTACCATCATCATGGGTTCATCTGAACCTTAGCTCAGTGATGTACCATCATCATGGGTTCATCTGAACCTTAGCTCAGTGATGTACCATCATCATGGGTTCATCTGAACCTTAGCTCAGTGATGTACCATCATCATGGGTTCCTCTGAACCTCAGCTCAGTGATGTACCATCATCATGGGTTCCTCTGAACCTCAGCTCAGTGATGTACCATCATCATGGGTTCCTCTGAACCTCAGCTCAGTGATGTACCATCATCATGGGTTCCTCTGACCCAAGGTAATCCCACCAGCCAGAACCACCCCAGCTGGCGCAGACCACTAGAAGACCAACCCCAGCTGGCGTAGACCACTAGTAGACCATCCCAGCTGGCACAGACCACTAGAAGACCAACCCCAGCTGGCACAGACAGACCACTAGAAGACCACCCCCTCCTACCCGTCCTATATATCACATGTATTCAACACACTTCACATTAGCCTCCACTTTGATACATATGTACGAAGTATCAGACCCACTCTTCCACCCCTGTTTTTTTATTTTGTCCTACTTTAATTAAGTTCAGAATTCAATAACAGAGTATCACCATTATCATTATTATCATCATTATTATCATCATTATCATTATCATTGCTATCCTTCAGGCAGGAGGAGCGGGTAAAGCTGAGAAACACGACGGTCACAAGGCAAGTACTAGCTAGGATCTTAGCCCTGGTCCTCACTCCCGACCTACTCAGTTCATCTCATCCACACCCCACGGGTTATAGCTCCCCTGAGCTGCTCCTGCTCCACCTGCTGCTCCACCTCACCTCCCCCTGGGGTAACTAAACCACACTCCCTTCCCATCACCTCCCTTTTTTGTGGCAAGTCTCCCTGACCCCCTCACTCACACCTTGTCCTGGTTCCTGGTAGCCCCAAGCCTCTCTCAACCTCCCTGCCGGAGGGACAAGAGAGACAGGCAGCTTTAACCCACTGCAGAGAGGACCATTTGAGGCCCAGGATAAACCGGGCATCACTTTAGCCACACATAGAGAACCGTTTCATGCCAAGGAAAACCCGTGTATAAGTTCGTCCACACCCGACCATCATAATATTCTCTGCTTATCGACAATTCCTGATATTTCACAAAGTCCCGAAAACGAGCAGAAACTGCCAATATTAAGGCCATTAATTTGGACTCAATCTCTATATATCCCAAACATTTACCCCATTTTTCCTTTGTGTGAAAACAATATCAGTGGAGATATATCTTTGGTTAAAGAGTCCATGTGGTCTGTTACTGAGTTCATGTGGTCTGTTACTGAGTCCATGTGGTCTGTTACGGAGTTCATGTGGTCTTACTGAGTTCATGTGATCTGTTACTAAGTTCATGTGGTCTGTTAGTGAGTCCATGTGGTCTGTTACTAAGTCCATGTACTCGCTTATAGGGTCCGAGTACTCTTAGACAGTCCATGTACTCTTGTAGGTTCCATGTACTCTCTCAATGTGTCCATGTACTCTCTTACATAGCACATGTACTTGATGTCCATATACTCTCTTACATAGCACATCTACTATTACATTTTCCATGTACTCTCGCGTAGAGTACATGTCTTCTATCGTAGGGTTCATGCATTCACTTCCAAAGTCCATGTACTCCTTCACTCACGCCCAATAACACATACAGTCTATGTACTTTCTCAGAGTACATGTACTCCCTCAACTGGTCTCTTTATAAAGGCACCGTCACACAGACCACAAGGAATCCAGACATACGGGCAGGGTGTACATACACTACAGCGCGTGAGCATGTAATGGTGGTGGGATGAGGAGTCAACTTTAACTGGATTACTGTAGGGAAGGAGGCACACATGCTAGACACAGCTGAAGCTCTGACATGGAGGGAGAGAACACAAGCTGACATGGAGGGAGAGAACACAGGCTGATCACAGCTGAATCGCTGACATGGAAGGAGGCACACATGCTAGACACAGCTGAAGCTCTGACATGGAGGGAGAGAACACAAGCTGACATGGAGGGAGAACACAGGCTGATCACAGCTGAATCGCTGACATGGAGGGAGAACACATGCTAGACACAGCTGAATCTCTGACATGGAGGGAGAGAACACAAGCTGACATGGAGGGAGAACACAAGCTGATCACAGCTGAATCGCTGACATGGAGGGAGAACACATGCTAGACACAGCTGAATCTCTGACATGGAGGGAGAGAACACAAGCTGATCACAGCTGAATCGCTGACATGGAGGGAGAGAACACAAGCTGACCACAGCTGAATCTCTGACATGGAGGGAGAACACATGCTGGACCACAGCTGAATCTCTGACATGGAGGGAGAACACATGCTAGACCACAGCTGTAGTATTGTAAAGAAAGGAGAACAAAGACAAGCTACAGCTGTATCACTGTAAAGAAGAGTAAACACAAACTAACTACAGCTGTATCACTGTAAAGAAGGGAGAACACAGACTAACTACAGCTGTATCACTGTATGGAAGGGAGGACACAATACAGCTGTATCACTGTAAGGAAGGAAGGACACAATACAGCTGTATCACTGTAAGGAAGGGAGGACACAATACAGCTGTATCACTGTAAGGAAGGGAGGACACAATACAGCTGTATCACTGTAAGGAAGGGAGGACACAATACAGCTGTATCACTGTAAGGAAGGGAGGACACAATACAGCTGTATCACTGTAAGGAAGGGAGGACACAATACAGCTGTATCACTGTAAGGAAGAGAGGACACAATACAGCTGTATCACTGTAAGGAAGGGAGGACACAATACAGCTGTATCACTGTAAGGAAGGGAGGACACCGTCTAATTATAAGTGGATCACTGTCAATGCCATAAATCCCTACGAGGAGCAAAAAGTCTTCCCAAGGGATTACAATGACGTTTAACTACTTCCAGGAGGATCGTTGAACCCACTTCAACACCATAATGTGGATCGTTGAACCCACTTCAACACCATAATGTGGATCGTTGAACCCACCTCCAACACCATAATGTGGATCGTTGAACCCACTTCAACACCATAATGTGGATCGTTGAACCCACCTCAACACCATAATGTGGATCGTTGAACCCACTTCAACACCATAATGTGGATCGTTGAACCCACCTCAACACCATAATGTGGATCGTTGAACCCACTTCCAACACCATGATGTGGATCGTTGAACCCACTTCAACAGCATAATGTGGATCGGTGAACCCACCTCAACAGCATAATGTGGATCGTTGAACCCACTTCAACACCATAATGTGGATCGTTGAACCCACTTCAACAGCATAATGTGGATCGTTGAACCCACCTCAACAGCATAATGTGGGTCGTTGAACCCACTTCAACACCATAATGTGGATCGTTGAACCCACCTCCAACACCATAATGTGGATCGTTGAACCCACTTCAACACCATAATGTGGATCGTTGAACCCACCTCAACACCATGATATGGATCGTTGAACCCACTTCAACAGCATAATGTGGATCGTTGAACCCACCTCAACAGCATAATGTGGGTCGTTGAACCCACCTCAACACCATAATGTGGATCGTTGAACCCACCTCAACACTACAGTGTGGATCGTTGAATCCACCTCAACACCATAATGTGGATCGTTGAAACCACTTCAACACCATAATGTGGATCGTTAAACCCACCTCAACACCATAATGAGGATCGTTGAACCCACTTCAACACCGTAATGTGGATCGTTGAACCCACCTCAACACCATAATGTGGATCGTTGAACCCACCTCAACACCATAATGTGGATCGTTGAACCCACCTTACCATAATGTGGATCGTTGAACCCACTTCAACACCGTAATGTGGATCGTTGAACCCACCTCAACACCATAATGTGGATCGTTGAACCCACCTCAACACCATAATGTGGATCGTTGAACCCACCTCACCATAATGTGGATCGTTGAACCCACTTCAACACCATGATGTGGATCGTTGAACCCACTTCAACACCTTAATGTGGATCGTTGAACCCACCTCCAACACCAGGATGTGGCTCTGACCCTCCAACACCAGGATGTGACCCTCTGACCCTCCAACACCAGGATGTGACCCTCCGACCCTCCAACACCAGGATGTGACCCTCTGACCCTCCAACACCAGGATGTGACCCTCTGACCCTCCAACACCAGGATGTGACCCTCTGACCCTCCAACACCAGGATGTGACCCTCTGACCCTCCAACACCAGGATGTGACCCTCTGACCCTCCAACACCAGGAGGTGACCCTCTGACCCTCCAACACCAGGATGTGACCCTCTGACCCTCCAACACCAGGATGTGACCCTCTGACCCTCCAACACCAGGATGTGACCCTCTGACCCTCCAACACCAGGATGTGACCCTCTGACCCTCCAACACCAGGATGTGACCCTCTGACCCTCCAACACCAGGATGTGACCCTCTGACCCTCCAACACCAGGACGTGACCCTCTGACCCTCCAACACCAGGATGTGACCCTCTGACCCTCCACACCAGGAGGTGACCCCCTCATTTCTCACACCAGAATGTAACCCTTTGGCCCTCTACAGTAGCAGTTATAGTGTGTAGAGGGAGTTACAGAGCAAGGAGGAGTTACGAGCAGCAGTTATGGTAGTGTGGAGAGGGAGTTACAAAGCAAGGAGAAGTTACGAGCAGCAGTTATGGTGGGGAAGGAGGAGTTAGGAGCAGCAGTTATGGTGTGGAGGAGGAAGGAGGCGTTACTACGAGCACCAGTTATGGTGTGGAGGAGGGAGGAGGAGGCGTAGTTACGAGCAGCCATTATGGTGTGGAGGAGCAGGAGTTACGAGCATCAAAAGCAGTTGGTGGAGACATTGCTGAGTCATGATGACTTACACTGGTGCAATGCCCAGGTCTTCCTTCGGAGATGTCAAGAGTTGGCCAAGTGCCACCGAGCAAGGCCCTGCCCTCCCGAAAAGTCCATCTCGTCTGTAACCTGCAAGTCCTTTCGTGTGTGTGTGTGTGTGTGTGTGTGTGTGTGTGTGGGTGGGAGATGTCCTGAAATCCATTTGATCTAGTTGGCTGTGAGCGCCACCTCTGTGCCTCAAAAAGGAGGGACCTGCATGATCAACATCCCAGGACGACACCATCATCTTCATCATGATGTTGTTGTGGTGCGAGTGTTGCCATCCAGGCATTCACGTCGACAGAACATTACTAACAAGCCCAGAAATGTAGTCATTCACACTCACACATCTGTATGATATCTGTATGATATCTGTATGTTGTCTGTATGTTATCTGTATGTTATCTGTATGTTATCTGTATGTTATCTGTATGATATCTGTATGTTGTCTGTATGTTATCTGTATGTTGTCTGTATGTTATCTGTATGTTATCTGTATGATATCTGTATGTTGTCTGTATGTTATCTGCTCTTGTTTACAGAGAATATGTGGAAATTATATGTGGTTGAGAGAGCAGAAGAGGGTGTTTTGAAATGGTTTGGGCACATGGAGAGAATGAGTGAGGAAAGATTGACCAAGAGGATATATGTGTCGGAGGTGGAGGGAACGAGGAGAAGAGGGAGACCAAATTGGAGGTGGAAAGATGGAGTGAAAAAGATTTTGTGTGATCGGGGCCTGAACATGCAGGAGGGTGAAAGGAGGGCAAGGAATAGAGTGAATTGGAGCGATGTGGTATACCGGGGTTGACGTGCTGTCAGTGGATTGAATCAAGGCATGTGAAGCGTCTGGGGTAAACCATGGAAAGCTGTGTAGGTATGTATATTTGCGTGTGTGGACGTATGTATATACATGTGTATGGGGGGGGGGGGGTTGGGCCATTTCTTTCGTCTGTTTCCTTGCGCTACCTCGCAAACGCGGGAGACAGCGACAAAAAAAAAAAATATATATATATGTATATCAATTACTCGCCAATCAATTGAGGATTAGCAAATAAAGATTACATTTACACACCCCCTAAAGCCAGAGCTGGCGTTGAATTAGTCAACGTAGCCATTGAAAGCGATGCCCCAATTTTAACTTTGGTCGTTAGGTTAATGATATACATCAGCAGCGTTAGTCAAGGTCTCCTGCGTATGGGTTCTGGTAACAGTGGACGTCGGACACCACTTTGACTTTGCCTTCTGTCGACTTCGAACGCTAGTAGAGACCTGGAGACAACCAAGGAAGCTGGAGACCTAGAGGACAACCAAGGAAGCTAGAGACCTGGAGACAACCAAGGAGGCTGGATACCTGGAGACAACCAAGGAAGCTGAGGACCTGGAGACAACCAAGGAAGCTGAGGACCTGGAGACAACCAAGGAAGCTGGAGACCTGGAGAAAACAAAGGAAGCTGGAGCCTGGAGACAACAAAGGAAGCTGGAGACCTGGAGACAACCAAGGAAGCTGGAGACCTAGAGGACAACCAAGGAAGCTAGAGACCTGGAGACAACCAAGGAGGCTGGATACCTGGAGACAACCAAGGAAGCTGGAGACCTGGAGACAACCAAGGAAGCTGAGGACCTGGAGACAACCAAGGAAGCTGGAGACCTGGAGAAAACAAAGGAAGCTGGAGCCTGGAGACAACAAAGGAAGCTGGAGACCTGGAGACAACCAAGGAAGCTGGAGACCTGGAGACAACCAAGGAAGCCGGATGCCTGGAGACAACCAAGGAAGTCGGATACCAGGAAACAACCAAGGAAGCTGGAGACCTGGAGGCAACCAAGGAAGTCGGATACCTGGAGACAACCAAGGAAGCTGGAGACCTGGAGGCAACCAAGGAAGCTGGATACCTGGAGACAACCAAGGAAGCTGGATACCTGGAGACAACCAAGGAAGCTGAATAACTGGAGACAACAAAGGAAGCTGGATATCTGGAGACAGCCAAGGAAGCTGGATACCTGGAGACAACCAAGGAAGCTGAATAACTGGAGACAACAAAGGAAGCTGGAGACCTGGAGACAACCAAGCTGGATAACTGGAGACAACAAAGGAAGCTGGAGACCTGGAGACAACCAAGGAAGTCGGATACCTGGAGACAACCAAGGAAGTCGGATACCAGGAAACAACCAAGGAAGTCGGATACCTGGAGACAACAAAGGAAGTCGGATACCTGGAGACAACCAAGGAAGTCGGATACCTGGAGACAACCAAGGAAGCTGGATACCTGGAGACAACCAAGGAAGCTGGATACCTGGAGACAACCAACTAAGCTGGAGACCTGGAGACAACCAAGGAAGCTGGATACCTGGAGACAACCAAGGAAGCTGGATACCTGGAGACAACCAAGGAAGCTGGATACCTGGAGACAACCGAGGAAGCTGGAGACCTGGAGACAACCAAGGAAACTGGATACCTGGAGACAACAAAGGAAGTCGGATACCTGGAGACAACCAAGGAAGTCGGATACCTGGAGACAACCAAGGAAGCTGAATAACTGGAGACAACCAAGGAAGCTGGAGACCTGGAGACAGCCAAGGAAGCTGGATACCTGGAGACAACAAAGGAAGCTGGAGACCTGGAGACAACCAAGGAAGCTGGAAACCTGGAGACAACAAAGGAAGATGGAGACCTGGAGACAACAAAGGAAGATGGAGACCTGGAGACAACCAAGGAAGCTGGAGACCTGGAGACAACAAAGGAAGCTGGAGACCTGGAGACAGCCAAGGAAGCTGGATACCTGGAGACAACAAAGGAAGCTGGAGACATGGAGACAACCAAGGAAGCTGGATACCTGGAGACAACCAAGGAAGCTGGATACCAGGAGACAACAAAGGAAGATGGAGACCTGGAGACAACAAAGGAAGATGGAGACCTGGAGACAACCAAGGAAGCTGGAGACATGGAGACAACCAAGGAAGCTGGATACCTGGAGACAACCAAGGAAGCTGGATACCAGGAGACAACAAAGGAAGCTGGAGACCTGGAGACAACAAAGGAAGATGGAGACCTGGAGACAACCAAGGAGGCTGCCACTGACACTACAACAATTACTTTCCCTGCTACTTCTATCGTTACTCTCCCTGTCACTGCTACAGATACTTTCCCTGTCACTGCGACATTTACTTTCCCTGTCACTGTTACAGTTATTGTCCCTGTCTCTGCTATAATTACTTTCCTTGTCACTGCTACAGTTATTGACCCTGTCACTGCTATAATTATTTTCCTTGTCACTGCTATAATTACTTTCCTTGTCACTGCTATAATTACTTTCCTTGTCACTGCTATAATTACTTTCCTAGTCACTGCTAGTTAATGTCCCTGTCACTGCTACAGTTATTGTCCCTGTCACTGCTACAGTTACTTTCCCTGTCACTGCTACAGTTATTGTCCCTGTCACTGCTATAATTACTTTCCTAGTCACTGCTACAGTTATTGTCCCTGTCACTGCTATAATAACTTTCCTAGTCACTGTTACAGTTATTGTCCCAGTCACTGCTATAATTACTTTCCTAGTTACTGCTACAGTTATTGTCCCAGTCACTGCTATAATTACTTTCCTAGTTACTGCTACACATACAGTCCCTGTCACTGCTTCAGGGACTGCCCCTGTTACTAGTATATTTACTGGCCTTATCACTAGCACTGTTACTTCTATGTCACTGGAACAGATAATATCTTTGTCACTGGTACTATTATTGTCCTTGTCACTGCTGGATTGACTCTCCCCTGTCACTGCTACAGTCACTGTTCCTATCACTGCCGGCGTTACTTGCACTGTTAAAGTTACTGTCATCTCTGTTGTTTCATGTCACCTGTCTCTGCTAACGTCATGGATACTGCTATTGTTACCCTCTCAATCACTGCTAACGTAACAGTCACTGCTACTGCTAGAATCGCTACCACTACTACTGTTACTGTTCCTATCACTGCTATCGTCAGTGTAACGAACTGCGACTCTCTATCTCTGTTGACGTTACAGCAACGGTGACTAGCCGTTTCACTGCCTCAGTCACTGCTAACGTGACTTCTTGGCGCCCCCTCCCCCCCCCCTCTCTATCACTGCTAATATTCCTGTCCCTATCACTGACAACACCGTTGCGTGTTCCTGTTACAATCACTGCAACTCTGGGCGTCACTGTAAGCCACACATGATGGCTCCGTCATCACAGCGACGTGTTATCTTCACTGTTCTCATGAGACACACGTCTGTGTCGTCCGCCCTATACTAAACATATATACTTGACAGTGAAGTACCTGTAATCTCCGAGAGTCTCGGGCTGAGAACCAGCTCCTGTACCGTGGTAGGTACAGCTTGCGGTACAGTAGTATCCCAGGTACAGCAAAGCAGGTATTAAGTGAACAGGTACACCCCCAAAGGAGAGGGCCTGGGAGTCAGGGGAGACGCGTGCACACCCTCGCACCGCCACACGAACACTGACGAGACATTGCCTCACACGCTCCTTCCCCACCCCACCACTGCTGACGTCACGCTGCCCTGTAGCGTCACATTGCTGACGTCACGACTAGGGGGGGGGGCGCCGCCTGCGTCACACCCCCTCCTAACCACTCGTTGCTATAATTTAACCTTATCCTACATGTATTAAGTCCTGATACCTCGAAACAACACGAAACCAACCGTAAAAGCCTCATTAACAGAGGCCTAAATGCTACGAACGCAGGAACTACTGCTTCATTGACAGTCGTTATCTCCGGATAACAACCAGCAGTTACCGCTTGTCAAGCTAACCCCCTCCTCCCCCCCCTTTTCCCCTCATTACACTAAGATTACATGCGGGTCATTAAGAGCAGAACGACCCCATCAAATGGATTACCAGCAATACGTCTCTTGACCAATCACATCCAAGCCCACAATGTACACACCTGTGTATATTGTTCTTTAGAGCAATCGTCTGTTGGAGAGGCAGGCAGGGAGAGATATTGGCAGGGAGATAAAGCTGGCAGGGAGATAGACTGGCAGGGAGATAAAGCAGGCAGGGAGAGATATTGGCAGGGAGATAAAGCTGGCAGGGAGATAGACTGGCAGGGAGATAAAGCAGGCAGGGAGATAGACTGGCAGGGAGATAAAGCAGGCAGGGAGATAGACTGGCAGGGAGATAGACTGGGAGGGAGATAAAGCTGGCAGGGAGAGATATTGGCAGGGGGATAAAGCTGGCAGGGAGATAGACTGGGAGGGAGATAAAGCTGGCAGGGAGAGATATTGGCAGGGAGATAAAGCTGGCAGGGGGATAAAGCTGGCAGGGAGATAAAGCTGGCAGGGAGATAAAGCTGGCAGGGAGATAGACTGGGAGGGAGATAAAACTGGGAGGGAGATAAAGCTGGCAGGAAGATAAAGCTAAAGCTGGCAGGGAGATAGACTGGCAGGGAGGCATGCAGATAGGGAGATAGACATGAAGTAAGAGGCAGGAAAAACATAGGTAGGTAAGGAGACATGATTACAGGGAGACTAGCTGACAGGGAGAAATACCGGCAGGGAGAAAGTAAGGAAGAGGGGGACAGGGGCTGGCAGGGAGACAAGAGAGAGGGATGAGAAAGAGGCAGCGAGACAAGTGGGTGAGAGAGAGAGAGAGAGAGAGAGAGAGAGAGAGAGAGAGAGAGAGAGAGAGAGAGAGAGAGAGAGAGAGAGAGAGAGAGAGAGAGAGAGAGAGGAAGCGGGAAGGCAGCAAGGTAGGGAGGCACACAGGCAGGAAGAAAGACTGAGGGTGAATGACACGTAGGGAGATAGGCAGCTAGGAGGAAACAGGCAGGCAGGGAGAAACAGAGGTGGGGAAACTGGAAGGCAGGGAGAAACAGAGGTGGGGAAACAGGCAGGCAGGGAGAAACAGAGGCGGGGAAACAGTCAGGTAGGGAGAAACAGAGGTGGGGAAACAGGCAGGCAGGGAGAAACAGAGGTGGGGAAACAGTCAGGTAGGGAGAAACAGAGGTGGGGAAACAGTCAGGTAGGGAGAAACAGAGGTGGGGAAACAGGCAGGCAGGGAGAAACAGAGGCGGGGAAACAGTCAGGTAGGGAGAAACAGAGGTGGGGAAACAGACAGGCAGGGAGAAACAGAGGCGGGGAAACAGACAGGCAGGCCATACAGACTTAGGGTCCAAGGGAGGTAGGTCGGCCCCAACGCTAATGAGTAAGATGCAGTCCCCTTCAGAGTAAGATGCAGCAGTCCCCTTCAGAGTAAGATGTAGCAGTCCCCTTCAGAGTAAGATGCAGCAGTCCCCTTCAGAGTAAGATGCTGCAGTCCCCTTCAGAGTAAGATGTAGCAGTCCCCTTCAGAGTAAGATGCAGCAGTCCCCTTCAGAGTAAGATGCAGCAGTCCCCTTCAGAGTAAGATGCAGCAGTCCCCTTCAGAGTAAGATGCTGCAGTCCCCTTCAGAGTAAGATGCAGCAGTCCCCTTCAGAGTAAGATGCAGCAGTCCCCTTCAGAGTGAGATGCAGCAGTTCCCTTCAGAGTAAGATGCTGCAGTCCCCTTCAGAGTAAGATGCAGCAGTCCCCTTCAGAGTAAGATGCTGCAGTCCCCTTCAGAGTAAGATGCAGCAGTCCCCTTCAGAGTAGCAAGAGACTATAGGACTACAGAGCAAAGGTTCTATACCCACCCACTCATCCATTCCCTCCGGCAACACGACGGAAAGACGAAAAGAAAAAATATCTTGCAGGATAGAATGAACGCAAATATGTCCCGCATTCCATCACCAAAGACCTGGGGTCGTATGCAGAAAACTTCTTAGAATGCTTAAGTATGCTTAACCCCAAAGAATTTTACTTAACTTTAAGAATTTTGCTAAGCATGTTTCTGAAAGCTGCCCTACGATTAAGTATTTGCTTAGCAGACGACAAATATTTTGACCCAAACTGCATTTCATACTTCTTAAATCTTATGCTTACGTTTTGCTAAGCATCGTGCTTAGTCCTTTTCTGTGTGGCACTTAAGTCACTTGCTCAGCTAAGAATAAAGATAAGCAGAAATCTAAGAATTTTTCTGCATACGGCCCCTGCATCTCATCACATTTTGTTACAAACACGATGGCAGGGTTAAACCTTGACCTCCAACCCAACGACGTACCATGTCTGTCTTAATCCTGATGTGGAAGGATGATTAAAAAAAAAAAAAAAATTTTTTCGTTCCGTTTAAAGCAAGACGACGCGGGTTCATCACTGATGGTAATTTACAGCAGCGTAGCCAGAGAGAGAGAGAGAGAGAGAGAGAGAGAGAGAGAGAGAGAGAGAGAGAGAGAGAGAGAGAGAGAGAGAGAGAGAGAGGTCAGAGAAGGTGGCATGATATGCCACAACGCTATGATGACTGGTTACAGGATATATTCAGTACCGGAGAGTGATACATGATCCTCTAACCCTAACTTTAAACATATTGACAAGTGTTGCTCTCAATATCATCTTCTGGGATCCTATACCATGAGTCGATCTTCTTTTGTTTTTTATGACGTTAGCTGAGACAGTACACGGGCAGCGGGTGAAGTACTATTTTGTGCACTAACTCAGCGATATCTAAATCCTAGTCCATTTCCTCTCATTGGAAGCACAGGTGCGACTGTAAAGACATTTCTATAAAGACATCGCTGAAATCTCTGAAGTATTTCAAAACATTCTATTTTACTTGCTGCTTTTTCAAAGCCCGGCCTCTTCCTTAAGGTGAAGAAATTCAGCTCTCGCAGTCTGTCCTCAAATACTTTGTTACGTAAGGAAGGACTCAAATTGAGTTGCTCATCGCTGCATTGCTTCCATTTTAAGAATATCCCTACTTAAATGAGGTGAGGGAGGGCCCCAGCACTGCATAGAATATTCGAGGTGTGGCCTAACTAACTAAACTTAAGAGTGGCAATATCACATCTTTACTTTTTGTACGTAAAGTTTCTGTTGATAAACCCCAAATATCCTGTACTTGCTTTCACGTAAGTTAATTACAGTGTTGGGAGAACTTGAAGTTGTTGGAGAGCGAGAGTGTGTGTGTGTGTGTGTCTGTATGTGTGTGTGTGTGTGTGTGTGTGTGTGTGTGTGTGTGTGTGTGTGTGTGTGTGTGTGTGTGTGTGTGTGACCCTCTGAGATCCTACACACTAGGCGGCCCATCAATATATATCCGTTGTAACAAAGGATATATATTGATGTTAAATGGTCTTTGCCGTTTTCTAGGCCATTTAGCCCATCTCATCTAGATCCTCCTGTAATCTTAGCTTATCTTCCTCAGATAAAGGCAAGTAGGACGACACACAGGCAGACAAATACGCAGTCAGGGAGAAAGACAGGTAGGGAGATACACAGTCAGGGAGAAAGACAGGTAGGGAGATACACAGTCAGGGAGAGAGATAGGTAGGGAGATACACAGTCAGGGAGAGAGACAGGTAGGGAGATACACAGTCAGGGAGAGAGACAGGTAGGGAGATACACTGGCAGGGAGACAGAGACAGAGGGAGATAGGCAAGCAAGGAGACAGACTCGCGGGGAGACGGGCAGCCTGGGTTGACAGGCAAGACGCTGGCAGACAGGGAAACAGGGTGACAGGGGGAACAGACAGGTCAGGGAGACAGGGAAATAGGGAGAAGACTAGCTAGGAGACAGACAGGCAGGGAGGCTGGCAGGGAAACAGACAGGCAGGGAGAGAGGCTGGCAGAGAGAGAGAGAGACAGGCAGGGAAACAGACAGGCAGGGAGACAGCCTGGCAGAGAGAGAGAGGCAGGCAGGGAGATAGGCTGGCAGGGAGAGAGGCAGGCAAAGAGAGAGGCAGGCAGGCAGAGAGAGAGGCAGGCAGGGAGAGAGAGAGAGAGAGGCAGGCAGGGAGAGAGAGAGAGAGAGGCAGGTAGGGAGAGATGTAAGCAGGGAGAGAGGCTGGAAATGAAGCAGGCTTCTGGTTATTGACCTGCCCCGCCCCTGCATCAGACTCCCCGTGACCTGACCCCTTTATGTGGCATGACCTGACCCGTGCCACATCATACCTCCCCATGACCTGACCCGTGCCCCCATCAAACCTCTCCATGACCTGACCCGTGCCCCATCATACCTCCCCATGACCTGACCCGTGCCCCATCATACCTCTCCATGACCTGACCCGTGCCCCCATCATACCTCCCCATGACCTGACCCATGCCCCATCAAACCTGCCCAAATTTGAACCATAACTTTTAGCCTTTACCTCAAAGTGACCCATCACTTCGGAAACTTGTCTTCTTCCGTCTTTTGACCTCTTTCTCCGAAGGCCTGACCCCTTGACCTGTGTTTGACCCTTGACCTGTGTTCCCCCCCCCCCTATGATTAACCACGAAATCACCTCATTACTCATGAACAATCGTACATACCCATATCATGTTTATCTGTCCCCTCTCATGTCCTTGACCAATATTTCCCCTTTTGGATCACCTTCGACCATGACCTTCGACCTGAGCATCAACCCTTTAAACGACCCTTGACTTATGTTCCTCTCACTTAATGACCCCCCCCCCCCCCCGCAGCGAGGCTGACCCAAGAACAGGTGACCTTTGACCTCTGTCCTCCTCACCTCTGGGGGCCGACCATCGTTGCACTACAACCTCGGGAATATAATATATCAAACAGGAGTTTGAAAAGAGCGATGATGACGAGAGAGAGCGACGAACGAACGACCAGTCGACCAGACTACACACGAACCAGGTGACTCATAACGACCAGGTTGGTTCACCTGCTCCTCAACCACTTCACTCAGGTGCCTCACGACGACCAGGTGGTTCACTTGCTCCTCAACCACTTCACTCAGGTGCCTCACGACGACCAGGTGGTTCACCTGCTCCTCATCCGCTTCACTCAGGTGCCTCACGACGACCAGGTGGTTCACCTGCTCCTCAACCACTTCACTCAGGTGCCTCACGACGACCAGGTGGTTCACTCCTGACGACCAGGTTGGTTCACCTGCTCCTCATCCGCTTCACTCAGGTGACTCACGACGACCAGGTGGTTCACCTTGCTCCTCAACCACTTCACTCAGGTGCCTCACGACGACCAGGTGGTTCACCTGCTCCTCAGGCCACTTCACTCAGGTGCCTCACGACGACCAGTTTGGTTCACTACCACTTCCCTAAGATCCCCCCCCCCCCCCCCCCCCCCCGAGGACGACTGGTGGCTGTGAATGTTTCCTAATGAAGGATATTGGTCGCTGGCGGTGGGCGACGACGATTGGTCTAACCTGAAAGGGAATTGGACTATTGGGTCGACTGCCTGTTGCCTGTTCATTGCCACAGGGAAATTGGTTGGTCGGTGAGGGACATGATTAGTGCTGGAGGAAGAGGAGGAAGAGGTGGTTCTTTTTCTTCTACCAGAGGAGAAAGGTGATGGGGTTGGGTGGGTGAAAGAATCCTTACTCCCAGAAGGAAGGGGTGATGGTACGGAGGTTGGAGAGGGGGGATGGTTTAGAGGTTGGAGAGGGGTGATGGTTTAGAGGTTGGGGAGGGGGTTTATACTACTAGAAGGGAGGGGTGATGGTACGGAGGTTGGAGAGGGGTGATGGGTATGGAGGTTGGGGGAAGGGATGATGGTATGGAGGCTGGGAAAGGGGTGATGGATATGGAGGTGGGGGAAAGGGGTGATGGGTGTAGAGGCTAGGGAAGGGGTGATGGTATGGAAGTTTGGGAGAAGGGTTTCTACTTCCAGAAGGAAGGGTTAACACAGGGCGCTGACATGTTGAATACCGTGTGAAATCTTCCAGGGTTTTCGCCCGCACAGGTCGGGCTGGGCGGCCCACGCTGCTGGAATAAGTCATTTGGTCGACCAAACTGTTGGAAGCTGCAGCCCACAGGCCCACATGACCCCCCAGGTCCACAGCCTGGCTGGTCTGGTACACTTTATAGACATTTGTCCAGCGCACTCTTGACCTTTCTCTACCGTGCATCCCAGGCTGTTTCTGACGACAGATGGCAAGGTGTTCGCACCTTTGGATTTCAGAGGGAGTATTTTACAAAGTCTCCTATACCGGTTGTGCCATTTGGATGGTATTTCCGAATCTAAATTGGGAACCATAGAATTTTCCAGATATAGATGATGATATACCTAACCCGTCTGCGCTCCAGGGCGTGTATAACTTCAGAGATTTCAGTCGTTCTTACAGAGAATCTGATCATTTGTCCTTTCAAATCTACTACAGGAAGCCTACCATCCCTGGAAGTTATATTCATCATTTCTCAGTACACGATTCCTTCTATAAAAAAATGTCTGTAGTTTTGTCTATGTTAGAAAAGCACTATGGATATGTGATCCCATAGGCCTGGTAGACGAATAAAGTAGTCATATTATCCCACTTGGTTTGTAAACAAAGCTTACTGGAAAGGTAGGAAGACATTTTATGCTTCTTGTAACAACAATGTGACAAATAAGGATAAGTCTAAATGTTGAGTGTTGATCTATTCTCCCAACTTAACAAAGTCAAGACATGTTCTTAAAAAACAGTGCTTGTAGTGTTGCTTTCCAGGACAATAACACCATCAAAAAGACCTTAATAAATAGTAGGCCAAATCATGCAACAATTGGGAGTGTTTACGCCGTCAAATACAAGGAATATAAATATGTAGGCAGGACAGGAAAGACTGTAAAAGAGAGGTGTTATTGGCACCGTCATTCAGTACGTAGGGATGACCACAAAAATACAATCGCTAAACATTGTCATGAAAATAATCACCTCATAGATCCTTGAAAAATCCCGTTATTCTATACCCCTCTGCTGATTATGCCACACGCAACGTTCATTGAATCTACCTTAATTGCTAATACTAAGAACTTTAATTTGTCCTCAGGCAATTCTAAAGCCCATAAAACCCATCCTAGCATTAACCAAAGCATTAGGAGAGAATTGACTAGACACGAGAACATAAAAAGAATGTTGTTCAAGACACACACACACAGAGCTACCCAGGTCAACCCCCAGCTACTTAACCCCACCTCAAATCACTCTTCCTTACAGGTGATACGACCAGACAAAACAGACAGTGCTTGGTCTATAAAGATTGGTGTTGGACGGCGGGACTCAAATGTGACGTTTGGGATTGAAATAACTTGGTTAAGTACCTGATGAGGTGGATTGCTTCCACAAAACATGTCGTGCCACATGTATAGAAAGATTACAAGTGCGATCATCATGTCTATGTATACATATGTGAATGTAGTGCATATGAACGCGCAGTTCCATAAAACACACAAACCTTCAGCAGCCAGGATCGAACCCGGGACCCATGTGTGGCAGGCGGGAGTGCTGGTGCTAGGCTATGATCGAAGTAGCGCTCCCGCCTGCCACGCAGGGGTCCCGGGTTCGATCCTGGCTGCTGGAGGTTTCTATGTTTTATGGAGTCGACGGGGAAGATGAAACACGATAAGTTCCCAAGTGCACTTTCGTGTAATAATCACATCACCAGGGGAGATACAAGAAAAAAGTATATACTTCAATCTTGTATCTTGCGCGTGATCAAGTATATTCCTATAAGTCCACGAGGAAAATGAAACACGATAAGTTCCCAAGTGCACTTTCGTGTAATAATCACATCATCAGGGGAGATACAAAAAAGAAATACATACTTCTTTCTTGTATCTCCCCTGATGATGTGATTATTACACGAAAGTGCCCTTGGGAACTTATCGTGTTTCATTTCCCCCAGTGGACTTTTAGGGAAATATACATATGTATACAATCTTTTCAAATCTTTCGCATTATATCGTTTTCATTAACTCTGTTCATTGTGACAATTTTTCCCAGGCAAATCCCTAAAGTAACACAAGTCGCTCCTCTGGTCTCTCATTTCGTAGAGTTTAATGTGGGCCCAAACTTGTTTTACTGTGCGGTAAACATGTTTATTCGCCAGGCAAACTTGACGGGGGAGGAGGAGGGAAAACTGACAACTTTGACAACTTGCATTTGTTGATTGCTTTATCCCTGCTCTTAACTGACGGCCGGAAGACAAGATACCCTGACTGACTGACTGACTGACTGACTGGCTGACTGGATGACTGACTGACTGACTGACTGACTGACTGACTGACTGACTGACTGACTGACTGACTGACTGACTGACTGACTGACTGACTGACTGACTGACTGACTGACTGACTGACTGACTGACTGACTGACTGACTGACTGACTGACTGACTGACTGACTGACTGACTGACTGACTGACTGACTGACTGACTGACTGACTGACTGACTGACTGACTGACTGACTGACTGACTGACTGACTGACTGACTGACTGACTGACTGACTGACTGACTGACTGACTGACTGACTGACTGACTGACTGACTGACTGACTGACTGACTGACTGACTGACTGACTGACTGACTGACTGACTGACTGACTGACTGACTGACTGACTGACTGACTGACTGACTGACTGACTGACTGACTGACTGACTGACTGACTGACTGACTGACTGACTGACTGACTGACTGACTGACTGACTGACTGACTGACTGACTGACTGACTGACTGACTGACTGACTGACTGACTGACTGACTGACTGACTGACTGACTGACTGACTGACTGACTGACTGACTGACTGACTGACTGACTGACTGACTGACTGACTGACTGACTGACTGACTGACTGACTGACTGACTGACTGACTGACTGACTGACTGACTGACTGACTGACTGACTGACTGACTGACTGACTGACTGACTGACTGACTGACTGACTGACTGACTGACTGACTGACTGACTGACTGACTGACTGACTGACTGACTGACTGACTGACTGACTGACTGACTGACTGACTGACTGACTGACTGACTGACTGACTGACTGACTGACTGACTGACTGACTGACTGACTGACTGACTGACTGACTGACTGACTGACTGACTGACTGACTGACTGACTGACTGACTGACTGACTGACTGACTGACTGACTGACTGACTGACTGACTGACTGACTGACTGACTGACTGACTGACTGACTGACTGACTGACTGACTGACTGACTGACTGACTGACTGACTGACTGACTGACTGACTGACTGACTGACTGACTGACTGACTGACTGACTGACTGACTGACTGACTGACTGACTGACTGACTGACTGACTGACTGACTGACTGACTGACTGACTGACTGACTGACTGACTGACTGACTGACTGACTGACTGACTGACTGACTGACTGACTGACTGACTGACTGACTGACTGACTGACTGACTGACTGACTGACTGACTGACTGACTGACTGACTGACTGACTGACTGACTGACTGACTGACTGACTGACTGACTGACTGACTGACTGACTGACTGACTGACTGACTGACTGACTGACTGACTGACTGACTGACTGACTGACTGACTGACTGACTGACTGACTGACTGACTGACTGACTGACTGACTGACTGACTGACTGACTGACTGACTGACTGACTGACTGACTGACTGACTGACTGACTGACTGACTGACTGACTGACTGACTGACTGACTGACTGACTGACTGACTGACTGACTGACTGACTGACTGACTGACTGACTGACTGACTGACTGACTGACTGACTGACTGACTGACTGACTGACTGACTGACTGACTGACTGACTGACTGACTGACTGACTGACTGACTGACTGACTGACTGACTGACTGACTGACTGACTGACTGACTGACTGACTGACTGACTGACTGACTGACTGACTGACTGACTGACTGACTGACTGACTGACTGACTGACTGACTGACTGACTGACTGACTGACTGACTGACTGACTGACTGACTGACTGACTGACTGACTGACTGACTGACTGACTGACTGACTGACTGACTGACTGACTGACTGACTGACTGACTGACTGACTGACTGACTGACTGACTGACTGACTGACTGACTGACTGACTGACTGACTGACTGACTGACTGACTGACTGACTGACTGACTGACTGACTGACTGACTGACTGACTGACTGACTGACTGACTGACTGACTGACTGACTGACTGACTGACTGACTGACTGACTGACTGACTGACTGACTGACTGACTGACTGACTGACTGACTGACTGACTGACTGACTGACTGACTGACTGACTGACTGACTGACTGACTGACTGACTGACTGACTGACTGACTGACTGACTGACTGACTGACTGACTGACTGACTGACTGACTGACTGACTGACTGACTGACTGACTGACTGACTGACTGACTGACTGACTGACTGACTGACTGACTGACTGACTGACTGACTGACTGACTGACTGACTGACTGACTGACTGACTGACTGACTGACTGACTGACTGACTGACTGACTGACTGACTGACTGACTGACTGACTGACTGACTGACTGACTGACTGACTGACTGACTGACTGACTGACTGACTGACTGACTGACTGACTGACTGACTGACTGACTGACTGACTGACTGACTGACTGACTGACTGACTGACTGACTGACTGACTGACTGACTGACTGACTGACTGACTGACTGACTGACTGACTGACTGACTGACTGACTGACTGACTGACTGACTGACTGACTGACTGACTGACTGACTGACTGACTGACTGACTGACTGACTGACTGACTGACTGACTGACTGACTGACTGACTGACTGACTGACTGACTGACTGACTGACTGACTGACTGACTGACTGACTGACTGACTGACTGACTGACTGACTGACTGACTGACTGACTGACTGACTGACTGACTGACTGACTGACTGACTGACTGACTGACTGACTGACTGACTGACTGACTGACTGACTGACTGACTGACTGACTGACTGACTGACTGACTGACTGACTGACTGACTGACTGACTGACTGACTGACTGACTGACTGACTGACTGACTGACTGACTGACTGACTGACTGACTGACTGACTGACTGACTGACTGACTGACTGACTGACTGACTGACTGACTGACTGACTGACTGACTGACTGACTGACTGACTGACTGACTGACTGACTGACTGACTGACTGACTGACTGACTGACTGACTGACTGACTGACTGACTGACTGACTGACTGACTGACTGACTGACTGACTGACTGACTGACTGACTGACTGACTGACTGACTGACTGACTGACTGACTGACTGACTGACTGACTGACTGACTGACTGACTGACTGACTGACTGACTGACTGACTGACTGACTGACTGACTGACTGACTGACTGACTGACTGACTGACTGACTGACTGACTGACTGACTGACTGACTGACTGACTGACTGACTGACTGACTGACTGACTGACTGACTGACTGACTGACTGACTGACTGACTGACTGACTGACTGACTGACTGACTGACTGACTGACTGACTGACTGACTGACTGACTGACTGACTGACTGACTGACTGACTGACTGACTGACTGACTGACTGACTGACTGACTGACTGACTGACTGACTGACTGACTGACTGACTGACTGACTGACTGACTGACTGACTGACTGACTGACTGACTGACTGACTGACTGACTGACTGACTGACTGACTGACTGACTGACTGACTGACTGACTGACTGACTGACTGACTGACTGACTGACTGACTAAATGGCTCTCAAGATCTATAAGCTCTCAAGACCTATGTTCCATAGAAGATCAGGCGACATCAATGGCATTCACCTTAGCCATATAGGATCCGAACTCTTTGCTACACGAATCAAAGACCATTTGCATTACAATTGCGCAAGGTCATTTTTTTTTAAGCCTCTTTGGAAGCGGTCGACCAGTCGACCATATGGTCGAGGCGGGGGCGGCGGGAAGGAGGGAATTAAGTCAGGTCAGGTATATATATTACAGGTCACGTAGAGGAGGAGGTCAGGCCGAGCCAGGCAGGTCCTTACAGCACCAGAGTCCTAAATAGGGCGTGGTCTAGGAGCCGTCGGTCACCCAATCATATCACCAATATCATAATGACGTCATTGGCAGCAACTGAACTTTTGACATGAATATATACGATCAATCCGGGAACCAAAATAGCTGCATTGTATCGTTTGTTGTTATAGGATGAGCGTAAAACATCTCCAAATAGGAGACACAACAAACATATTAGCGAGTACAATATTAGCGAGTAAGGGATAAAGAGACGGTCAAAAAGGCGGGAACTTCGTTGTACGTAAAATTATACGAAAGTTTACACAAACGTCTTATATTCATCCCTCGGTCAGCCAGTAGATACTGACTGTTATGTACGAGAGGCAGAATGAGCAATAGAGCATAAATATCTAATCATTTTGGGGGGATTTTGAATCTTTCAGAAATCATCTAGCAAACTATTTCAGGTAGAGAAAATGAATCTGTTGGACATTCAATTTTCTTCTTGGAAAACACTTTACCAGTTACATAACCGACGAGAAAATACTTAAGTCTAATTCTTGCATCCCACGAAGTTCTTGGCAACTAATACTTGCGTAGGTAAATAGCGTCGTACATCTGACCCTAACACGTCTAGGGTCAATGTTCAGTCTCAAAACCGACTTCCCTCAAACCAGTACTGTTATTCTAAACTCCAAAAGGGCGGATATTTTCATGGGTTGCGCAATATATCACAGTGTCTCCCCTTTGTTAGTCCATCCCCTGAAGAATTATGGACAAGTTCGAAGCGTCAGTTTATACACACACACACACACACACACACACACTCAATCCTAAACACGACAGATATAATGGAATTACCAGCAGGTCTGAACTGCGCTCCCCTGATGTTGCAAGAGTTATGAGGCGCAAAATAAAAACTCTGCAAGCTTTTAACAGATCAAGACAATGACCCTAATCTTGCATGTGCAGTATAACACGGTCAAGATGGAAGGTAGATGACTTAATAAGCGAGCTAAGGAAGAGGAAGAAATGAGTATTACAAGAGACAGTCCCTATATATCCTATAAGATTATATAGATATATCAATAACATAAAAAGAAAACGTATATGCAGTGGAATAGGACCACTAGTAAACGAAGATGGGGAACCCACTGTATATGCATAGCAAACAACCCTGGTCAATTTTTCAGCTTTGTTTATACGCTAAAAAGTAGCGATACCCATTTTGAGATAGTGATAAATAGCATAAACAAGAGACCATTATTTATCGTCCCAGTTTAGAGATGTACTAACACATACCTAAATTGGAGAACTATAAGAAAAGTCCAGGTTCTGATCGTTTCTATCCACGAGTAATGGAAAACGTCAAACACACAAAATTACCAAAGTGTTCACCTCTATATCTTCTTCATTAAATCTTACCATGATGAAATAATGACGTTGGACTTTTGACTAGCTGACGTAACTCCTACATTCTAAAAGTGGAAGTCGTAAAATGAGTGGTAATTAATCAGACTCACTTGAATCGTAAACTTCTGGAGTCGATTTATTAGAAATAAAGTCATAATTTTTTTTTTTAACAACACAGTCTGACTGATCAGTAATATAAAGCATGGATTCACAAGTTCAAAGAATATGCTTTATAGATCTCCATAGAGTTTTATCATGTTACTCCACATCCCCACAACAAGACTACAACAATAGTTATTACATTTTTGGAATTTCAAAAGCATTCGACAGAGTTCCCTTCACGCTAAATTGATGCTTCTAGTCTGGAAACTGGCTTAAGGTTACGTGATAGGAAGCAGCGAGTCGTAGTGCAATGGTGGATCATCTATCGTGGTCATCTGATTCTAGTGAGGTGCCCTAAGGATCTATCCTGGGACCAATACTTTTCATCATTTCCATTAACGATACTCACATAGTCCTGAGTAACTCCAATGTCCAAATTTGCAGATGATGAAAAAGATCGGCAATGCCATATTATCTGAAGAAGGTAGGCTAAGATGACAAGAGGATCTAGATAAAATGCATTAAATGGTCTAGAATATGACAAATGTCATTTAACGTCGATAAAAAAAAAATCAGGTGTTGCAAATAAGAAAACTCAACAAGAAATTCGATTATGAACTGATGGGATCTACGGGGTCTCTCTCTCTCTCTCTCTCTCTCTCTCTCTCTCTCTCTCTCTCTCTCTCTCTCTCTCTCTCTCTCTCTCTCTAACAACTTCAAATTCTCCTAGTACTGTAATGAAGCAGCTAAGAAAGCAAAACAGGGTGTTGGGATTTATTGCTAGAGACTTTACGTACAAAAAAAAACAAGGTTTGATATTGCTATTCTACCCAAGTTTAGTTGGATCCCACCTCGAATATGGAGTGCAATTCTAAGCCCACTACCCCAACCTACGTAAGGATATTCATAAACTGGGAGCAGTGCAGCGAAGATCAACAAATTGAATCCTTTCTTACGAAACAAACCATATGAGGAGAGACCGCGAGAATAGAATTTGTTCGTCTCTTTAAGCAAAAGGCGGCTCCGAGGCAGGTTAAGAGAATGTTTTAAATACTTAAAGGAGGCAACAGCGTCGATATTGAACGTTTTCTAACTGTCGCGCAGGTTCTGCCAACGAGAGAAAATGGGCAAAAATCAGAGGTCACTGAGTTAATCTAGATTGCAACTCTTTCTTTACCGACAACATTATTGAGGCGTGGAATAAGCTCCCATAAAAAAGAGATGTTGCTCAGGGCAACACTCTTAATATATTTAAAGTTAGGTTTGAGCATCACCCGTTACTCCGAGGGAATGAAAAAATAAAAGAAAATTCTTTTAAGCAATTATCGTAACAAGGCATATTATGTTACCAACATTCATTATCCCGTGTGGCCTGTAAGTAACAAGAAATAATTGTTTCATTACTCCTGACATGGTAATCACTTGTGGACAGAAACGACCTTTTGGTATTTCTCTAATTGTGACGGTAAATTCTGATATCAAGTGAATACTATTGATCACTGTCTTTAAATTTGTGTCTTTCCCTTCTAGTGTAAAAGACAAAGAAAAGAAGAAAAATTGTTCAGGGTCGTTGCTATGCTGTTAACGTGCGCCATACGTTCCCAATCCTTGTTAACTAAGGGTCTCATCCCACTCCTTATATGTTTCTTATTACTGATATATCTATAAAATCTTTTACGATCTCTGTTACTATCTCTATTACTGATACATCTATAAAAATCTTTTAGGATCTCTGTTACTATCTCTATTACTGATACATCTATAAAAATCTTTTAGAATCTCTGTTACTATCTCTTCCAATACTCATTTCGTATAATCTTTCTTGGCTTTTTTGACAAGTCTTTTCACGTGTCTTCTAATTCTATTCTATTACGTTGCAGTCTCTGAGTCACAGTCTGATTTCTTAAGCTTTTGCAGAGTTTATTTCTGCGCCTTATACCTCTTGCAGCACCTGGAGAGTGATTTATTCTGGGATGATGATGGTTTTAATGTTTCTGCCGGGCAAGGACCCGAAGAAATTAATCTTCCCTTGCAGTTGCACGACAATTGAATTTGATGGAGTAGGAGACACTATCCCCTGATTCTCTCTCTCTCTCTCTCTCTCTCTCTCTCTCTCTCTCTCTCTCTCTCTCTCTCTCTCTCTCTCTCTCTCTCTCTCAACTGTAATCTACGCGGTAGGCTGTCAACAGAGAAGAGTAATTACAGAGAGGCTATTGAAAGCGTCAGCACTGGGGTGAGGTGAGGTGTGGGTGTGAGGGGGAGAAGCAGGCTTCATCATAACATGATCTGTACATTTTGGATGAAAATGAAGCACTGGTTTTGAGATATGTCGTGAAACTTATAAGTTTGAAGCACTGGTTTTGAGATATGTCGTGAAACATACAAGTTTGAAGCACTGGTTTTGAGATATGTCGTGAAACATATAAGTTTGAAGCACTGGTTTTTGAGATATGTCGTGAAACATACAAGTTTGAAGCACTGGTTTTTGAGATATGTCGTGAAACATACAAGTTTGAAGCAATGGTTTTGAGATATGTCGTGAAACATATAAGTTTGAAGCAATGGTTTGAGACATGTCGTGAAACTTATAAGTCGAGATGATCCAGGGTAGACGAGAGCGATGATGATTCTGAAACGTTAGGGGCGGTGTGAAACACGAGGATGGAAAGACTAAGACATAGGATGGGTTCAGAGACTGAAACTAGTGCTGAAAACCCTGAAGATGAACCTGGTATGAACTCTTTTCACGGGGTCGCTTTGAGTCAGACGTTTACACGTTGAGTTCTGTAGTGAGAACTTAAAGTTTGTTTCTACGTAGAAGGTTAGGTTGGCCAAGAAGGAGGGGGGTTAAGTTGGGAGACTTGACATGAGGTACACTTAGGTCCTCTATAGACGAGACTCAAATGTCGTTCAGGCAGGAACAAACAAAGGGAGGATGATAGGAACAAACAACGTGAACGGAGGATGATAGGAACAAACAAAGGGAGGATGATAGGAACAAACAACGTGAACGGAGGATGATATGAACAAACAAAGGGAGGATGATAGGAACAAACAACGAGAACGGAGGATGATAGGAACAAACAAAGGGAGGATGATAGGAACATACAACGTGAACGGAGGATGATAGGAACAAACAAAGGGAGGATGATAGGAACAAACAACGTGAACGGAGGATGATAGGAACAAACAAAGGGAGGATGATAGGAACAAACAACGAGAACGGAGGATGATAGGAACAAACAAAGGGAGGATGATAGGAACAAACAACGTGAACGGAGGATGATAGGAACAAACAAAGGGAGGATGATATGAACAAACAACGAGAACGGAGGATGATAGGAACAAACAAAGGGAGGATGATAGGAACAAACAACGAGAACGGAGGATGATAGGAACAAACAAAGGGAGGATGATATGAACAAACAACGTGAACGGAGGATGATATGAACAAACAAAGGGAGGATGATATGAACAAACAACGAGAACGGAGGATGATATGAACAAACAAAGGGAGGATGATAGGAACAAACAACGAGAACGGAGGATGATATGAACAAACAAAGGGAGGATGATATGAACAAACAACGAGAACGGAGGATGATAGGAACAAACAAAGGGAGGATGATAGGAACAAACAACGAGAACGGAGGATGATAGGAACAAACAAAGGGAGGATGATAGGAACAAACAACGTGAACGGAGGATGATAGGAACAAACAAAGGGAGGATGATAGGAACAAACAACGAGAACGGAGGATGATAGGAACAAACAAAGGGAGGATGATAGGAACAAACAACGAGAACGGAGGATGATAGGAACAAACAAAGGGAGGATGATATGAACAAACAACGTGAACGGAGGATGATATGAACAAACAAAGGGAGGATGATATGAACAAACAAAGGGAGGATGATAGGAACAAACAACGAGAACGGAGGATGATAGGAACAAACAAAGGGAGGATGATATGAACAAACAACGAGAACGGAGGATGATATGAACAAACAAAGGGAGGATGATAGGAACAAACAACGAGAACGGAGGATGATAGGAACAAACAAAGGGAGGATGATAGGAACAAACAACGAGAACGGAGGATGATCATTGGAGATCCTAGAGAAGTACAGGATGTAAGAAAGGTCATGGTTCACCGTGGGAAGGTCATGGTTCACCGTGGGAAGGTCATGGTTAATTTCTTAGTATGACGTAGGATCGTTAACCTTAGTATGACGTAGGATCGTTAACCTTAGTATGACGTAGGATCGTTAACCTTAGTATGACGTAGGATCGTTAACCTTAGTATAACGTAGGATCGTTAACCTTAGTATGACGTAGGATCGTTAACCTTAGTATGACGTAGGATCGTTAACCTTAGTATAACGCAGGATCGTTAACCTTAGTATGACGTAGGATCGTTAACCTTAGTATGACGTAGGATCGTTAACCTTAGTATGACGTAGGATCGTTAACCTTAGTATGACGTAGGATCGTTAACCTTAGTATAACGTAGGATCGTTAACCTTAGTATGACGTAGGATCGTTAACCTTAGTATGACGTAGGATCGTTAACCTTAGTATGACGTAGGATCGTTAACATTAGTATGACGTAGGATCGTTAACATTAGTATGCTAATGATACCACAATATAAAGTTTTAATTAAAGATATATTACATTAGACAGATACTATGCTCCATGTCAATGGAACTGTAAATGCCATCAGTTTGATCAAGCATTTGATCAAGAATTAATATTGTTATTGTTGCATTTGACTCACTGGATGTGAAATGGTTAAATAAGACATCCAATATGCACATATTTAACCCATCCTCTCCTCCACTGGTAATACTTAACTATAGACCTTACGACATCTCAGTTGAGGGGTTGTTTTTTTTATTTTGAGCCAAAGGATCTATAATGACCCAACTTGAGGTAACGAGAAATCAGACTTGAGTGTTATGCACGTACGGAAATTTGATTAACTTACGTGAGGTCAGCGAAAAGTTAGTAAACACTGACCACAGTTTCATCAGATTCAATGTAACTTCGTCGTAACTTCGTATAGTCTTAGGGTCCTCACCCCCAGAGCCTGGGCGGGGCCCAAGCTGCTGGATTGGGTCGTTGGTCGACCAAGCTGTTGGAAGCCGCAGCCCTCAGGCCCACATAACCCCCCCACAGCCTGGCTGGTCTGGTACACACTTTGTAGGTACTTGTCCAGTGCACTCTTGACCTTCTCTACCGTGCATCCCAGGCTGTTTCTGGTGGTAGATGGCAAGGTGTTGAAGAGTCTTGGGCGCCTGGATGTTTAAGGTGTGGGGAGGTAGAGACCAGCTTTCCAAACCATGATAAGGTGTACGTAAGGTAAGATCCCAAACCCAACTTTAAGGGGTCGTGACTAGCCTCCCATACTATGGTAACTTATACGTGAAGTAAGGTCAGGTCTCAGACTCAGCTGAAGGGAAGAAGACCCCAGTCTTAGATACAACTTTGAGGCATACGTAAGGTAAGGTGAAGGACCCTGATCCAGTTGTGGGGATTGAGAACAAAGACCCCAGTCTTAGATACAATTTTGAGGCATACGTAAGGTAAGGTGAAGGGCCCTGATCCAGTTGTGGGGATTGAGAACGAAGACCCCAGTCTTAGATACAATTTTGAGGCATACGTAAGGTAAGGTGAAGGGCCCTGATCCAGTTGTGGGGATTGAGAACAAAGACCCCAGTCTTAGATACAATTTTGAGGCATACGTAAGGTAAGGTAAAGGACCCTGATCCAGTTGTGGATATAGAGAACAACCTCAGAAAACCATCGTAAGGTCTACGTAAAGTTGGAGGAAAGGAGAGGTGTTTGAGGTGGGTGGGTGGTTGGGGTGGGTTCTCCTCCTCAGAGGTTTGGAGCGACGCCACGGGCGTCGTGTGGTGAGACGAGATACGGTACCATCGGCTGGGGGGAAAGAGAGAGAGAGAGAAGGAGTTGCCGCACTTAAAGAGAATGAACTGATGTTTCCAGGCGGAAAATGCTCAGCAACAATGGTCGTGAGTATGACATCGGAAATTAAACAGACCAGAATATCTGGCGTGTGTGCCTCTTGTCTTGAACGGTGGAGGGACCTAAGTGGGCCATCGCTGTTTGACTCACTAGAACTGGTTCCAGTTGATGTCTGACAGGAAGGAGTTGAGGAAGGAGTCAGAAGGGTGTGTTGAGAGGCAGAGACTGAGTAGAGGAGGGAGACAGAAGGGTGTGTTGAGAGGCAGAGACTGAGTAGGGGAGGGAGTCAGAAGGGTGTGTTGAGGCAGAGGCTAAGTAAGGGAGAGAGACAGAAGGGTGTGTTGAGAGGCAGAGACTGAGTAGAGGAGGGAGTCAGAAAGGTGTGTTGAAGCAGAAATTAAGAGCAGGAGGGAGTCAGAAGGGTGTGTTGAGGCAGAGGCTGAGTAGGGGAGGGAGACAGAAGGGTGTGGTGAAGCAGGGACTGAGTAGGGGTAGGAGACAGAAGGGTGTGTTGAAAGGCAGAGGCTGAATAGCGGAGGGAGACAGAAGGGTGTGTTGAAGCAGAGACTGAGTAGCGAAGGGAGACAGAAGGGTGTATTGAAGCAGAAATTGAGAGCAGGAGGGGGAGTCAGAAGGGTGTGTTGATCCGCTGAAATGGACCATACAGGAAGAAAATGCCGAGCAAACCACCAAAAATGCCTTCCCTGGGAAAGAGAGATCACACAGCCACGGACTGAAATGTGATCACAGGATAAAAAGCAAGAGCATCAAAGCGGAAACAACCGAAGCGAAGTGACACCCGGCCCAACCTTTTATCTCTCCCGTCACAAAAAAAAAAAAAGGTCATAGACAAGAGAGAGAGAGAGAGGACACTTGTACAACCCTTATGAGAACCACTGAAGGCGGTTAGCTCAGTATGTGTCTTATCAAGAGAGAGAGAGAGAGAGAGAGAGAGAGAGAGAGAGAGAGAGAGAGAGAGAGAGAGAGAGAGAGAGAGAGAGAGAGAATCGTAAGTCTTCCACTGTTCCAGAGCTACACAGATACGTACACCAGACAGACCCAAGGATCCAAGCAAGGTGATGTGGGCTTAACACAGCTTGAAATAAAAAAAAATTAATAAAAAACACAGTCTCATTATGAGCACAAGAAGCAAAGAATACGAAAGTAAAGGTTCTCTTCCCATCATCTACTCGCTCCGGCAACATTCCAAACGGAAAACAGGTAGGAAAGAAAAAAATACTTTGCAGGACTAATATGCCTGAAGAAAATTTCTTTTGGAAAGTCAAGAGGCTAAATGAACATGAATATATCATGCTTCCCATCACTAGCAACAACACGCAACCCCTCACTTTCTGCTGTAAAGACTATGATAAGGATAAACTTATTAACTCTAGCCCTTTGAGTGACCATGACTATATCATTCCAGATACTGAAGACTTAAACAATCATTCTCTCTTTGCTTTTTGAAAGCAGGTGACACGGGTCAATCAGTGATGGTTGTTACGACAGCATGACCGGGTAGGGATCAGTGGTTGAGATGGTAGCATAATATACCCTTAAGTTATGATGGTTGAATAGATGAACTTCACAGTACCCGAGAGTGGCAAGTCATGATCAAGCCAATTTTCAAGATATTTATTTTGCTCGACACATGTTCTTAGAACTTACTCCACGCATCAGTAATGTTGTCTGTAATATTAGGTACAGTCTAGATTAACTGGGTGTCCCTTAAGATTTGTAATATCAGGTACGGTCTGTACCTAGATTAACTGGGTGTCCCCTAAAATTTAGTCCATTTTCTCTTTTTTGGTCGTGCTCGAGTCTTGTATCTTTAAACATTTTAAGTGATTAACTTCTGAGACGCCTCTTGCTTAGCAAGAACAAGTTCAATTCCCCGCAATCTGTCCTTGTATGGCTTGTTACGCAAGGAAGCAATCAATTCAATTGCTCTTCGTTGCATTGTTTCTTACTTAAGAATATCCTTGTTTAAGTAGGGTGCCCAGAACTGAACACTGAATATTCGAAGTGGGATCTAACTAGACTTAGGTTATAGTGGCAATATCACATCTTTACTTTTTGTACGTAAAGTTTCAGTTAATAAGACTCAACATCCTATTTACTTTCTCGTAACCTTTATTACAGCGTTGGGAGAATTTGAAGTTGTTGGAGAGAGAGAGAGTGTGTGTGTCCTTTATCTTGTGGCCATCAACTCATGGTCAAAGTCTTCGTTGAGATTTCCAGCCTGTAACAGCTGACATTTTTGTTGACATTGCATAACATTTGTTATTTTCTTGACCCTTCTGCAAAATCATCTAGATCCTCTTGTTATCTTAGCTTATTTTCTTCGGTTGATATGGCAATGCCTATATTTGTGTCATCTGCAAATTTGGACATTAAGATCTCCTTTAGCCTTACATCAATGTCTTTCATGTGAATGAGGAAGAGTATAGGCGCAAAGAAGAATCCTTGGGCGACCCCACTAGGAACGGATGACCACCGTGATGATCCAGCATTCATTACGACCCTCTGCCTCCTACCACGTAACCAGGTTTCTTTCTGTCAAGTTTCCTGTAGACTGTAAGTTTTGATACCCCCTTACAGTCTGGACTGTAGGTCTGGCCACTTCTACAGGCTGGACTGTAGGTCTGGCCACTTCTACAGGCTGGACTGTAGGTCTGGCCACTTCTACAGGCTGGACTGTAGGTCTAGGCCACTTCTACAGGCTGGACTGTAGGTCTAGCCACTTCTACAGGCTGGACTGTAGGTCTAGCCACTTCTACAGGCTGGACTGTAGGTCTGGCCACTTCTACAGGCTGGACTGTAGGTCTAGCCACTTCTACAGGCTGGACTGTAGGTCTAGCCACTTCTACAGGCTGGACTGTAGGTCTAGCCACTTCTACAGGCTGGACTGTAGGTCTAGCCACTTCTACAGGCTGGACTATAGGTCTGGCCACTTCTACAGCTGGACTGTAGGTCTAGCCACTTCTACAGGCTGGACTGTAGGTCTGGCCACTTCTACAGCTGGACTGTAGGTCTGGCCACTTCTACAGGCTGGACTGTAGGTCTAGCCACTTCTACAGGCTGGACTGTAGGTCTGGCCACTTCTACAGCTGGACTGTAGGTCTGGCCACTTCTACAGCTGGACTGTAGGTCTGGCCACTTCTACAGGCTGGACTGTAGGTCTGGCCACTTCTACAGCTGGACTGTAGGTCTGGCCACTTCTACAGCTGGACTGTAGGTCTGGCCACTTCTACAGTCTGGACTGTAGGTCTGGCCACTTCTACAGCTGGACTGTAGGTCTGGCCACTTCTACAGTCTGGACTGCAGGTGTAGCCACTTCTACAGGCTGGACTGTAGGTCTAGCCACTTCTACAGGCTGGACTGTAGGTCTGGCCACTTCTACAGTCTGGACTGTAGGTCTAGCCACTTCTACAGGCTGGACTGTAGGTCTAGCCACTTCTACAGGCTGGACTGTAGGTCTGGCCACTTCTACAGGCTGGACTATAGGTCTGGCCACTTCTACAGTCTGGACTGTAGGTCTAGCCACTTCTACAGGCTGGACTATAGGTCTGGCCACTTCTACAGTCTGGACTGTAGGTCTAGCCACTTCTACAGGCTGGACTGTAGGTCTGGCCACTTCTACAGCTGGACTGTAGGTCTAGCCACTTCTACAGGCTGGACTATAGGTCTGGCCACTTCTACAGTCTGGACTGTAGGTCTAGCCACTTCTACAGGCTGGACTGTAGGTCTAGCCACTTCTTACAGGCTGGACTGTAGGTCTGGCCACTTCTACAGGCTGGACTATAGGTCTGGCCACTTCTACAGGCTGGACTGTAGGTCTGGCCACTTCTACAGTCTGGACTGTAGGTCTGGCCACTTCTACAGCTGGACTGTAGGTCTAGCCACTTCTACAGGCTGGACTGTAGGTCTGGCCACTTCTACAGTCTGGACTGTAGGTCTGGCCACTTCTACAGCTGGACTGTAGGTCTGGCCACTTCTACAGCTGGACTGTAGGTCTAGCCACTTCTACAGGCTGGACTGTAGGTCTGGCCACTTCTACAGCTGGACTGTAGGTCTAGCCACTTCTACAGGCTGGACTGTAGGTCTGGCCACTTCTACAGCTGGACTGTAGGTCTAGCCACTTCTACAGGCTGGACTGTAGGTCTAGCCACTTCTACAGGCTGGACTGTAGGTCTAGCCACTTCTACAGCTGGACTGTAGGTCTGGCCACTTCTACAGCTGGACTGTAGGTCTAGCCACTTCTACAGGCTGGACTGTAGGTCTAGCCACTTCTACAGGCTGGACTGTAGGTCTAGCCACTTCTACAGGCTGGACTGTAGGTCTAGCCACTTCTACAGCTGGACTGTAGGTCTAGCCACTTCTACAGGCTGGACTGTAGGTCTAGCCACTTCTACAGGCTGGACTATAGGTCTGGCCACTTCTACAGCTGGACTGTAGGTCTAGCCACTTCTACAGCTGGACTGTAGGTCTAGCCACTTCTACAGCTGGACTGTAGGTCTGGCCACTTCTACAGCTGGACTGTAGGTCTAGCCACTTCTACAGCTGGACTGTAGGTCTGGCCACTTCTACAGCTGGACTGTAGGTCTAGCCACTTCTACAGGCTGGACTGTAGGTCTGGCCACTTCTACAGCTGGACTGTAGGTCTAGCCACTTCTACAGGCTGGACTGTAGGTCTAGCCACTTCTACAGGCTGGACTGTAGGTCTAGCCACTTCTACAGGCTGGACTGTAGGTCTAGCCACTTCTACAGGCTGGACTGTAGGTCTGGCCACTTCTACAGCTGGACTGTAGGTCTAGCCACTTCTACAGGCTGGACTGTAGGTCTGGCCACTTCTACAGCTGGACTGTAGGTCTAGCCACTTCTACAGGCTGGACTGTAGGTCTAGCCACTTCTACAGGCTGGACTGTAGGTCTAGCCACTTCTACAGGCTGGACTGTAGGTCTGGCCACTTCTACAGCTGGACTGTAGGTCTAGCCACTTCTACAGGCTGGACTGTAGGTCTAGCCACTTCTACAGGCTGGACTGTAGGTCTAGCCACTTCTACAGGCTGGACTGTAGGTCTGGCCACTTCTACAGCTGGACTGTAGGTCTGGCCACTTCTACAGCTGGACTGTAGGTCTAGCCACTTCTACAGGCTGGACTGTAGGTCTGGCCACTTCTACAGTCTGGACTGTAGGTCTAGCCACTTCTACAGGCTGGACTGTAGGTCTAGCCACTTCTACAGGCTGGACTGTAGGTCTAGCCACTTCTACAGGCTGGACTGTAGGTCTGGCCACTTCTACAGCTGGACTGTAGGTCTAGCCACTTCTACAGGCTGGACTGTAGGTCTAGCCACTTCTACAGCTGGACTGTAGGTCTAGCCACTTCTACAGGCTGGACTGTAGGTCTAGCCACTTCTACAGGCTGGACTGTAGGTCTAGCCACTTCTACAGGCTGGACTGTAGGTCTGGCCACTTCTACAGCTGGACTGTAGGTCTAGCCACTTCTACAGGCTGGACTGTAGGTCTAGCCACTTCTACAGCTGGACTGTAGGTCTAGCCACTTCTACAGGCTGGACTGTAGGTCTAGCCACTTCTACAGGCTGGACTGTAGGTCTGGCCACTTCTACAGGCTGGACTGTAGGTCTGGCCACTTCTACAGTCTGGACTGTAGGTCTAGCCACTTCTACAGGCTGGACTGTAGGTCTGGCCACTTCTACAGGCTGGACTATAGGTCTGGCCACTTCTACAGCTGGACTGTAGGTCTAGCCACTTCTACAGGCTGGACTATAGGTCTGGCCACTTCTACAGGCTGGACTATAGGTCTGGCCACTTCTACAGGCTGGACTGTAGGTCTAGCCACTTCTACAGGCTGGACTGTAGGTCTGGCCACTTCTACAGCTGGACTGTAGGTCTGGCCACTTCTACAGCTGGACTGTAGGTCTAGCCACTTCTACAGGCTGGACTGTAGGTCTGGCCACTTCTACAGGCTGGACTATAGGTCTGGCCACTTCTACAGCTGGACTGTAGGTCTGGCCACTTCTACAGCTGGACTGTAGGTCTGGCCACTTCTACAGCTGGACTGTAGGTCTGGCCACTTCTACAGGCTGGACTGTAGGTCTGGCCACTTCTACAGCTGGACTGTAGGTCTGGCCACTTCTACAGCTGGACTGTAGGTCTAGCCACTTCTACAGGCTGGACTGTAGGTCTAGCCACTTCTACAGGCTGGACTGTAGGTCTAGCCACTTCTACAGGCTGGACTATAGGTCTGGCCACTTCTACAGGCTGGACTGTAGGTCTGGACACTTATACGGTCTGAACTGTAGGTCTGGCCACTTCTACAGGCTGGACTGTAGGTCTGGCCACTTCTACAGGCTGGACTGTAGGTCTGGCCACTTCTACAGGCTGGACTGTAGGTCTGGCCACTTCTACAGTCTGGACTGTAGGTCTGGACACTTATACGGTCTGAACTGTATGTCTGGACACTTCTACAGTTGGACTGTAGGTCTAGCCACTTCTACAGGCTGGACTGTAGGTCTGGCCACTTCTACAGGCTGGACTGTAGGTCTGGCCACTTCTACAGTCTGGACTGCAGGTGTAGCCACTTCTACAGATGCCCCATTAGCCACATCAACAGATGCCCCCATTAGCCACATCAACAGATGCCCCCATTAGCCACATCAACAGATGCCCCATTTGCCACATCAACAGATGCCCCCATTAACCACATCAACAGATGCCCCCATTAGCCACATCAACAGATGCCCCATTAGCCACATCAACAGATACCCCATTAGCCACATCAACAGATGCCCCCATTAGCCACATCAACAGATGCCCCCATTAGCCACATCAACAGATGCCCCCATTAACCACATCAACAGATGCCCCCATTAGCCACATCAACAGATGCCCCATTAGCCACATCAACAGATACCCCATTAACCACATCAACAGATGCCCCCATTAACCACATCAACAGATGACAACAGATAATGTCAGGACTGTGATCAGGGACACACGTCATCATTACACACAAGGCGGGGGTTTATTTCCCTGGGACAACCCATGGGACGAAATATCCCAGGGACGGTCTCTCTCTCTCTCTCTCTCTCTCTCTCTCTCTCTCTCTCTCTCTCTCTCTCTCTCTCTCTCTCTCTCTCTCTCCCTCCCAGACGATCACGCGAAAACGGAAACGACTTTGGAAGACGAGCATACAATATTGCACCGTGATATCCGGACTTCCACTGATATGGATTTACCCTGGCGGCCTCCTCCTCCTCTGCCACAGTCCAGCCATAGGAGTGGAAGAAGAGATTACTCCCGGGAATTGCTGGATTACCGGAGGGCGTCCAGGAGCCTGGCTCATCTATCTACAGGGACAATCCCTCCTCCTCCTTCCTTCCTCCTCCGCCTGTCACTCATACGTACATAATGTTTCAGGCAATACAATACGTGTGTGGCTGGCCTGACATGACTGGCAGTGAGTGATCCGACGTGACTGGTGTGTGGCAGTGGCTGATCCGACGTGACTGGTGTGTGGCAGTGAGTGATCCGACGTGACTGGTGTGTGGCAGTGACTGACCCGACGTGACTGGTGTGTGGCAGTGACTGATCCGATGTGACTGGTGTGTGGCAGTGGCTGACCCGACGTGACTGGTGTGTGGCAGTGGCTGATCCGACGTGACTGGTGTGTGGCAGTGACTGGCCCGACGTGACTAGTGTGTGGCAGTGAGTGATCCGACGTGACTGGTGTGTGGCAGTGAGTGATCCGACGTGACTGGTGTGTGGCAGTGACTGACCCGACATGACTTGTTGCGTTGGAGTGACTGACGATTAAGGGTGGCTGGGTTCGACATGACTGGTGACTGGCCAAACCTGACTGGAGCCTAGGCTGCTCTCTGTCTCTCTCCTCTGTTGACTGGAGGTCAGCCCCTGACTGAGCTCTATTCATTCTGTTAATGGGGAGCAACCTAGTTTGACCTCTGTTGACCCGTTGAGGCTTGTTTGACCTCTGGTGGCCGGAGGGAGCTCAAAACCTGACCTCTTCTGAGCGAGGGCAGTCAAGTCTGACCTCGGGTCACCGGAAGGAGCCAAGCTTGACCTCTAATGACCTGGGGGCAGCGCTCACTGACCTCAGTGTCAAGATGTCGCCCCCCCTAAAAAAAAAATGGGGGTAAAAACACTTTTGGTTGGGCCAAAAACTGAAGTATTTGAAACCCTCGTAAACAATGTCTTTTTTCTTGATCTCTGCTTCTCAATATTGGTGGAATTCACTCACAAAAAAAAAAAAGAGATTATATGAAAACAGAAGAATCACATTATCCATAAATGATACTTGATAATCGGAGTAATTAGGCTGATAATCAACTTAATAGGCCCTATTGAGGGGCTGTTCATGAGCGTGGACATTGGTCACACTCATAAAGGTCATAGGTCACCAGCCAATGGAAGCCGTGGCAACACACGACCTCTGCTGACCTGAAGCAGTGCTGTCTGATCTCTGGTGAGGAGGAGGAGGAGGAGCCCAACCTGACACCTGAGTGGTGAGGGAGGTGAGGAGGAGGAGGAGGAACCCAGCCTGACACCTGAGTGGTGAGGGAGGTGAGGAGGAGAGGAGCCCAGCCTGACACCAGAGTGGTGAGGGAGGTGAGGAGGAGGAGGAGGAGGAGCCCAGCCTGACACCTGAGTGGTGAGGGAGGTGAGGAGGAGGAGGAGGAGCCCAGCCTGACACCTGAGTGGTGAGGGAGGAGGTGAGGAGGAGGAGGAGGAGCCCAGCCTGACACCTGAGTGGTGAGGGAGGTGAGGAGGAGGAGGAGGAGCTCAGCCTGACACCTGAGTGGTGAGGGAGGTGAGGAGGAGGAGGAGGAGAAGCCCAGCCTGACACCTGAGTGGTGAGGGAGGTGAGGAGGAGGAGGAGGAGGAGCCCAGCCTGACACCTGAGTGGTGAGGGAGGTGAGGAGGAGAGGAGGAGCCCAGCCTGACACCTGAGTGGTGAGGGAGGTGAGGAGGAGGAGGAGGAGGAGCCCAGCCTGACACCTCCCTTGACCCTCACTAACTTGAGTGGTAGATCCTAAAATGGCAGTGTACCTGGCGTTCCCATAATTTCTCCTTCTGCTCAACCTTGCCATTCTCTGCGGTGTGTGTGTGCGTGTGTGTGTGTGTGTGTGTGTGTGTGTGTGTGTGTGTGTGTGTGTGTGCGCCTGTACCATCAGAGCGACAGCACCCGTTCATTTCTTGCCTCATAGCGACGCCAAGAATGACATCTTTTTGTCCTTTTTTTTTTGCCATTTTTGTGGCGAAGGGAACCATTATGATACTCTTGTGATTACACGAACAAACACTAATGGGAAGTCCTCCTTTTTTCTTTTTTTCATTTAGTTGTTCTCGTGGCCGCCAGAGTCCTTGGCCATTTTTCCCCTTTATTGTCACATTTTCCCGGAGAGTCTCGTTGTCCCAATGGTCCATATTTCGCTCCCCCCTCTTGGCGGGGTGGTGGTGTAAACTCCTCTTCGCCCCATCCCCACCAAACCCCTGGCAAGCCACAACCACACAGAAAACTAGACCAAGGCCGCCCGGACATTAATGCTACAACATCCTTAGCTCAAATGTATGCCAGGGGTACGTCCGTAATTATGATGGTAGTCATTTCTAAGTGTACGTTCGTACTTATGATGGTAGTCATTTCTAAGTGTACGTCCGTCATTATGATGGTAGTCATTTCTAAGTGTACGTCCGTAATTATGATGGTAGTCATTTCACTAGTGATGGGATTAATATGACTGAAAACTACTATATACAATCGTGAACACAAAAGTCTTGGTGTATACCCTGTCCAGGGTATACCCAGCCCTCTGTCTCATCAGAGAGACAGAGCGTGGAACACTCCCGAGCCAAGATGTACCCAGCCATCTGTCTCAATAGACAGAGACGGAGTCTGGGACACTCCTGATCTAAACTGCACCGAGCCTTCTGTCTCAACAGACAGAGATGGAGTCTGGGACACTCTTAGCACAAACTGTACCCGAACCTCTGTCTCAACAGACAGAGACAGAGCCTGGTACACTCCTGATCTAAACTGCACCGAGCCTTCTGTCTCAACAGACAGAGATGGAGTCTGGGACACTCCTGATCTAAACTGCACCGAGCCTTCTGTCTCAACAGACAGAGATGGAGTCTGGGACACTCCTGATCTAAACTGCACCGAGCCTTCTGTCTCAACAGACAGAGATGGAGTCTGGGACACTCCTGATCTAAACTGCACCGAGCCTTCTGTCTCAACAGACAGAGATGGAGTCTGGGACACTCCTGATCTAAACTGCACCGAGCCTTCTGTCTCAACAGACAGAGATGGAGTCTGGGACACTCCTGATCTAAACTGCACCGAGCCTTCTGTCTCAACAGACAGAGATGGAGTCTGGGACACTCCTGATCTAAACTGCACCGAGCCTTCTGTCTCAACAGACAGAGATGGAGTCTGGGACACTCCTGATCTAAACTGCACCGAGCCTTCTGTCTCAACAGACAGAGATGGAGTCTGGGACACTCCTGATCTAAACTGCACCGAGCCTTCTGTCTCAACAGACAGAGATGGAGTCTGGGACACTCCTGATCTAAACTGCACCGAGCCTTCTGTCTCAACAGACAGAGATGGAGTCTGGGACACTCCTGATCTAAACTGCACCGAGCCTTCTGTCTCAACAGACAGAGATGGAGTCTGGGACACTCCTGATCTAAACTGCACCGAGCCTTCTGTCTCAACAGACAGAGATGGAGTCTGGGACACTCCTGATCTAAACTGCACCGAGCCTTCTGTCTCAACAGACAGAGATGGAGTCTGGGACACTCCTGATCTAAACTGCACCGAGCCTTCTGTCTCAACAGACAGAGATGGAGTCTGGGACACTCCTGATCTAAACTGCACCGAGCCTTCTGTCTCAACAGACAGAGATGGAGTCTGGGACACTCCTGATCTAAACTGCACCGAGCCTTCTGTCTCAACAGACAGAGATGGAGTCTGGGACACTCCTGATCTAAACTGCACCGAGCCTTCTGTCTCAACAGACAGAGATGGAGTCTGGGACACTCCTGATCTAAACTGCACCGAGCCTTCTGTCTCAACAGACAGAGATGGAGTCTGGGACACTCCTGATCTAAACTGCACCGAGCCTTCTGTCTCAACAGACAGAGATGGAGTCTGGGACACTCCTGATCTAAACTGCACCGAGCCTTCTGTCTCAACAGACAGAGATGGAGTCTGGGACACTCCTGATCTAAACTGCACCGAGCCTTCTGTCTCAACAGACAGAGATGGAGTCTGGGACACTCCTGATCTAAACTGCACCGAGCCTTCTGTCTCAACAGACAGAGATGGAGTCTGGGACACTCCTGATCTAAACTGCACCGAGCCTTCTGTCTCAACAGACAGAGATGGAGTCTGGGACACTCCTGATCTAAACTGCACCGAGCCTTCTGTCTCAACAGACAGAGATGGAGTCTGGGACACTCCTGATCTAAACTGCACCGAGCCTTCTGTCTCAACAGACAGAGATGGAGTCTGGGACACTCCTGATCTAAACTGCACCGAGCCTTCTGTCTCAACAGACAGAGATGGAGTCTGGGACACTCCTGATCTAAACTGCACCGAGCCTTCTGTCTCAACAGACAGAGATGGAGTCTGGGACACTCCTGATCTAAACTGCACCGAGCCTTCTGTCTCAACAGACAGAGATGGAGTCTGGGACACTCCTGATCTAAACTGCACCGAGCCTTCTGTCTCAACAGACAGAGATGGAGTCTGGGACACTCCTGATCTAAACTGCACCGAGCCTTCTGTCTCAACAGACAGAGATGGAGTCTGGGACACTCCTGATCTAAACTGCACCGAGCCTTCTGTCTCAACAGACAGAGATGGAGTCTGGGACACTCCTGATCTAAACTGCACCGAGCCTTCTGTCTCAACAGACAGAGATGGAGTCTGGGACACTCCTGATCTAAACTGCACCGAGCCTTCTGTCTCAACAGACAGAGATGGAGTCTGGGACACTCCTGATCTAAACTGCACCGAGCCTTCTGTCTCAACAGACAGAGATGGAGTCTGGGACACTCCTGATCTAAACTGCACCGAGCCTTCTGTCTCAACAGACAGAGATGGAGTCTGGGACACTCCTGATCTAAACTGCACCGAGCCTTCTGTCTCAACAGACAGAGATGGAGTCTGGGACACTCCTGATCTAAACTGCACCGAGCCTTCTGTCTCAACAGACAGAGATGGAGTCTGGGACACTCCTGATCTAAACTGCACCGAGCCTTCTGTCTCAACAGACAGAGATGGAGTCTGGGACACTCCTGATCTAAACTGCACCGAGCCTTCTGTCTCAACAGACAGAGATGGAGTCTGGGACACTCCTGATCTAAACTGCACCGAGCCTTCTGTCTCAACAGACAGAGATGGAGTCTGGGACACTCCTGATCTAAACTGCACCGAGCCTTCTGTCTCAACAGACAGAGATGGAGTCTGGGACACTCCTGATCTAAACTGCACCGAGCCTTCTGTCTCAACAGACAGAGATGGAGTCTGGGACACTCCTGATCTAAACTGCACCGAGCCTTCTGTCTCAACAGACAGAGATGGAGTCTGGGACACTCCTGATCTAAACTGCACCGAGCCTTCTGTCTCAACAGACAGAGATGGAGTCTGGGACACTCCTGATCTAAACTGCACCGAGCCTTCTGTCTCAACAGACAGAGATGGAGTCTGGGACACTCCTGATCTAAACTGCACCGAGCCTTCTGTCTCAACAGACAGAGATGGAGTCTGGGACACTCCTGATCTAAACTGCACCGAGCCTTCTGTCTCAACAGACAGAGATGGAGTCTGGGACACTCCTGATCTAAACTGCACCGAGCCTTCTGTCTCAACAGACAGAGATGGAGTCTGGGACACTCCTGATCTAAACTGCACCGAGCCTTCTGTCTCAACAGACAGAGATGGAGTCTGGGACACTCCTGATCTAAACTGCACCGAGCCTTCTGTCTCAACAGACAGAGATGGAGTCTGGGACACTCCTGATCTAAACTGCACCGAGCCTTCTGTCTCAACAGACAGAGATGGAGTCTGGGACACTCCTGATCTAAACTGCACCGAGCCTTCTGTCTCAACAGACAGAGATGGAGTCTGGGACACTCCTGATCTAAACTGCACCGAGCCTTCTGTCTCAACAGACAGAGATGGAGTCTGGGACACTCCTGATCTAAACTGCACCGAGCCTTCTGTCTCAACAGACAGAGATGGAGTCTGGGACACTCCTGATCTAAACTGCACCGAGCCTTCTGTCTCAACAGACAGAGATGGAGTCTGGGACACTCCTGATCTAAACTGCACCGAGCCTTCTGTCTCAACAGACAGAGATGGAGTCTGGGACACTCCTGATCTAAACTGCACCGAGCCTTCTGTCTCAACAGACAGAGATGGAGTCTGGGACACTCCTGATCTAAACTGCACCGAGCCTTCTGTCTCAACAGACAGAGATGGAGTCTGGGACACTCCTGATCTAAACTGCACCGAGCCTTCTGTCTCAACAGACAGAGATGGAGTCTGGGACACTCCTGATCTAAACTGTTCATCCACAATTTCACACGCCTTTTAGGGTGACGTTTGAACTCAACAATATTCAATTCGTGAAAGAATTAGTAGTGCTCTGGATGATATCGTCATCCGTTGTTTTTCTCTAGTCTTGAAGGTCAGCAGGATCCCGCCTGTCAATCTTCTGCATGTGACAACCG
Source organism: Panulirus ornatus (assembly GCF_036320965.1). Classification (NCBI taxonomy): domain Eukaryota; kingdom Metazoa; phylum Arthropoda; class Malacostraca; order Decapoda; family Palinuridae; genus Panulirus; species Panulirus ornatus. Next base: position 21,393,221 of record NC_092287.1, on the reverse strand, counting down.
TTGTTTTATCGTGTTCGCTGAAGGTTTTGGTCGTTAGTCATGATTCCCCGAGATCTTTCACATTAATCATCTGGTTTACGATAGAATGTGTCTGTCCGGCAGTCTGTGTTGTTTCTGATTTCTTCATCTGACCAATACCGTAGGAGTTGAAATTTACCTCCAATGAAAATCACGTAGTTCTCAATTGCCCAATTAAAGACTTCGTTTCTGTCACTTTCTAGCCTTTCCGCATCATCTATTGACTTGATATCAATGCTTATTCTTGTATCATCTACGAAGGATGTTATGGAACTGTGGCTCTTGTTTCCGTCGATGTCAGGTCTAAGAGTGAGGACCAAGATGGGTTGCACGTACAGTTCCCTGAGGGAGACTGAGCTCCTCACTACAGCGACACAACTATGTGTTGTGATCTGTTGGTTTAACAAGTTGTAAATCTCTCTCTCTCTCTCTCTCTCTCTCTCTCTCTCTCTCTCTCTCTCTCTCTCTCTCTCTCTCTCTCTCTCTTCTCTCTCAATCTCTCCGGTTATTCCCATCTTTCGCGTTTCTCCTCCATCTTGGTACTGTAACCCCGTGCATTTCCCTGCCCCACCCTTGTATTGTAATCCCGTACCCTTCCTCCCTCCACTCCATGGTACTGTAACCACGTACATTCCTTCCCCTCCATGGTACTGTAACTCCGTACCTCTCCTCACCTACCCTGGTATTGCAACCTCTTATATTCTCTCTCTCATCTTGGCATAGTAACGCCGCGCCTTCCCTCCTCCACCCATGGTGTTGTAACCCTGTGCCTTCCCTCCTCCACCCTTGTATTGTAACCCTGAACCTTCCCTCCCCTACCATTATATTGTAACCTTGAACCTTCCCTCCCTCACCCTTGTATTGCAACCCCGTATTTTACCTCGCTCATCCCGGCATAGTAACGCCGTGCCTTCCCGCCTCCCCACTCCTGGCATAGTAACCCTCTATCTACCCCTCCTCTACCAGTTTATCGAGCACCTGACACACGTCAAAAGATTGCCACTACAGACGATCAAGTCAAGCTATATTTGGAGGCTAAATCACTAAATAGTTATATGCAAATTAACCCTATCTTCATATGGATGTGTTTACTACCACTAAGTCATTCCCTAAAAACACAACAGGAAAACTTAAAACTAGTCCTTTTTTACCCCCTCTTCTATTGAGTAACATACTAATCACTCAAACTAATAATCAGATTCATGCCTTACATAAATGTTTTGATGGGAACAAGAGGCAAAATTGTTGTAGTTAACATTATGTATATGTCCCGTTCAAATCTTACCTGTGTTTGGTACGTGATGTCTGAGTGCACCTGCCAACACGCCGTACCTCCTCACCCTTTGCAACGACTGTTTTCAAACTCTCAAGATTATTTCTGTATGAACACAACAGAACACAGTGATGTAAGTCCCACTATATCCGTCTCCTGTGAGCTATCACTTGCGAGAAAGCCCTTAAAGATGGTTTCGAGTGCTGACACCCTGATCCTCTTCACTTCTTTGTCGTGTACTGGGAAACTAAACAAATGTTTATCTAGAGTTGTTTGGCAACTCATGAACCCATAGTCATTACCCTTACAGAATGTTACATTCACTCATCAAATCTGTGTGACTTTAATTCATCCATTTGATCTGATTTTCCTCTCTAATCTCCGCACAGTATGGCCAGCGCGATCGTCCATCTGCTGATACAAGGGGCTGATTACTTAGTGGCGTGGTAGAAAAGTCTTAAAGATCTGAATGGGATCCCTACCAATAGAAAATCTAACTTTAGACACTTTGCCGCTAGATTCTGACACGAAGCGAGGCATCAGTGCACGCACGCCAACCCTTTCGCACTGGTCGCTTTCCGACACATCACCGTAATACTTCCCTCCTTTAGCGTAACAATTTGACTACATCATCATCACTCTACCACCATCAACTCTAAATGGAGATGATCCATTTGTGATACGACACAGTCAAGTCCTATACTAGAGAAAGACAATGTGGCACCCAAGTCCACAGTACTAGGAAAAGAAACCACGGCCATGTGGTTGGCCTTGGAGAACGCAAGAGGGAGGGAGGGTTTAATGCCCAAGGCTCACGCATACCAGCGACACAGACGATACGGCGTGGCATATCGCTTATGTAATCCACCAGCGACATAGACGTTCAGTGATCAGTAAGTAACAGGATTCTGTTCCCCTTCCTGCATCTGTACGTAACTGGTTAAGTTGAAAATCATTGATATACGTCTTTCTCCGCCACCACCCAAGAGGGATTCAGGACAGTTGGTACCCCTGGCACTGTACGTCATCGTTACGTTACGCTAACGTAAGAGTTACGAAGAGGAGCGTACGAACCAAAACATCGTTCTCTTATCGCTTCCAGTAACAGAGATCTACTGATGTATCAAGCTGTTCGGTTATTTCGGGGGCCATGGTTTGAGGCGTGTGAGCATTCACGAAACAGGTCTTGATAAAGATGTTTGTACACTAACCACCTCTGGTTTTCTACATACCTTCTGTGTCCACGCTGTCAGGGTGTTGAGAGAGGCGCCACACGTGACTACACAACCCGACGTCAAAAAGAGATTTTTTTTACGGTGGTATCCCACAACACAGAGGGTAGATACTAGCCAGAAATATGGAGTGAAGTACATAAAAGTCTTTTGATATGTTTGCCAAAAGTTAGGTCGGTGTGTGACAACAGGCGTGTGTGTGTGTGTGTGTGTGTGTGTGTGTGTGTTGTCAACAGGACATCTCTGAAAATGTGAAAGTATTCAATGCGATATACGTCAATGTTCCAAGTCCCACCCCAATATTGATCCGTCGTTCTGTTTATGTTCTTCTGAACGGCTCCCAGCTCCTCTGTGCAGTTCAGGTCCGTCCCTCCCTACTGCAACCTCCTCCTCCTCCTACTCCTCCTCCTCCTCCTCCTCCTCCTCCTCCAGCTCTGCCGCCACACATCTCGCTATCATCCTGATCCCAGGACCTGCTCAGCCTACGGGAAGGATGTCCTGATCAAATCAGGCTTTATGGCCTATCGAACACGTACACCCGACCTGCTGAAATCACCTCGCCTGACTTATCTGTAAGTAGCAGGTAGACATAACAGGAGGTTCGTTCAATCCAGGAATGCTGATTACTAATGTTTCCCTCATCCTCAAGGCCATTTTGGGGCTGCCTGCGCTCCTCCGCTACCACCCCCGTGGCTCGGCGCAGCCCGGCCCTACACAGAAATACCCCGTGCGTTGGTTAATTAGCAAGCCAATCGTGCATGCCTGGATCTGAGACACGTCCGCCTTCTGTCTCCAGGTTGATCACAGTCATGGGGGACTCCGTGGTGCCTCCTCATCTTCCATCCCGACGCCTCCTCCGAGGCAGGAACCCTGCGGGGTTTCGCGAACGCTCCGTCTTCTGCAGGAGTAACCTTAAACTATGGGATGTACGTATGGACATGCGTCTCTTCCTCCTGCAGCACAGTGCACTAGCGGCAACCGCCCACGAACTCAGAATTTCAGCAACGCCCCCTCCCTCTGGCAGAAACTCCACAAAACCGGACATCCATGCACTCATCTGTGGAATGCTTGCCTCACCGGCCACGCGCAACTTTTCAACTCTCCGGCAGCAGCATCTCAGGGATGCCTTCCTCATTTCCCGCAACTGCATCTGCAGCAGCACCACAGGAACCCTACCTACCACTTGTTGAAGCTAATCCCAAGTTATATCACGTCTGTACTTATAGAACATTACTTTACCTAATCCTGCACCACTTGCTAAAGCTAATCCCAAATTATATCACGTCTGTACTTATAGAACATCACTTTACCTAATCCTGCACCACTTGCTAAAGCTAATCCCAAATTATATCACGTCTGTACTTACAGAACATCACTTTACCTAATCCTGCACCACTTGCTAAAGCTAATCCCAAGTTATATCACGTCTGTACTTATAGAACATCACTTTACCAAATCCTGCACCACTTGTTGAAGCTAATCCCAAGCTATATCACGTCTGTACTTACTTAACATCACTTTACCTAATCCTGCACCACTTGCTGAAGCTAATCCCAAGTTATATCACGTCTGTACCTACAGAACATCACTTTACCTAATCCTGCACCACTTGCTGAAGCTAATCCCAAGTTATATCACGTCTGTACCTACAGAACATCACTTTACCTAATCCTGCACCACTTGCTAAAGCTAATCTCAAGCTATATCACGTCTGTACTTACTTAACGTCACTTTATTCAATCCTGCATCACTTGCTAAAGCTAATCCCAAGTTATATCACGTCTGTACTCATCCAATCAAGCATCGTATTGTATATTATCCATGTTTTCAGACCAGTCTCTTTTCACAACTACAAAAGGGGAGTTAGACACGTAGGAATAACTATTGAAGTATATTTCTCTTGTTCGGTACGAATCAAGTATTTCTGTTGTTTCCAGAATCCCCCACCTCTGATCCTTTACACGACCCTATACTTCTTTGTTTTTCACGACCCCACACCTCTGTTCCTTAACATGACCCTACACTTCTCTCCTCTTCACGACGCCACACTTCTGTTCCTTAACACGACCCTACACTTCTGTCTTCACGACGCCACACTTCTGTTCCTTAACACGACCCTACACTTCTCTCTTCTTCATGACGCCACACTTCTGTTCCTTAACATGACCCAACACTTCTCTCTTCTTCACGACGCCACACTTCTGTTCCTTAACATGACCCTACACTTCTCCCTTCTTCACGACGCCGCACTTCTGTTCCTTAACATGACCCCACACTTCTCTCTTCTTCACGACCCCACACTTCTGTTCCTTAACACGACCCTACACTTCTCTCTTCTTCACGACGCCACACTTCTGTTCCTTAACACGACCCTACAGTTGTTTCCTTCAAAATGACCTTACAATTCTGTTCCTCAATACGATCCCATATTTCTCTGTTTTTGAAGATCACACACCACTGTTCTTACCGCGACACCACAATTCTCTGTTCTTCTGGACGACCCTACACATTTGCTCAAAACGACCCAATAGTCTGTTAAGAACGATTCTGTTCATTTCTTCATCACGACTTCCCACATGTGTTCTTCAAGACGGTCCCAGCTTTCTCTGTTCTTCTGGACGACCCAGAATTTCTGTTCTTTACAGTACGACCACAAACTCTTGTTGTTTTGGACGACAGAACACATTTCTGTTATACAGAACGACCCCAGCAACTTTCCCTCTTCAGAAGGATCCTATACCTCTGGTTTTCAGGACAATTCCACATTTTTCTGTTCACAGAACGACCTCGTTTTTCCCTTCATTTTAATCAACCCCAAATTGTTCTCGTATGTTAGGACGACCCCCAGCCTTCACTCTTCTAAAAAGGGCTCCACGTTTTTCTACTACTTCAGACGACCCTACCCTTCTACCTTGAGCCAAAAGGCTCCACCTTTCCCTCGAACAGAGCTATCTCACACTTCCTATCCTACAGAACGACTCCTCACCTCACGGATTTACAGAACGTCCTCTCACTTTGTCCTAAAGGACGACCCCTTACTGCTCAGTCACTTAGGACGATCCACATTTCAGTGTCCCTCAGGACGACCCTACACTTCAGTGTCACTCAGGATGACCTCCCACTCAATTGTCTATCAGGACGACCCCACATTACACTGTCCCTCAGCACGTCCCCACACTACACTGTCCCTCAGCACGTCCCCACATTACACTGTCCCTCAGCACGTCCCCACACTACACTGTCCCTCAGCACGTCCCCACACCACACTGTCCCTCAGCACGTCCCCACACCACACTGTCCCTCAGCACGTCCCCACACTACACTGTCCCTCAGCACGTCCCCACACTACACTGTCCCTCAGCACGTCCCCACACCACACTGTCCCTCAGCACGTCCCCACACTACACTGTCCCTCAGCACGTCCCCACACCACACTGTCCCTCAGCACGTCACCACACTACACTGTCCCTCAGCACGTCCCCACACTACACTGTCCCTCAGCACGTCCCCACACTACACTGTCCCTCAGCACGTCCCCACACTACACTGTCCCTCAGCACGTCCCCACACTACACTGTCCCTCAGCACGTCCCCACACTACACTGTCCCTCAGCACGTCCCCACACTACACTGTCCCTCAGCACGTCCCCACACTACACTGTCCCTCAGCACGTACCCACACTACACTGTCCCTCAGCACGTCCCCACACCACACTGTCCCTCAGCACGTCCCCACACTACACTGTCCCTCAGCACGTCCCCACACTACACTGTCCCTCAGCACGTCCCCACACTACACTGTCCCTCAGCACGTCCCCACACTACAATATCCCTCAAGACGACCCCACACTTTGCCTCAGAACCATCCCAAATTTCACTGTGCCCCAAGACGACCCCGACACTTCAATTTGCCTCATGACGATCCTACATCATCATCCTAAGCTGCAGGGCAGTAAAGTGACTTACACCAGTGTTGTCTCGCCCGGTGGGCGTGAGTGAGAACATCTTCAAACAAACATTACACTTTATGGCTCCGTTGATGGCTGGTGGTAAGATGAAGACGAGGGCTTCCCAGACTCACCTCCTTCACCTCCATAAGCAGCACATCACCACCTTCGTCCTTACATAAAGCCGGAGTTCACTATATACTTACTGACACTTGATGTTCTTTCTCGAATGATTACGGCGCTCGGGAGAGAAATGCAACGATCTTACTGAACCATGACTGAGGCATGTACATTGTGTCGTGTTGGCCTCCACCAGCACTGCTGTATGTTGATCTCCACCAACACTGCTGTATGTTGATCTCCACCAGCACTGCTGTATGTTGATCTCCACCAACACTGCTGTATGTTGATCTCCACCAACACTGCTGTATGTTGATCTCCACCAGCACTGATGTATGTTGATCTCCACCAACACTGCTGTATGTTGATCACCAACACTGCTGTATGTTGATCTCCACCAGCACTGCTGTATGTTGATCTCCACCAGCACTGGTGTATGATGATCTCCATCAACACTGGTGTATGTTGATCTCCACCAGCACTGGTGCATGATGATCTCCATCAACACTGGTGTATGTTGATCTCCACCAACACTGCTGTATGTTGATCTCCACTAGCTCTGGCGTATGTTGATCTCCACCAGCACTGCTGTATGTTGGCACAGAAGCAGGAGTTGTAGGCCAATCGCGCTGGTGTGGGGAAAGATGACATGGCATCAGGGCGCTCCTGTAGGAAGGTAGGAGTCGGAGTATCATGGCAGGAGAGACGTGTTCACTTTTGATCTGCACACTTGTCTTTGTGAGAGCCAGGGACCTCTTCATCACCAGTCTGCTCTGATGCCCTGGTGTACGTGAAGGAAGGCCATACTGTGGTCTAATTGGGTACCATCATGTAAACTGGTGGTGGGGGATCAGAAGCTGTCTCCATTCCATTCCTAATGGTCGAAAATGTCCACCACCTGCTATAACAGCACCGTCAGTTGTTGCGACGCAGCGTCCTCACAGCACAAGATCATGACCTCATAACCTAACACTCGAAGAATGAGATGCTGCCTAGAGGAAACAGCCAGCGACGCAACAGTGTTCCACCCCTCCTCTCTGCTCTTCCCTCGCTTCCTCTCTCATTACGGTGGTAATTTTTCGCCTGCCTGGGGCAAAGGACGCCGGATGCAGTGGCCAGAACGAACGACGTAGTCCTCTAGTGTGAAGTCTGCCATGCTGTGGGTGGGGTAGATCAGGTGAGGGGAAAGGCAGGTATGCTTAACGAGGCTGGGTGACGACCGCTGGTGGACGAGGAGGCGGTCTGGTATGCGTTTCTGGTGGTGGTGGTCTGATACCAGTGGTGGGGAAGGTTCAGGTGCGTCGTCATGGCGATAGTGATCTCTGGTCTGGCCTAGAGGGGTTCGTTGTGCCGGCGGGGTCTCCTGGCTGAAGAACAGGAGCTCACTCTTTCTCGGAATGTGATGAGAAAGGGTCCGTCAGGGTCGCTGGCAGCGCTGAGGAGTGGAGCTAACGTTGGGGAGTGGATACACCAGTGAGATGGACAGTGGAACTGTAAGTCCGTTCTGCAGCTGAACACCTCCCCCATCTCTTTTTTTCTCGTTGAGGAACGGATGGCGAGTAACTTGGGCTGGATCGAACTGTCGATCCTGGTGTGTGACGTCAGTAGGAGGTCTACTTCGAACTGAGAGATCCGGCCCTAAAGGACGGCTCTGGTAGTGAACTCCATAGACATTGGTATTGGTTTGGGCCATCTGGAGCTATGGTTGACACAGATCAGGAGGTAGCAGTTGCCTTGCAACTAGGGAAGACGTTGACAACGTCCATATGCACCACATCGAACCTATAGGAAGAATGAGGGAACTGCTGCAATGGGGCGTGTGTGCAGCAGTGGTCCTTGGAGCGCTAGTGCTGAAGAAGGGAATGGGCCCAACGCTGGGCATCTACGTTGAGCCTAGCAGAACAAGGCGGTGGCTGACGAGGTGCTGTGTTGTGCGGATGTCTGGTGGGTGGTGGTGGGAAAGGAGGGCATTGAAGATTTCTCTTCGTCGTGGTTTAGAAGTGTTAAGGTCGAGGAGGTCCTTGTCGAGATGCATCTCACGAGACCGTCAGCCAGGAGTCATGGCTAAGGGAGGTGTCGATGATTTTAGAAAGAGGAAGCTCAACCATGATGGTAGATCAAGTCGAGATCTGAAAACAGTGAGCACCATCAGTCACGTTATGGTCAACGGAGCCAGAAGACCAGACTCCTGCGCTGAATAAGTGCCGCGAGAGGGCGGTGAATGCCGAATTTTCCGTGCCCTCAACGAACATTCGTCAGCAGTGACCTGGTATATACAGTCATGATGCTCTGAGGTCCTTCTTGGTAGCGACGTCGTATGCCAAAAGCTTATGATGAGTGGTGAACGTAGAATTCACGACCCTCAGGCAAATGCCTAAGTTGGCGTATTGCACTCAAGACGGGCGAGCGTCTTCGAGCAAATGGCGACGGGTAACCAATTTCAGTTGTGGTGGAGGACAGGCTCTTATCATACGCTTCAGTGGCGTAATAGAAAGCGTCGCTGAATATGATTTCACGCACGGGCCCGCCAAGCTAGTTGTCGGCCCACAAACAGTGTAGGTGTTCAACCTTCCCTTGGGCTAGTCGATAAACTGGGCAGCTGGCTTTAGGCTGGGGTATATGCAGCACCAGGTGGACGAGGCGCATGGCTCAGATGGTATACAATCTGTAAGGGATCCTTCTAAGGTGTTTACTCAAACTGGCAACCTTGGTCCATGATGACAGCAGAATATACATACAACTGGGAGACCCAGCCATAGGAGAAGATACAGGCAGTGGATTAACTGGTCCGAAGCGAGTGTGTGAGCCTCTGAGCTAGTTCCAATCCTTGTAAGGCTATTTCGCCTTTATCTAAAAACCGAGACTTTTCTTTCCACTCAGAGGCATGCCTTGGTGCTGGCAATCCCTACAGAAAGAGACCGTTCTGACTAATTTCCAATTGCTCTCACTTCTGCAGTCTTCATTGTCTTCGCAATTCTATGATTCTCAACTTTGAACAGTTACGATCCTGTTCCCTTCTTTCTAAACACCAATGTAGATTCCGTAGTGATAGTCTACCGTTGATCTTCTATCCAATGCAGTTCACCTCGAGTACTTCTCTCTCAGAGATTTTGATGAAACTTTTGTCGTGGTTCTCAAAATGACCGAAGCATTTGACAGGTTGTGGCATAAATCATTACTTTTTAAACTTTCTTTAGTTTTTCTTGTTTGTGTTTCCTCATTTGTGATTTCCCTTCTTGCCGTTCCAGTGCAGTAGTAATTGATGGAGCGACTTACCCCTCCTACCCTATCAACAGTGGTGTTCCTCAGGGTTGTACAGTATCTTGTCACTAACTCTCTCCTCTTGCCAGATGATTTCCCGTCTGTGTAATCCAACACATCCTATAAACTCTCATATAAATGATTTCATAGTACATACCTCACCTCAGTTTTCCTTCACCTATCTTTCTAATACTCATTCTCTTTCTCGCTCTGAACATTTTTCATTTTGGACTTTTACAGCATCTAAGAAGCAATAGCTTATTGAAGTTTAATCGTACTAAAACTAAATTTCTCTCCATATCTCCATCTATAAGTTATTCATTTCCATCAGATCAACACTGTTCACTCCTGTAATAACATATAAACATGTTGGACAACCACATGCCCGACTCTAACCACATAAGTAATATAATCAAGTTTGCTTCACAGAAGCTGAGAGTGTTTGTGTAGATGCCATAGTTATTGTTTTCGTGTGCAGTTATGTTCTATCTTCAGAACTTTCATTCGTTCAAGAACTAAGACCTGCTTAAACACCTGGGTTTGTTCATCCTTCACCTCTATATCAACCAGAGTGGAATCACAATCCTTCGGCCTTATTCATTCTCTCCTGGCATCGCTCAATACCACTGCAGACGACACTAAGTTGGGAAATGATTCTAAAGCAGAAACTGAACGTCAGCAGCTTTAAACAGACCTACACAAATTGATGGGCTGGGCTGGGCTCACGGTTGGCAAAGGAATCTAATATCGATAAATGCAAAGTTTTCATGTCGTGGTAAAAATGAAAAGGCAAGTGAATGTATGAATTCTGCTGAAATGCAAGGGGTGAATAAGGTAAAAGATTTGGGTGTAATAATCTCTGGTGATCTAAAGCCAAGTAAGCAGTGAAGAAACAGTTAAAAAGGAGAGAAAAAATTTTGGATTTAAAGGTAGGGCTATCAACTCTAAGTCCAGTGAAATTATCCTTACTCTTTACAAGTCACTCGTGCGTACATATCTTGAATACTGGGTTCAGTTTCGGTCACCGTACTTGACGAAAGACATAGACAGAATGGAGAGAGTTCATAAACGAGCTTCCAAGATGATTTCCGGACTGTGTAACAAATCCTTTGAAAGCCGATGAAACGAGATCAAGAAGTGACGTGATACAGGCGTTCAAAATCATCAAAGGCTTTGATATTCTCGATCTATCCACTTACATAGGGATAGATTCGTCTTGATTTCACTGGTAGTAATGGATGCAAACTCGTAGGCGAGTGTTTTAACTCGAATTGAGCGAACCACTTTTTCTCCAACTGGATTGTTAACATTGGAATGATTTACCGATCAGAGTTGTTCGCTCTAGTACCATAGATACATTGAAGAATAGACTAGATAAATACTTCTCTTCAAGTCCAGGCATGACTTTATTTGCATAGCCTTAAGCAACATGAAAATGTTAGAATATCTTTGTTTTGTTTTAAAGTATCTGTATGTCTTTCTCCTCTTACCAAATTGGTCTACGAGCTTCAATATCTCCTCCACGACCATACACAGCTTCGAAGTGGTCTATTCCTCTGTATTTGTGTATCCTTATCTGTATGTCGCGATGCTACTCTCTCTCTCTCTCTCTCTCTCTCTCTCTCTCTCTCTCTCTCTCTCTCTCTCTCTCTCTCTCTCCCTCTCTCTCTCTCTCTCCTTCTCCTTGAAACAAATAACATGACCACTAATCTCCTGCATGTGTCCCCACCCGCGAGGCTTGGGCTTGAGAAACACACATGGCTGATGCTTCCCGTAGTTTCTATGTGGATCCTGGCCATTCGAGGCTGACCGTTATATTACCATAATCTAGAACAGTCTAACTGCGCTCGTTCTCTTCCTTTTCTCCTCCTTTATTCTTCCTAAAACATTTTTCCCCCTTTAATTCAGGTCTACCTCCTTCCATGATCCATCATCCCATCTCCATCTCCTCCCATTACCATCCCATCTCTATCTCCACCTCCCTCTTCATCCTGTTTGTACTTCCACCCCTCTCATCTCTACCTTCCTTCACCCCCATCCACCTCCTCAACCTCCCATCTATCTCCATCCTCAAATCACCTCCAGGAGCGGCAGCCTCACCTTGGCTATTGATTCCCCACTGTCTGATTTCCACCCTCCCACTAGTGAGCCGAGCAGGACTTGCAGATGGAGTCAACTTGGGAGCCTTGTCTTTCTCTCTTTTTCTTTTTATTTCCACTTGAATTTTGTTGCCCTGAGATAAGAGCTTCAGGGATGTAGCACTAGAGAGGCAGAGTCAGTGTGGTGGAATCAGAAGTGGTGGTGGCGGCAGAGAATCGGAGCTATTGAGGCGGTGCCACATAGGAGGCCATCAGACGGTGGGGCCCTCCCAGAAGTGGCAATACGGAACAAGAACCAAGAAGGTGGAACAGAAGGTCGGTATCAGGACTGTGGTACCTGGGAAGGTGTAAATTGGATGCCGTACTAGACTTGTGGCAGAAGGGAGGTGGCAATAAACTCGAGGCACAAGAGGTGTGTTACCAGAGGTAGGGCAGGGTGTGGTGGCATTAGATTGGAGGCACCAGAGAGGCATTAATTACAGGCCTTAATGACTCCCTAAGTGTATTCAAGCCCAGACTCATATTCAGCATGAAACCTAATTTTCACACTGAAGTTTTTAAGGAAATTTGATCATCTCTGAAACATGCCAAAAACAACAGGGTAATATTTTAGCCCAAAGAGACTTCAAAATTAAAATTGCAGGCAACAGTTCGTTTTCTTTAGTCCAAAAATACTTTATTCTTTTAAGACTTTATTATAACATGATGAAACGCTTCTATACTTGAAATAATCATAGGAAATATCTAATAATGCTTTCCCTAGCATAGAAATACCCGATCAATACGAGCCAAATAAATGACACAATCTTAAAATGTGATCATTAATCACAAGCCTTAATGACCACTAAACAGTATTTCAAGCCCAGATTCATATTCAGCATGAGAATTAGTCCTTATACTGAAGTTTTCTTTAGAAAATTAACTCAGCTCCGAAAAAATACCAAAAAATTGCAGGGTAAATCTTTTTTTCACCCAAAAAAACCTTTTTCATTTAAAGCTGTAATATGAAATGATGAAACTCTCCTGTACCTGAAGTAGTCATAGAAAATATCTGATAATGCTTCTCTTAGTCGAGATATACCAACTGATACGAACCGAATACATTATACAATCTTTTTAAAATGTATCACGATTTTATCTCTTTAATCCGGCAGACTTGGGACCTGGCCATTGCCGGACCACAGAAAATGCCAGAAAACAGAAACTGACCCCTTTCAAGGCCATCGGATGAGGGCTTTTACCAATTACCATCATTTTGGTTTTATGTGGTCCTGCAGCATTGCTGCAACCAAGAATGGTTACCCTATCTCTGGAATCCTTACCTCCAGATGGAAACTCCTCAATGTTTTGGGCAAGGGTTCTTCTTGGCATGCAAATCCAGTACAGGGCAGAGTCTTTGGCATTATACACTTGTTTGGGGGGTATAGGAAATAAACAAGACTGTTGATAAGCTCGACTGCAGTGCAAAAAGATTTTAGGCCCTTTGCCGCTACTAACAACGCTGCTCAATTGGCAGATCCGCAAAGTGTTGGCGGCAGATTCAAAACGTGCCGGACTTTGGGAGTTGCCGGATCACAGAGAGCCAGATTAGAGAGGTACAACCTACAGTCAGTTACAAGGCTTAATAACCCTCAAATAGTAATTCAAGAGCAGATTCGTATTCAGCATGAAACATGGTCCTTATGCTGAAGATTTCAAGCAAATCTAGTCACTAAAAAGTGCAGGTATTTAGAAAAAAATGTTTTTCTCTCAAAACTATAATGAACTATAATGAAACGCTTCTATACTTGAAATGATCATAGAAAATATCCAATAATGCTTCCCGTAGCCGAGATATACCCAATTAATACGATCCGAAGAAATGACACAATCTTCTTAAAATGTAATCATTAATTACAGGCCTTAATGACCCCCCTACAGTGTCTTAAGCCCAGATTCGTATTCACCATAAAAAATAGTCCTTATGATGAAGCATACTTAACCAGTGGTCATCATTACCACAGAGCCTTGTACTATACCAGTGGTCATCATTACCACAGAGTCATGTACTATACCAGTGGTCATCATTACTACAGGGTCATGTACTATACCAGTGGTCATCATTACTACAGGGTCATGTACTATACCAGTGGTCATCATTACCACAGAGCCTTGTACTATACCAGTGGTCATCATTACCACGGAGTCATGTACTATACCAGTGGTCATCATTACCACGGAGTCATGTACTATACCAGTGGTCATCATTACCACGGAGTCATGTACTATACCAGTGGTCATCATTACCACGGAGTCATGTACTATACCAGTGGTCATCATTACCACGGAGTCATGTACTATACCAGTGGTCATCATTACCACAGAGTCATGTACTATACCAGTGGTCATCATAACCACAGAGTCATGTACTATACCAGTGGTCATCATTACCACAGAGCCTTGTACTATACCAGTGGTCATCATTACCACAGAGCCATGTACTATACCAGTGGTCATCATTTACACTGAGCAGTACTATACAGTGGTCATCATTCAGAGCCCTGTACTATACCAGTGGTCATCATTACCACAGAGCCATGTACTATACCAGTGGTCATCATTACCATAGAGTCATGTACTATACCAGTGGTCATCATTACCACAGAGCCATGTACTATACCAGTGGTCATTATTACCACAGAGTCATGTACTATACCAGTGGTCATCATTACCACAGAGCCATGTACTATACCAGTGGTCATCATTACTACAGGGTCATGTACTATACCAGTGGTCATCATTACCATAGAGTCATGTACTATACCAGTGGTCATCATTACCACAGAGCCATGTACTATACCAGTGGTCATTATTACCACAGAGTCATGTACTATACCAGTGGTCATCATTACCACAGAGCCTTGTACTATACCAGTGGTCATCACTACCAAGGAGTCATATACCACCGGATCATTATAGTCTGTCATTCGCAAACATTAGTTAGACATATGAGCAGACGAAAAAACCACCACAAATCCACAGAATACATGGACATAACACAACATCAGGGACGATTACACACAATATTTGCCATATATATTTATTCAGTTACACATTCCATACATACAATGATGCCATTGTAGTGTCATGAACAGATACTAATCTATATTCATGATGATGCATTACTGTAGGCTACACTGTGGAAGTACAGTGCAGGAAATATGTTAAGGTAATGAAAGGTAGTACATTTACCGTAAATAGATCATAGTACCCATTCCACGTACAGGTGTACAGTACTGGTACCTGTACACTTCCCATGTAACTTGTACAACTTAAATAAGGCATATGCACTTTCTCGGTCCTCAACACGTGTGCATATGAGTGTTTACTACAAAGCAAACTCAGGAAAATATATGCAACAAACATACAATGTTTGGTTATCTTTATGACATCACGTATACCTCTCATTACTGTCCATGCACGGTACATACTATCGTCAAGTACGTTAATTCCGTACATCCTACGTACGAAGGCACTTCGTCAAGTATGAGTTACTGATCGTATTGCTTGAGTCGTATGGTTGTGTTGTTAGGACAGTTAAGGCCTCTTCCATCGCCTCTCGTAGTCGTCTGTCTTCATGGTAAACCCTGAGAGTCTGGACCGCTCCCCTGGCTACAGCAGTACCACCTACTCCCGCCATGGCGTTGAGGTGATGCAGGTAAACCCTGAGAGTCTGGCCCGCTCCCTTGGCTACAGCAGTACCACCTACTCCCGCTATGGCGTTGAGGTGATGCAGGTAAACCCTGAGAGTCTGGACCGCTCCCTTGGCTACAGCAGTACCACCTGCTCCCGCCATGGCTTTGAGGCGATGCAGGTAAACCCTGAGAGTCTGGCCCGCTCCCCTGGCTACAGCAGTACCACCTACTCCCGCTATGGCGTTGAGGTGATGCCTCAGCGTACCTTTGAGGCCGGTGAAGCAGCAGTTCTCTGTGGGGTTTAAGCAGTCGTGTATGTGGTGGGAGGGACCACCTCACTTCGTGGTTGGGGATGGACCGCGCAGCATCGCGATGGCGCGGAGCATTATCCATAATGACAATGGCGCCTTCCTCACCGAGAACAGCAGCCAGGGATGCTAGGGAATGTGTCATAACCTCCTTGGTAACATCCCCGGACGTGATAATCATTATAGATTAATTCACCCACGTCGGAGATAGCGGCTATCAGCTTTAGATTATCACCTGGCTCTCCGCGCTTCTGTTCGTATGACGCGCTCGCCACGCCCGTGGTGCACGACCATACGTGCTACGTTGTGTGTCCAGATTATGTATATCCAGCGTCGTCTACATGAACGCGGTGTTTTTTGAGTCCTCCCTCATACACGTCATGAGCAGACTGCACTCGAGCATCTTGCACTGCGCGTGCATTCCGGTCTGGTGGAATATTTGCGCAGATCTTGACGATCATAACAAAAACCCCATTTAATGCTCCTGCCACTGTACGTAGCGTCACATACCCGTTGCTTTGTGGGGAAGATGTGTCTTGCAGTGCCCGTTGTTACATAGTCCCTTTCAGGTGATTGTCCGGACGTCCTCAATCATCATTACCAGGAAGTCCAAGAATTCGTCACCAGTCTTGTGGTGTCTGCTTGCATGGTCCCGTCCCTCGTGTGCGCCCCACTTGCTCCTCTAATTTCGTACGATGCCACAAGGCGGTTGTCCTCACAATGCCCAGGCCAGCTACGGCGATGAGGTAATCCTCATTCACCCCTCATATCGAGCGATTACCCTTCTCTTATCCTCCTCCGATAAACGGGTGTTGCGACGAGGCACACAACCCATGTCTGGTAGTAACACTGCCAGTGGGGCACGGTTGTATATACATACCATATCTATATGGACATCAGACTATCATTACATAGTGTACTTTGCGATATTACAACCATATTATGGTGTATGGTAACGAGAGTGTCGTCTGTGGATCGAGGACATACGAAAACAAAGTTCCAGATTCATGAGATTACATATTCTATAATTGTCGTACTAATGATATTCATTGTTCAAATATTTGTCTGACTGACGCACGTATCGTGTGGTATTATCATTAGAAATGTCATTTTTTCCGACTATTTGGAACATTGTCCCACATACTGTTGTGCTGATGTAGTATTCGATCCATCTGTTTCGAGCAATGTTCCATTGCTTCGGAGTTTTGAACCGTGGCATAAATCACTGAAAAGCTGTCTGACTTTAATGCAAAAAAAAGGTGTAGTTCAGGGTATCTAAAAGAAAAAAAAAGGCCAGAAGACTTTTTCTTCTAAAACTGTAATATAATGAGACGCTTCTACACTTGAAATGATAATAGAAAATATCAAACATGGCTTCCACTTAGCCTAGAGATGCCTGATTGATACGAAGTGAATATATATGACACAATCTTCATAAAATGGAATCATTAATCACAGGTCTTAATGAACCCCCCAAACAGTATTTCAAGCCCAGATTCATATTGAGAATTAATTATACTCCTTATACTGAAGGGTTCAAGTAAATTTGGTCACCTCCGAAAAATATAAAGCACTGCTGGGTACTTTTTAGCTCCCCCAAAAACTTTTTCTTTTGAAACTATAAAATGAAACGCTTCTATACTCAAAATGACAATAGAAGATGTCTAAAAAAAAATGCTTCCCCTAGCTGAAATGAACTTGATTAATACGAACCGACTACATGACACGATCTTCTAGAAATGTAAGATTAATTACAGGCCTTAATGACGTCCCTTACCCCCAAAAAAACAGTCTTTCTAACTCAGATTCGTATTTACCATGAAAAATCGTCATTATAATGAAGTTTTCAAGCAAATTTAGTCACTTCCGAAAAATACCCAAAAAAAAAATGGAAACTGCAGGTCCTTTTTTTTAGCCCCGAAACTTTTCCTTTTCCCACACTGCTCCTGGCAGCTCCTCTCCCCTCCCACACTGGCTCTGACCACCCCTCCCACACTGGTGTGGCCAACCCGCTCTCCCACACTGGCTAGCGTTTCTCCTCTCTAAGTCTGACCACCCTCCCTCCCACCTCTTCCTCCTCCAATCCCCTCCCACACCTCGCTCCTACCTTAGCCTTGGCTCCCACACTATCCCTGTCACCCCCTCCCTACTGCAGTCCTCCCACACTGGCACCGTGCCAGCTCTCCCGCTAAGCCAGCAACACCTGCCACCACAGGGAACATCTGGGTCAGCTTCTCGTCCCTCAAGGAATTACGACCAAAACCCCATCTGAAAATGTTCTCACCTCGGCAAACATTTTTCCCGACATGTAAACACATCGACGGAGTTTTCATAAACATATGCACATAATTCATTCATATTCATCATTCATTTTGAAGGATATGAATAGCGGGAGATTCGTGAATATATACGTCCAATTCAGGTGTAAGAGAACAATGTACATAGTGGGAGGGATCGACTGTAATCGTTCGAGAGTCACAGATGTCAGACATGTATCGTAGTTCATACTTGGAAAATCAGTATGGAACCACAGGGGAGACATATGTATCGTAATGCATACTTCGAAGAAAAAATTGGGGGGAGCCACAGGTGATAGATATGTATCCTAATTCATACATGGAAGATCACTGTGGAGCCACACGTAAGAGAATGTATCGTAATTCATACTTCGAAAAAAAAAATTGGGGGGAGCCACAGGTGATAGATATGTATCCTAATTCATACATGGAAGATCACTGTGGAGCCACACGTGAGAGATACGTACCGCAATTTAGATTTAGTTCTAACTACAAAAGTTTTAGGTTCGGACTACAAATGAGGATCTCACTAATTTTGTTGAAGTTGGAGAAAAGTTTGGTACAAACGATCATCGACAATTCTTTTTCTTTTTTTCTTTTTTTTTTTTTTTGAGGTCGCTTTCAACACCACGTAATGTTGGTCAACATGATAGTTACGAAAAAATGCTCGATTTTAAAAGTGCAAATTCTCATTATCTTCGCATTGCCCTTGAAAGGCAAATCTGGGATGATATGGTCAATGAAAACAACATATACGTAGCTTGGAAATGCTTCAGTAAAACTTTCAAAGCAGTAGAGGGAGCATACGTCCAGTGCGGAGTGAACGGTCTATCTCTGAAGCGAAGCCAAGGTGGTGGAACGGTGAGATAAAAAAGTGTTTGTTGTCTAAGAAAGTAGTTCATAAGGACTAAAATCGTGTTAATTTGTGTAGAGAAAGTAAGAGAGTTATACGACACAGTAAGTGTCAGTATGAAGCGCATATTGCTGAAAATAGCAAAAAAAAAAAAAAAAAAAATCCAAGGAGTTTTAGTAGAATTTTTAGTATCTTCATATATAATCAAAAGCACAACCCATGTCTCGAATCCTGTGTCATTAATAAGAGCAGGGAACGTTCTTCAACAAGTTGACAGAAAGCGAAGACATACCTTCAGCAATAAACGAAATGAAACGTAACAAAACGGCAGGCCCTATACCAAACCTCTCTTTGACACCAAGAACCTTTTAGTTCTCCCTTTTAATAAAAATTTTACTTTACTTCCCTTCTGTTGCTTAAGTTCTTTAATGTAAATGTTGCCCTCGCCAACAACAATACTATAAAGAATATCTTAATCAGGAACTCACCAGAAAGGTCTGCAGGATGCATCTATAGAGTACCATGTAGAAATTGTGGTAAGTCTTATGTTGGGCAGCCTGGTAAGGGTCTTTCTGTTAGACTTAGGCAAACGTAAGTAAAGTAAAAGAACAGGACAAGAATCAAATGCCTTGTTTAATCATGTTAAAAATTTTGATCATTGTATTGACTGTCGTAATGTCATGGTTTCCGATCGAATCGCTCATGTTTGAGAAATCTGCTTGATTTCTGTGATGATGTCACCAACATGTATAACGAAAGTATAGCAGCTGATGTCATCTCTCTAGATTTTCAAAACCTTTCGATAAGGTTCCGCATCAAAAGTTACGAACAGAAATTAAGTCACAGGAGAGTGAACAGGAAACTGGTTGACAATGCCTTACACAAAAAGTTGTGATCAATTGTCAAGCCTTTTAATGGTTAGACGTAACAAGTGGAGTGCCTCAAGGGATCACTTCTGGGCCCGGTTCTCTTTCTCATATATATATATATATATATATATATATATATATATATATATATATATATATATATATATATCAATGATGCTGATAATAGACTACATTGCAAGGTATCCAAAATTCACTGATGGTACAAAGGTGGGAGATAAGTTTAGAAATGAACTTGAACATCTCCAGTCTGAAACTGACATAGACGAACTCATGGACTGGGATCATTGGTGGCAAATGAATTCTACCACCGACGAGTGCAAAGTTTGACATATCGGCAGTAAAAACTGAAAAGGCAAGATACAGTATGAATTCTGCTGAACTGCAAAAGGCGAACGAGGAAAAAGACTTGGGTGTGATAATCTCTGGTGACTTAAAACCAATTAAGCACTGCACAGAAGCAGTGAAAAGAGCGAAGTAAAGCGAACCGAATTCGTGGACTTGTATGTAAGGCCTTCTAATTCAAGTCCAGGGAATCATCCTTGCTTTTTACATTTCATTGGTTCGTTTACCTGTTGAATGCTGTGTTCAGCTGGGAGGTCACCCTATCTGAAAAAAGAGAGACAGAATGGAGAGAGTATAGCTACCAAGATGATTCCCGGACTGAGAAACAAATCTGACGAGAGCAGATTAAACGACTTGAATCGATTTAGCTTAAAAAAAGAGAAGGTCAAAATAGTTGGGAGAATAGGGCAACACTAAACATTTGTACATCCTTATTTGTCACATTGTTGTTACATGAAGCATAAATTGTCTTCCTAGCTTTCCAGTAAGCTTTGTTCACAAACCAATTGGGATAATATGACTACCTAAAGATACGTCTTATATGACTACATTCATCAATCAGGCTTATGGGATCACACATCCGTAGTGCTCTTAAAAACATAGACATAACAACAGACATTTTTATAGAAGGATCGTGTACTGAGAAATGATGAATAGGCTTCCTGTAGATTTTAAAGGACAGATGATCAGATTCTCTATTTATCAACACATTTAGAAAGGGCATTTTGCCTTCTTTTGTCTCATTCCATGTTAAATTTGATAGTGGGGTTGGATGTTATTTAATTCATTAACGAAAACATCACAATCTTGGGAGGATGGCCACCAGGACCACACATCATCCACGTATCTACTACACCAGACTTTTCGTATGACTATTAATTGAAGTTAGAATTTCAGTCTCAAAATATTCCATAAATAAATCACGAAGAATCGGACTAAGAGAGTTTTTCCCATGGCAAGACCAAAGTTCTGTCTATGAAGATTACCTTCATCATCTTGGCAAACATTATTAGAAACACAAAGTCAATGAAAGTCTTTATGGTCAGAGAAATATCAAAGCTGAGATCAGGCAATTTCCTCCTTAAATATGTGATGGTTTCATTAATGGGGACTTTAGTGAAAAGGAAATTCACGTCAAAACTAAAGTGTTTATGATTAAGCAAATTAACGTTTGCAATAATTTTTTGTTAGCAAAATCTAAGCTATTGATAAAATGCGATGAAGAAATTGTTCCTTGAACATTGGTAAGATATTTTGCTAACTATTTCTACTACCATCACGAACGAGTGTGATCATCATAACTATGAATATATATATATATATATATATATATATATATATATATATATATATATATATATATATATATATATATATATATATTTGTCATACTATTTGCCATTTCCCGCGTTAGCGAGGTAGCGTTAAGAACAGAGGACTGGGCCTTTGAGGAAATATCCTCATCTCACCCCCTTCTCTGTTGCTTCTTTGAGAAAAAAAAAAAAAAAACAAGAAGGGGAGGATTTCCAGCCCCCCGCTCCCTTCCCTTTTAGTCGCCTTCTACGACACGCAGGGAATACGTGGGAAGTATTCTTTCTCCCCTATCCCCAGGGATAATATATATATATATATATATATATATATATATATATATATATATATATATATATATATATATATATATATATGACTTTTGTTAATTCCAAACTTTATTTTCTCTTTCTACCCTCACTGTGGAAGCTGCCACAGACCATAACCTGTGTCCAACGACTTAACAGAAGACCAAAAAAAAAAAAGAAAAAGAAAAAAAAATCATATCTTTTATTTCTTTTCAGCACCTGGCTTTAAGAAAAGAGAGAGATCCGGAGGACAAGACACATCCTCACATTTAGATTACTTTCTTTATCTTTTTTAAGCGTATTTCGAATGCATGTGGTTTATGTATACAAATATATATACATAACCGAAGGGCAGGAGAGAGTGTGTTAGTCGAGGACAAGCAAACACTTTGGACTGTAAAAGTTGGGGATCCCTCGGTAGTTTAAGGGGATAATGCACGACTGCTGATACAAAAGGAGAATATACTGTAAGGCTTAAGGCTGAGCTGGGTGTGTGTGTGTGTGAGGGAGAAGGGAGTCAGCTCATGTGGCCGACTTAGCTTCTACCTGGCTGACGCTGGATGACATTGGCTGACACGGTGTTAGCCGAGGGGAGGGAGGAGGTAGGTAGGTGGGGCCTCTATACAGCCAATGCTTGGGGTCCCCTCGCTTCACATTGTTCAGACCCTGGGGATATACAACATAAAAATGTTTCAATCCCCTTTTGTGAGGGTTTTAAGCAACAAGCGCTTCTTCATGCGCTCCCTGTGTCCAGGTGGGATTTTTCTTTTATAACCGCCCAGGACGAGAGAGATACCGACCCCGTGCTGGTCATAGGACGAGAGAGAGAGGCCGACCAACGTGCTGGTCATAGGACAAGAGAGAGGCCTACCACGTGCTGGTCATAGGACGAGAGAGAGGCCGACCACGTGCTGGTCATAGGAGGAGAGAGAGGCCTACCACGTGCTGGTCATAGGAGGAGAGAGAGAGGCCGGCCACGTGCTGGCCATAGGACGAGAGGGAGGCCGACCACGTGCTGGTCATAGGACGAGAGAGAGAGGCCGACCAACGTGCTGGTCATAGGACAAGAGAGAGGCCTACCACGTGCTGGTCATAGGAGGAGAGAGAGGCCGACCACGAGCTGGTCATAGGAGGAGAGAGAGGCCTACCACGTGCTGGTCATAGGACGAGAAAGAGAGGCCGACCACGTGCTGGTCATAGGACGAGAGAGAGGCCGACCACGTGCTGGTCATAGGACGAGAGAGAGAGGCCGGCCACGTGCTGGCCATAGGACGAGAGGGAGGCCGACCACGTGCTGGTCATAGGACGAGAGATACCGACCACGTGCTGGTCATAGGACGAGAGACATATACCACGTGCTAGTTATAGGACGAGAGACATATACCACGTGCTGGTTACAGGACGATAGACAAATACCACGTGCTGGTTACAGGACGAGAGACACATAACACGTGCTGCTCATGGGACAAGAAAGACCTACCACGTGTTGGTCATAGGACAAGAGGCATATACCACGTGCTGGCCACAGGACAAGAGACACATACCACAGTCTAACCACAGAACTCACGAAACCTACCACGTGCTGGCCACAGGACAAGACACACACACACACACACACACACACACACACACACACACACACACACACATTCACACACACACACCTCATTCTGGCCATAGGACGTGCGAAACACATACCTCGAGCTGACCACAGGAGGGTTAGGTCAGTTTAGGTTAAGTTAGGTTAGATTAGATTGGGGTAGGTTGAGTTAGGGTTAGGTTAGAATACGTTAGGTTAGATTATGTTAGAGTTAGGCTAAATTAGGTTAGGCGGGGTGGCGACGTGAATGGATGGGGGGCAGCAAGTATGAGTGTGTACATGTGTATATATGTGTATATCTGTGTATGTATATGTGTATACGTTGTAATGTATAGTTATGTATATGTGCGTGTGTGGGCGTTTATGTATATACATGTGTATGTGGGTGGGTTGGGCCATTCATTCGTTTGTTTCCTTTCGCTACCTCGCAAACCCGGGAGACAGCTAATAAGTATGATAGAATTATATATATATATATATATATATATATATATATATATATATATATATATATATATATATATATATATATATATATATATATATAATCTTTGAGGTAGGGAGAAAGAATTCTACCTACGTATTCCTTGACTGTCGTAGAAGGCGACTAAAGGGCGCGTGAGCTGGGGGGACTGGAAACCCCACACTTCTACTTCAATTTCTAAAGGAGGAAATAGAAGTAGCCAGGGAGAGAGAGCGCTCATCCTCCTCAAAGGCTCAGGCTTGGGTGTCTAAATATGTGTGGATGTAACCAAGATGAGAAGAAATGAGAGATGGGTAGTATGTTTGAAGAAAGAAACCTGAATGTTCTGGCTCTGAGTGTAAAATGCTGCAGAGTAAGAGGAGAAGGGCTGAAGGAAGATTGGTAGAGGTTTTCGGGAAAGAGGAAACAACGTCGGGAAGAAGAGAGTGGTGAGAGTAAGTGAGCTTGGAAAAGAGACTTGTGTGAAGAAATATCAGGAGAGTATACTGCGGAATGGCAAAAGGTAAGAGTAAATACAGCGAGGGGGTGGGTGAGAAATAGGAGGTATACAGTGATGGCGTGTGCAAGACATGCATGTGGCATGCGAAAAGTGGAAGGTGGGCAGATTAGAAAAGATAGTGAGTAGCAGGATGAAGTAACATTGCTGGTGAACTAAAAGAGAGAGGTGTTTGGACGATACTTAGAGGGAAGGAGTGCAAATGATTGGGAGATGTATACTAGAAGGAGGCAGGTCAAGAGGAAAGTGCAGGGGTTGAAAAAGAGAGCAAATGAGAATTATTGTGAAGAAAAGTGACCAAACTTTAGGGGAAATAAGATGTTTTGGATGGAGGTAAATAGTGCGCGAAAGACAAGAGAACAAATGGTCCCCCAAACTCTGAGAATACCATAAAAACTGAAATAGTGCAGTGAAAAACTCTTTATCTCTTATAAAAGAACGTCATACAAGAATGATAAGATAATCCAAGAAAAAAGTGATGAACTCCTTATCTTACTCAGGGGGAAATGAAAAAAATCTTGAGTGGAAGTATACTGATATTCTATCTTATCAATATGCTGACGGTGGGAGAACACTTCATCCCCAGGTTCTGTATGTCTCCATGTGCAATCTGAGACGCATATCACTTAATTTCTAGATTGTTTAGATTATCCTCTCAAATTGTTCTTTCAGTTTATGGGAGAGAAGTAGTTTTTCACTTATTCTGGTACCTCTGATGACTTCGGTGTCTAGGAGACCATATTGAGAATATACGTATTTGGTTTTAGAATTATCTCTGACCCTTAAAGGTGTTAAGACTTTCTGATTGGTGGATGCAGCTTGATGCTGATAATCTTAATGACCCTGGCAATTGGTAAATCTAAAGCCTAAACAGCCACCAAACCAACCTTAGGAGACAAAATTGAAGAGACCATTTGGGCCATGCACTATTTTCTTTTACTATTTGGGCCATGTAATATTTTCTTTTATTATCTACGAATATTTTCTTATGTCAACCATTGTTCTACTAGCTCATCTGAACACAAATTAGGCAAGTTGGATGGCATGCACGACTTTATTTTGGTATGTTTTGGCTAATATCTGCATATTTCGGTTTTTCTTATCACACCTCAGCTCTTTTACCAATCTTCTCGTACATTTTTCGAAATTATGTAGATGATCATGAACTCAGGTGTTGTTGGACTCCACCTGCTCGAGAATACAGTGCAAGTGAACAGTCACTTTTGGTCAAGCTGCACCACAATGAGTACTGACTCGTCTCAGTATTTCTCGCTCCAAAGAATTCGACATTAGTTTGTATTTTCATATAATTTCTTTATCGATTCCATTTTCTCCCCAGCCTTGGCAGGCAACTCGACTTGTAATTAATAAATTAATACTGTAAATTGTATTTTCAATATATCTTTTCAGTACATTTACATGAATTTATGAGTTATCTCATTTATCTGTTTGAACAAATAAATGAAATAACTTATAAGTTCGTGCACTATATCTGAGCCTTGTGAATATAACTGTACAAAAAAGTTTATGAAAAATACAATTTACAATATTATTTTACTGATTACTTGGCGAGTTACTTCGCAAGGCTGAGGAAAAAATGGAATTTATGAAGAAATTATATGAAATTGGAATTTGGTATCTTTCAGATACCCATCGTGGCCGACTGTTAGAAAATTTAGATTTGTCGTCACTTCTGAGTTGAATGAGTACCATGACAATATAAGTAAGTATGATACTTTCTAAATGTAACTATACCCGGACCTTAGTAATTCTGCACCTGTGGCATTCTAAAAACATTTTCCAAATGCTGAAGTTCTTATAACTTAAACGTGAGGCCTGTAGGTGCAATACAAAGCAATAGTAAGACCTGACCTTAAAAGGTGGACTTTGTTGGCCTATAAGCCCTGGTCCTGATACCCTTAGATCATACTTTTTGATACTGAAGTATCTTCACTATGATCTAAGGCTGACAGATTACCTATTTGGGATGGGTGAAGTGAACGTAGTGTACTCCATGAGGTTAGGATGGCTACAAATCTATAGCAAGACCAAACCTTAAAAGGTGGACGTTGTTGGCCTATAAAGACCTGGCCCTGATACCCATAGAACCTGCTATTTGATACTGAATTATCTTCACTATAATCTAAGGCTGACAGATCACCTATCTGGGATGGGTGAAGTAAACTCCGTGTACTCCATGAGGTTAGGGTGGCATTTTGTGGGTTTTAGAAACCTCAAAACAGCCTTCAAATGTCATATGCTGTAGTTTAGAATCTTGCCCAGATTAAGAATTACCTACAACCAAAATTTGAAGCAAAGAAGTGAAACATGAAGCTGTAGTTACTCTGAACTTTGAAAGGTGGTCTTTGTTGGTCTTTAGTGGTCTTTGTTGGTCTTTAAGGTCAGACCCTGGTGCCTTTAGAGCCTGCCTTTGATCACGAAATACCTTCATAATGATTTGAGGTTACACAGTCGTCACCCGTTTAAAGTGAGTGCAGTGAACTAAGTATATTCTATAAGGATGGGGTGTCCTTTGGTGCTCTCAAAATGGCCTTCAAGGCCAAAGTGCATTAGATCAAACCTTTGCCCATATTCTCAATTACACATCCAAAGTCTGGGGTCTCTCAGTGCAACATAAAGTTACTAAGTTTGAACCTTGAAAGGTAGCCTTTGTTGGCCTTCAAAGACAGGCTTTGGTACCCTAAATCCTGAGGTATCTTCATTATAATAAGGGGCTGTTAGGTTGCTCATTTCAAGTGAGTGCATTAATCTAAGTGTAATGTATAAGGCTTGCATAACCTTCAATTGATTCAAGACAGCTTTCAGTCGTGCCCAGATTCTCAATTACTCACACCCAAAACCTTGTGCCCTCTAAGCGCTATATGAAGCTGCGGTAAGTCTAAACCTTCTTGGCCTTTAAGGCCAAGCTCTGGTACCCTTGAGTCCTGCCCTTGATCCTGAAGTACTTTACTCATAAGGTCGAGGCTGCCTATCTTCAGTGGGCGATGTAAATTACGTGTAATCTAAAAGGATAATGTGGCATTTGATGACTTCAAAGTGCACTAGAAGGCAAACTGTAGGAGACTGTGAACTACTACCTATCTATCTACCTACATCTCCGGCGCCTGTTTCAACTAGAACTCCCTCAAGGGGGTGGCCACGGCAATAGCGTCTCCATAACTGGTGGACTACAGTGCCGCTTCTTAGCCTTTAGGTCCTCACCCTTAACAGGCCACTGGCAGAGGGCAAGTCTAGCGCAGTGTTTGCAGAGGCTCCTACCTAATGTTCCTATTGACTACTTCTACCTAATGTGTGTACTTAATGCTCCAGCTTACTGCTCTTTAATGTTTCTACTTGATGCTCCTTCTTAAATGTTCCTACCAACTACCTCTGTCTACTGCCCATACCATTTTGCTAAAAGGCAGGGGCAGCGCCTAGTGCTCACCGCAGGAAAATCTAGAGTTACGAAGAATGAGGTGGATGAGTTAAGTGTTGTCAAGTGTTGCATATGACAAGGAGAGATTGCATTTTTTTTGTGGACTGCTAGCCAGTAATTAATGTGTGAGTGAGGCAGAAGGGAAAGACAGCTACCTAGGTCAGAAAAATGCAGCTTGACAACCACTGAAGTGCTAGCTCACTGTGCAACTATCACTGACCCTCTCGAGACCCATGCGGATGGTACTGGTAATACACTTCCCTGGTCGTTGACTGCCTACCAACTACAACCTACCTGAAGGACTTTAAGAACGTAGAAATAGTGTATGTATAGTGCGAGGCTTTAGAAATAAAGAAGCAAGTCCGGTGTGTTTAACGAGTGGTTGTGATGGTCAAGAACATGAGTGTTTACTTCCTTGTTCCAGATCCTTAAAGAGAGAAAGGGCCACAGCTCCAACAGGATCTTCCAGTGTGGAGCCTATCAAGTTCTTGTGGTGTATATTGAAATCCCGTACATAGAGGATTTCAGGACTGCTACCTATACACAAAACACTAGGCCTCTTGGTGCTACACGGAGATGTAGCGAGTCTTAAGATTGAGATATGTTTGGTACTGGCTTTGATCCAGAGGCACTTACGTTATGATATGAGAAGTAAGTGTTACTTCTCAGGTCTTTGGTGGCCTTTAGTAGCCTGAAAAAAGCTTTAAAGGCCAAAATGCAATAGATTGAAATCTTGCCCAGATTCTGATGCACCTTCACCTAAAATCTGGGGCCTTAAGATGCCACAAGAAGCTGTGGTAAATCTGATCCTTGAAAAGTGGCCTTTGTTGGCCTGCATGGCTAGGGTCTGGTATTTTCAGATCCTGCCTCTCACCCTGATGTACACTTGGAAAAAAAAAAAGTATCTTCCCAGAGACGGTTACAATGAATTTCAAAAGTGTCAATATGACACATGTTGTCTCGGTAGGGTTGGTAAGCATGAGTGCGAAACAAAATTCCTGATAATTATGGTAGCCTACTTCAAAGTTACTACTGCAGTCATCCCCCCTTTTTTTTCTAATAAATTCCACTGCAATACCATCCAAACCCGCCGCCTTGCCCGCTTTCATCTTCCGCAAAGCTTTCACTACCTCTTCTCTATTTACCAAACCATTCTCCCTGACCCCTATCACTTCGCACATCACCCCGACCAAAACACCCTATATCTGCCACTGTATCATCAAACACATTCAACAAACCTTCAATATACTCACTCCATCTCCTCACTCCTTTCCACATCTGTCGCACATCATTTTCCTCCCTCCAAAACATTTCTTTATTCTCCCTAAAATCTAATGATACTCTCTCACTCCAATTCTCATTTGCCCTCTTTTTCAACCCCTGCACCTTCCTCTTGACCTCCTGCCGCTTTCGCTTATACATCTCCCATCTATATGAATAATTTATTTTATATTTTTGTACTTGAACGCCGTTTCCCGCGTTAGTGAAGTAGTTCTAGGAAACACATGGAGACTCATCCACTCACATATACATATACACACACATATACGCACATATACGTACATATACATACACATACACATGTACATATCAATACTTGCTCGCCTTTCTCCATTCCCAGTGCCACCTCGCCCCACAGGAAACAGCATCGCCAGCCTCTGCGTCAGTGAGGTAGCACCAGGAAACATACGAAGAAAGGCCACATCCGCTCACATCCATACACTAGTTGTCATACGTAATGCACCGAAACCACAGCTCCTTATCCACATCCCACAGACCTTTCCGTGGTTTAACCCAGATGCTTCACGTAACCCTGGTTCTGTCCATTGCCGTCACGTCGACCCCAGTATACCACATCGTTCCAATGCACTCTATTCCGTACATGCCTCTCATCTCTCTCTCTCTCTCTCTCTCTCTCTCTCTCTCTCTCTCTCTATATATATATATATATATATATATATATATATATATATATATATATATATATATATATATATATATACGGGGCTGCCTCTGCCATCCGCGTCACCCCTCGCGCCTCAAACCCCTTATCAGCTGTTGAGGTGAGGGAGGGAGAGAGACCCCGGTGCCGCAGGAGCGCGCGCGTCCCCACCATCACCATCACCGCCGCCAAAGAGCAGCGCCACTAGCTTGAGCACTGCAGTAGCAGCAGTATTGGAGGAGTGTTGATGGAGCAGCTGTGCCGACCAGCCACTCCGCACCGGCCCCACCCACCACCACCTGCACCAGTGTCAACGTTTATCATAACTGCTTGAAGGCTTACGATGTACAAACACACGTGCAAGATGAAGAACATCAGAGAAAAAGCATCCACAACGAACCTCGGTTTTACACTGTTTTGGCTCACAGTTTCAGATCTTTTGGCAGCATGATATTGCGATGATTTTACCTCCATTTATATATATATATATATATATATATATATATATATATATATATATATATATATATATATATATATATATATATATATATATAATTTTCTTATATTATATTACACTGTCGCTGCCTCCCACGTTAGCGAGGTAGTGCAAGGAAACAGACGAAAGAATGGCCCAACCCACCCACATAGACGTGTATTCACAACGTATACATATGTGTACCTACACAGACATATACATATATACACATGTACATAATTCATACTTGCTGCCTTTATTCATTCTCGTCGCCACCCCGCCACACATGAAATGACAACCCCCTCTCCCCGCATGCGCGCCAGGTAGCGCAAGGAAAAGACAACAAAGGCCACATTCGTTTACACTCAGTCTCTAGCTGTCATGTATAATGCACCGAAACCACAGCTCCCTTTCCACATCCAGGCCCCACAAAACTTTCCTTGATTTACTCCTGACGCTTCACATGCCCTGGTTCAATCCATTGACAGCACGTCGACCCCGGTACACCACATCGTTTTAGTTCACTTTATTCCTTGCACACCTTTCACCCTCCTGCATGTTCAGGCCCCAATCGCTCAAAATCTTTTTCACTCCATCATTCCACCCCCAGTCTGGTCTCCCACTTCTCCTCGTTCCCCCTACCCGTGACACATGCCCTCCCTGTCAATCTTTCCTCACTCACTCTCTCCATGTGACCAAACCACCTCAACACACCCTCTTCTGCTCTCTCAACCACACTCTTCTTATTATCACACATCTCTCTCACCCTTTCGATACTCACTCGATCAAACCACCTCACACCACATATTGTCCTCAAACATCTAGTTTCCAACACATCCACCCTCCTCCGCACAACTCTATCTATAGCCCACGCCTCCCATATAACATTGTTGGAACCACTACTCCTTTAAACATACCCATTTTTGCTCTCCGAGATAACGTTTTCGCCTTCCACGCATTCTTCAACGCACCCAGAACCTTCGCCCCCTCCCCCACCCTGTGACTCACTTCCGCTTCCAAGGTTCTATTCGCTGTTAAGTTCACTCCAAGATATTTAGAACGCTTCACTTCCTCCAGTTTTTCTCCATTCAAACTTACATCCCACTTCAATTGTCCCTCAGCTCTACTGAACCTAATAACTTTGCTCTTATTCACATTTACTTTCAACTTTCTTCTTTCACACACTTTACCAAACTCAGTCACCAACTTCTGCAGTTTATCACCCAAATCAGCCACCAGAGCTGTATCATCAGCGAACTGATTCACTTCGCAAGCCCTCTCATCCACAACAGACTGCATACTTGCCCCTCTCTCCAAAACTCTTGCATTCACCTCCATAACAACCCCATCCATAAACAAATTAAACAACCATGGGGACATCACGCACCCCTGCCGCAAACCGACATTCACTGGAAGCCAATCACTTTCCTCTCTTCCTACTCGTACACATGCCTTACATCCTTGGTGAAACCTTTTACTGCTTCTAGCAACTTACCTCCCACATCATATACTCTTAAGACCTTCCACAAAGCATTTCTATCAACCCTGTCATATGCCTTCTCTAGATCCATAAATGCTACATACAAATCCATCTGTTTTTCTAAGTATTTCTCACATACAATCTTCAAAGCCAACACCTGATCCACACATCCTTTACCACCTCTGAAACCACACTGCTCTTCACCACTCTTTGAAAACTCACTTGTATCCCTTTACCTTTGTACAATGGCACTATGCTTGCATTCCGCCAAGCCTCAGGCACTTCACCATGATCCATCCTTACATTGAATATCCTTACCAACCAGTCAACAACACAGTCATTCCCTTTTTCAATAAATTCCACTGCAACATCATCCAAACCCACCGCCTAAACCCACCGCCTTGCCGGCTTTCATCTTCCGCAAAGCTTTCACTACTTTTTCTCTATTTACCAAACCATTCTCCCTGACACTCTCACTTCGCAAACCACGCCGTCCAAAACACCCTATATCTGCCACTGTCATCAGACACATTCAACAAACCTTCACAATACTCACCCCATCTCCTCCTCACTTCATCACTGCTTGTTATTACCTCCTCATTTGCCTCCATCACCGACGTTCCCTTTTGTTCTCTTGTCTTACGCACGTTATTTAACTCCTTCGAAAATATCTTTTTATTCTCCCAGAGATTTAATGGTACTCTCACCCCATCTATCATCTGCCCTCTTTTTCACCTGTTGCACCTTTCTTTTGACCTCCTGCCGCTTTCTCTTATACTTCTCCTAGTCATTTGCACTACTTCCCTGCAAAAATCGTCCACACGCCTCTCTCTTTTCTTTCACTAACGGCCTTACTTCTCCATCTCACCACTCACTACCCTTCCTAATCTGTCCACCTCCCACCTTTCTCATGCCACATGCATCTTTTGCGCAAGCCATCACTGCTTCACTGAATGCATTCCATTCCTCCTCCCACTCCCCTCACGTCATTTGCTCTCACCTTTTGCCATTCTACACTCATTTTCTCCTGGTGCTTCCTCACACAAGTCTCCTTTCCAAGCTCACTTACTCTCACCACTCTGTTCTCCCCACCATTCTCTCTTCTTTTCTGGAGACCTCTACAAATCTTCACCTTCGCCTCCACAAGATTGTGATCAGACATCCCTCCAGCTGCCCCTCTCAGCACATAAACATCCACAAATCTCTCTTTTACACACTTATCAATTAACACTTGATCTAATGACGCCCTTTGACCATCTCTCCTATTCACATACGTATACTTATATATATCTCTCTTTTTAAGCCAGGTATTCCCAGTCTCCAGGCCTTTTCCAGCACACAGATCCACAAGCTATTCGCCATTTCCATTTACAACACTGAACACCGAATGTACACCAATTATACCCTAAACTGCCACATTACTCACCCTCGCATTCGAATTACCCATCACTATAACCCGGTTTCGTGCATATATATATATATATATATATATATATATATATATATATATATATATATATATATATATATATATATATATGTGTGTGTGTGTGTGTGTGTGTGCGCGCGCGCGTATGTGTGTGTGTGTAGGGTGGGTGAGGGGATGGGGATTCTGGGAGCGATGAAGAGTGTGTACAAAGAGAGAACGTTATCTCGGAGAGCAAAAATGGGCAAGCGTGATAGATTAGTAGTTCCAACAATGTTATATGGTTGCGAAGCATGGGCTATAGATAGCGTTGTGCGGAGGAGGGTGGATGTGTTGGAAATGAAATATTTAAGGACAATATGTGGTGTGAGGTGGTTTGATTAAGTAATGAAAGGGTAAGAGAGATGTGTGGAAATAAATAGAGTTTGTTTCAGAGAATAGAAGAGGGTGTGTTAAGATAATTTGGACATATGGAGAGAATGAATGAGAAAAGGTTGACAGAGAGGATATATGTGTCAGAGGTGAAGGGAACAAAGAGAAGCGGGAGACCAAATTGGAGGTGGAAGGATGGAGTGAAAAAGATTTGGAGCGATCGGGGCCGGAACATGCAGGAGGGTGAGAGGAGTGCAAGGAATAGAGTGAATTGGAGGGATGTTGCGATACAATGGAGTCGATGTGCCGTCAATGGACTGAAGCGCCTGGGGCAATCCATGGAAAGGTCTGTGGGGGCCTGGAAGTGGATACGGAGTTGTGGTTTCGGTGCATTACGCATAACAGCTAGAGACTGAGTGTGAAAGGATGTGGCTTTTTCGTCTGTTTCCTGGCGTTACCTCGCTGACGCAGGGTGTGGCAATGCTGTTTCCTGTGGGGCAGGGTAGCTCCAGAAATGGATGAGGGTCAGCGAGTATAATTAGGAACATGTGTCTATATGTGTATGTGTGTGTATGTGTATGTATATGTATGCATATATGTATATGTTGACATGTATATGTACGTGTATGTGCGTGTATGTATTCATATGTGTGTATGAATGGAAGGGTCTTCGTCTGTTTCCTGGTGCTACCTCGCTGACGCGGGAAGCGGGGATCGCGTATGATAAATACAACAATGTTCCTATGAGTCCGCGGGGAAAATGAAACATGATAAGTTCCCAAGTGCACTTTCGTGTAAGAATCACATCATCAGGGGAGATACAAGAAAGAAATATAAGTCAGCTGATATACAACGAAGAGACGTAGCTAGGACGCCATTTGGTAAACACGTGAGTGTCCAAGACAGACAACGAGCGTATCATAAACTTATCATTTTACAAATTTTATCAACAATAAATCTATCCAATTTTTATAAACCATCACTGATATCAACATTATAATTCTTTGTGTATTTGATGATAGAAGATTCAATGATATTTCTCGTGGTAATAGCGTTAGAGTTAATAAGTGAGATGGCATTACTCCAGTCTATACAATGATCATAGTTTTTAACATGATTAAACAAGGCATTTCATTCTTGTCCCGTTCTTATACTATATTCATGTTGCTCAAGTCTAACAGAAAGTTCCTTACTTGTCAGCCCAACATAAAACTTATCACAATTTCTACATGGCACTTTACAGATGCACCTAGGAGAATTTTCTGGTGAATTCCTGATTAGGATTTCCTTTATAGTATTATTGTTGCTGAAGGCAACATTTACATTAAAGGATTTAAGCTACATGGGAAGTAAAGTAAAATCATTATTAAAAGGGAGAACTAAAAGATTCTTGGTGTCAATGGGAGGTTTGGGCTCGATTTCTTTGCTAACTTAAGGGATTTATCAATGAAAGATCTAGGGTACTTTAACCTAGATCCGACAGAATATATCTTCTCAAACTCATCATCAATATACTCTGGACTGCAAATACGTAACGCCCTAAGAAACATAGATTGAAAAGATGATAATTTAACTGTCATGTTGAGATGAGTAATAATGGATATATGAGCATACATTGATAGGTTTTCTGTATATGCCAAATCTAAACTTGTTTCCTTGCCTATGGATCATGCAATCTAAAAATGGTAACATACCATTATTTTCATTTTCTACAGTAAATTTGATGGAACGTACTAAATTGTTAATTAAGGGGAGAAATATTTGTAAATTCTTATTTGTTGGCCAAACACAAAGAACATCATCTACATACCTAAACCAAATTGCATTAGAAGGTAAGATATCCTTTAGTAATTATGTTTCAAAAATTTCCACATAAAGATTAGTTAGTACAGGTGAAAGAGGGTTACCCATTGCCATACCAAATTTTTGAGCATAATAATCTCCAATGAATTGAAATACACAGTCTTTTATACACAATTTTATCAGTTCAATGAAAACAGACTTTGAAACAGGTAAATGAATGTCATCTAAGACATCAAATAAATATTCTGAAAGGTCATCAACTGGAACTTTTGTGAAACGTGAGGAAACATCAAAGCTAACAAGTTTGAAATCAAAATTAACATTGATATTGTTAAGCTTGTTAACTTAATCTACATTGTTCATGATATCAGAATTTGATATCCTACCCACTAAAGGGCTTACTAAGAAACTAACCATTTTGACAATAGAGTTGTGGTCCGTGATATTGTCATGGGCGTAAAGGGGCAGCCAATTCTGCGTGTTGGATAAATGAGGCATCCCAGACACCAAGCAACACAGCTGAAATTGTTGCACAGCTGCATCATCTTGCTCATAACTTTCTAATGTGCTGTACAGCTGCATCATGTTGTCTATAACCTTCAAGTTGCTGAAGAAGGTTCATGTCTGGATCTAAGCATGAAATTTGGAACGCAAATCCTCATGCAACGCTTCTTTCTTTTACAAAATAAATCGTGAACCAAATGAAAATTCAAATTCCCTGCTAACCTTAAAATGGCTAACGTGAGCAGCTTACGCTATCATCTCCCACAATAACGAGGGAGTTGATACATATGTCAAACTAGTTCAGTTAACTTAAACGATCAATGATGAAAATGAACTACTGCTGACTGTTATGTAATTTTACATTTTCCCCTCACAGAACATCATAGCAGTGACTTCCAAAGAAACAAAATACAACAGACTGGGAGAAAATACTTGTCTATGTCAAAAAGTAACTGCTGGAACTCTAGTCCAGTTGGTTGGGGCACACAAGCGGCCAGCTCTCATGAGCAGAAACCAAAGTAATACTTATAGAAGAGGGAAAGTGAACCAACATTGCGGCGTAGGGCAAGGGGGTCAAGTCTGGAAGTTCGCCTGGGACAGTTTATAGGTCGGATCACTTTCGACTCAACTCTGTCAAGTAGGATACAGAGCTAGAACCATCCCAAATGTGAGAGCAATACTCCGTACAAAGACGAAGAATTCCTTGTATAAACGAAGCAACTGTTCGGAAGAGAAGAAGTTTCGACATTTAAACAAGACACGTAGTTTCTTTGAGGCAGACTTAGCTAGTCCTGTAATGTGGGGTTTCCAAGAAAGAGAGGATGTTACAGTAGTACCGAGTATGTTCGTTGAGTCAAACGGTGGAATTACAGAACCATGAAAGGAGGGAGGAGAGTTGTGAGGAGTTTTCGATAGAGAGATGGGTAGAAATAGGGTCTTGAAGGCATTAAACTTAAGAAGATTTTGTGTACTCCAGCGAGATATCCTGTCCAAGTCTGAGTTGATTGAGGAAACTGTGTCAAGACGAGATGCAGATCCAGTGAGAGGAGAGGGAGTAGATTTGAAGACTGGAGATGAATGCAGTGTGAGTTGTCAGCGTATGAGTGCATTGGATTATTACACTAAAAATCCTTATTCTTTTATGTTCTTGGGTAATGTGCTGTTTTTTATTTGATTATGCTGAAAAAAAGTTATAGAAAATGGTCATCATTCCCTTGAAACTTTGCTGTTGTGATCAGGACAATGATATTTTGAAGTTCACTTGTCTTTTCAGAACATTCTAGATAGATTTAGTGCTGAGAAGCTGAAATAGAACTTTCTAAAGTTTCCAGTAATATGTACAATAGTATAGATATAAGAGCCTTAAGCCAAGCAGTTCAGTTTAGATCTAGCTGCCTATGTGGACACATATCTATACATTTTTCTGAGATGGCATCTAGAGGCTGCAAGCATCCAACAGACGAATTTTGCTATGTCTGCGGCTAATTCATCAAAGCAAGAGCGAAAAAGCATTCCGTGACAGCGTCTGCTAAGATGTACGAGGCCTACCAAGCATATCTCGCCATGCCTGTTGGGGATCAAAACAAGTTCTGGCCACAGCGGACTGGATTCTCTGTCGGGATAAACAACATCAAGTGGGAGCCACTGGTTGACCACCGAAAGGTGTTGATGCCACCACTGTACATAGAACTAGACCTTATGAAACAATTTGACACAGCTCTAGATAAGGAATCTGAAACCTTGAAGGACCTTCGATACTTCTTCCCTAAGCTGTCTGAGGCAAAGGTCAAAGCCGATGTCTTCGTCGGACCAGAGATGAAGAAGATCTCGGAGTGCAAGAAATTCCCTAAGAAACTCACTAGGAAGGAGAAAGCAGCTTGGTACAGCTTTGTCGTAGTGGTTTCGAAGCTTTGCGGGTGATTGCAAGCCCGAAAACTATATGGAGCTGGTTGAGACTATAGTGAAGAACTACGACAAAATGGGCTGCAGTATGCCTCTCAAAGTCCATACCCTTGACGCTCATCTTGATGAATTCAAGAAGAACATGGGAGCGTATTTGGTGGATACAAGGTGAGCGCTTCCACCAGGATATACTGGACTTTGAACACCGCCACCAAGGAACATATATCGAGAACATGATGGGAAATAATATTTGGGGTCTGATTCGTGAAAGAGATTTACAGTACAATCGTCAGTCTCGAAAAACTACTCACTTCTAAACCTTTTGTTTAACATTAGTGTAAATACATGTTAATTTGTTTAACATTTGTGTAAATACATGTTAATTTTGATTCATATGTTGTTGTTTTTCTGACATAATGTCAATAACAATGGGCAAATTCGCCCGTTGTCCAATTGGAAATAGGATAATTTGAAGGGAATAATAGACTTTTTCTCTACTTTTTACGCATAGGAAATAACACTTAATAGGAAATAACACTTAATAGGAAAATAACACTTAATAGGAAATAACACTTAATAGGAAAATAACACAATAGGAAATAACACTTAATAGGAAATAACACTTAATAGGAAATAACACTTAATAGGAAATAACACTTAATACCCAGGAACGAAAATTGTGTTACACAGTTTTAGTTATGAATGTAAAACGTGAAGCGTCCTGGATTGGCGCTAAAGTTATGATGATAAACACACAAGAATTTTCAAAACCGCCACCTAACTCCTGAATCTAAACAAAATCTTACCAATCTACTCAACATAGATTCTGAAATCCACAATATGAAAAAGAAAATAAAAAAAACATCCCTGGAAATTGTTAACTCGTGGTTCACGAAGATACGGCCCTTAGAGTATGATAGTTCGACCTAACATTTCAAAATATCACGCTAATCATACCTTAAATATCACGCTAATCATACCCTAAAGTCGTATTCAAATCATTCTCAACAAAACGCCAATTAAGTATATTTCTTACCATTAGTCTCCTCCTTGTATGGTGTTGGCCAGGGCCCGTGAGGGGAATTTTTATCAGGGGGCACAAAGTGTCTTCCGGGTCCCACATTCTCTTCTCCATTAATCATACACTTTTTTTTATCCACTACAGTTTTATGCCATGTGCTGTAAGGCCACAAAGGGTATGGAAGATGAGAGAGAGGTGGAATGCTAGTCTTCAATATATGTAAACATTTTCTGAGATCCCAGGATATTCCCGGTCCGCCATTTGGACCCTCAGGCCTGGGGACGATGTACCCCCTGAACCCTCCCCTCTCACTGGCCATGGTGTTGCCTCGTAATGGTTCCAGGTCGCCCCCGTTGTGGTTATCTGGCGCCATCATGCCACCAGCGGGTCAGCGACGACAAATTGAACACAACTCCAGGTTGACGTCACCGCCGTCATCGAGACAGTGTCATGTATTCGGTGTTCTTAAGGTATTAGACAGATCTATGACGTACACTGAGCACTGATCACGGCCACTTTTCTCGAAAGGTTATTATCACACGCGATCCTGAATCGTCACAGAGATCACAACTGGCGAGATAGCACGACCGCACACACACTGACCAAATGACTGATCAGCTCAGTGGGTTGTGAAGCAGGTACGATCATGGAAGTCGAAACATCGAATCACTTGAAACGAACTCGCTTCGATCCGTTCAGACCACACTAGTCGAAATGTTCTGCTATTTTTCCCTTTTCTGACCAACTACCTTGTGCATTATCAATTATTATATTATTAACCACAGTATTATACCCAAAGCAAACTGACGCAGCCGAAGAATATACGTATAACTTAAAGTTCCATTAAGCTTTCTGAAGTCGACTGTAACGATTATGAATCACATAAAGCCAGTCAAACTAAAGCAGGAAATTCAAACAGAAGTTCAGGAATTATGAAAATGAGACACAATGACTTTTTAAAGGCATTATTTTTCCCCCTTTATTTTGAGACGACGATTTCTAAACCAGAGTATACATCATTATCTCGCAATCAGAAATATTTCTATTTAAAACCACACGAACGGTCGAACTGCCTTATAGAAAATGGGACTCAGGTATAGAAGAAAACAACGGGACAGCGAGGAGCTGCGAGGAATAATAGGATGGATGACAATGGTTTGAGGGATCTCTCCTCTCTCTCTCTCTCTCTCTCTCTCTCTCTCTCTCTCTCTCTCTCTCTCTCTCTCTCTCTCTCTCTCTCTCTCTCTCTCTCTCTCTCTCACTCTCTCTCTCTCTCTCTCTCTCTCTCTCTCTCTATATATATATATATATATATATATATATATATGGATATGAAAAGATCACAATTAAGCGTGTGATCAAGTATTTTCCTGCGAGTCCACGGGGAAATGAAACACGATAAGTTCCCAAGTGCACTTTCGTGTAATAATCACATCATCAGAGGAGATCCAAGAAAGAAATATAAATGTCAGTTGATACATAACGAAGAAACGTAGCTAGGACGCCACTTGGTAAACATTAGAATTGGCCATCACCATCTTCAGTAAGAAACATATTAACCAAATGATTAGTATCAAATTCGTAGAATAAAACCATAGTTTTACCATGATCAAATTCGGCCCACAGACCTGTGGCCTGGGAAACATTTGGCCAGGTGCCCAGTAGAGCCCAGTGGTTAGGACTCCTGATACCCTACATCTTCATGGGGATGTAGCTCAAATGGTAGAGCGCTCGCTTAGCATGTGAGAGGTACGGGGATCGATGCCCCGCATCTCCAATCCTTTGTTATATGTTCAGTATAATACATGTGAGACAAGTAGTAGCTTTACAGGTGAGGGAGATCAACTTCTGTTTATCGAAAGTTATCTACTCTAAATGCCGGTATATATAGGTTGTTGAGAAGTTATACATGACAGATCATATGCGTCAAAACGAATATGTATTTTCTATAGTAACAAGAAGTATGAGAAGATATAGTACTCCGTTAATCATACATAAGATATGCCCGAAGCAGATTACGTAGCCTATATAACCTGCACCTGGAGACGGCTTTTTGTCCTACTAAAAGGAAGTGAAAGTTACTATTGGTTCCGTTCAGCCAGACCCTTAATCCGGCTGGATAGTTTAAACACATTCTTCCCTCTGAGTTATAAACTCACTTCCCTTGACATAACCATGTTAAGTGTGGGACCCGTAAAAGGCGGATGAGCAGAGGAAGGGCCATTCTTTAGAGATGACAGAGAAGGAAGACACCAGGGTTGTGAGAGTGGGAGGGAAGAGACATCAGGGTCGAGCACAATGTGAGGGTGGGAGGGAAGAGACACCAGGGTCCAACATAGTGTGAGAGTGGGACGGAAGAGACACCAGGGTCCAACACAGTGTGAAGGTGGGAGGGAAGAGACACCAGGGTCCAATACAGAGTGAAGGTGGGAGGGAAGAGACACCAGGGTCCAACACAGTGTGAGGGTGGGAGGGAAGAGACACCATGGTCCAACACAGTGTGAGAGTGGGACGGAAGAGACACCAGGGTCCAACACAGTATGAGGGTGGGAGGGAAGAGACACCAGGTCAAGCACAGAGTGAGGGTGGGAGGGAAGAGACACCAGGGTCAAGCACAGAGTGAGGGTGGGAGGGAAGAGACACCAGGGTCAAGCACAGTGTGAGGGTGGGAGGGAAGAGACACAAGGGTCCAGCACAGAGTGAGGGTGGGAGGGAAGAGACACAAGGGTCCAGTACAGAGTGAGGGTGGGAGGGAAGAGACACCAGGGTCAAGCACAGAGTGAGGGTGGGAGGGAAGAGACACAAGGGTCCAGCACAGAGTGAGGGTGGGAGGGAAGAGACACAAGGGTCCAGTACAGAGTGAGGGTGGGAGGGAAGAGACACCAGGGTCAAGCACAGAGTGAGGGTGGGAGGGAAGAGACACCAGGGTCAAGCACAGTGTGAGGGTGGGAGGGAAGAGACACAAGGGTCCAGCACAGAGTGAGGGTGGGAGGGAAGAGACACAAGGGTCAAGCACAGTGTGAGGGTGGGAGGGAAGAGACACAAGGGTCCAGCACAGTGTGAGGGTGGGAGGGAAGAGACACCAGGTTCTAGTACAGTGTCAGGGTGGGAGGGAAGAGACAATAGGGTTCAGCTCAGAGTGAGGCAGGGAGGGAAGAGATGCCAGGCTTCTATAGTCAAGGCCATGCTCATACCTGATTATATGGATTTCGTAGTGCTAGATCTCTTCTCTGTACCTCATCTCTAATTCTCGTCTCTCAGCAAAATTGGTAAATGTTTTGGCGCAGTTCTCGACATCCCCGAAGCATCTGGCAGCGTGTGGCATAAGCCTTTCATTCTAAACTTCCATCATGAACTGCAATAAATCCCAACGTCAATATTTGACTAACAAGGCAACATGAGGATCAAGCAAACGAGATCAGTTTTGAAAGCGGAACTTCGGACTGAACGGTCAGCTAGAACAAAGGAGACACAACACCTGCTCCTGACTGATCTCCGTATGTGCCATACTATGAGTTATGCACACTGGCCTCCAGTGGGCTTAGTGCAGGACATTGTGGACGGATTTGCCACCTGTATCATATCCAAGCTGAATAATGTAGATGTCTTTGTTGTAACTGGCCAGTGGTGAGAACACAGTGTAGGTAACCGTGTGGGTGACAAAGCCAGTAGGGAGATCGCGTTACGTCCAACTGAACCTCTGTCTCCCCAGTGAGTGGTATTGACAGTGACGGATGATAACTTGTTGCTGATCGACCTCATATCTGAAGCTTTCGTGATCAGAGCACAATAGATACAGAAGTCTTGGACGGCATTCTCTTCCCTCCCACTCTCACTTTGTGCTGAACCCTGGTGTCTCTTCCCTCCCACCCTCACTCTGTGCTGGACCCTGGCATCTCTACCTTCCATCCTCACACTGTGATGGACCCTGGTGTCTCTTCCCTTCCACCCTCACTCTGTGTTGAAACCTGGTGTCTCTTCCCTCCCACACTCACTCTGTGTTGGACCTGGTGTCTTTTCCCTCCCACCCTCACTCAGTGTTGGCCCTGGTGTCCCTTTCCTCCCACCCTCACTCTGTACTGGACACTGATATCTCTTCCCTTCCATCCTCACTCTGTGATGAAACCCTCACTATATACTGGAAGCTGGTGTGTCTTCCATCCCATCCTCAATGTGAGGGAACCTGGTGCGTCTTCCTT
This sequence comes from Panulirus ornatus, assembly GCF_036320965.1. Lineage (NCBI taxonomy): Eukaryota > Metazoa > Arthropoda > Malacostraca > Decapoda > Palinuridae > Panulirus > Panulirus ornatus. Next base: position 21,350,145 of record NC_092287.1, on the reverse strand, counting down.
CTCTGTCATCTTCTAAAGAATGGCCCTTCCTCTGCTCATCCTCCTTTACGGGTCACACACCTACTGTGTCTGCGTCACGGGAAGTGAGTTTATAACACAGAGGGAAGAATGTGGTTCGTGCACAACTCATGCTTCAATTATCCAGCTGGGTCAAGCGTCTGAGTGAGCGGCAGCAGTAGTGACTCACTCCAGTTTAGGAGGACAAAAAGCAGTCTCCAGGTGCGGCTTGGCTACGTTACGTAATCTGCTTCGGGCATGTCTTAGGTATGAATTTCGGAAGCGCACGTCGTCTCATAATTCTTGTGAATATAGAAAATATACAATCGTTTTGACGCATATGATCTGTCATGTATAACTTATCAACAACATACACGTAAATACTGTTATTTAGAGTAAATAACTGTGGATAAACAAAAGTTTATTCCTTCACTTTAAAGCTACTACTTGTCTCACACGTATTATATTGAACATAAAAAAACAATTGGAGATGCGGGGCATCGATCCCCGTACCTCTCACATGCTAAGCGAGCGCTCTACCATTTGAGCTACATCCCCATGAAGATATAAGGTATCAGGAGTCCTGATCACTGGGCTATACTGGGCACCTGGCCAATTGAACCCCAGGCTATAGGTCTGTGGTCTGAAGTTGATCATGCTACATTCATCGTTTTCTTTCTACGTACCAGATATTAATTCTTTTATTATTTTCCTCAATGACGATGGTGATGGCCAATTTCAATAACATTTAGTAAGGGGTCAACAATTATCTACAGAAATGTAGAGATCAGATTCAGTGAAAACATTATGACTTCCACACAACTGCAGAATGAATGGTCTGGATCAATATTAAATTTCAACACCTACGGTTCCATGATTCATGAATATCGTCCATATCGACAGATAGGTAGTAAGATAGTAATGAGACACTTGCTGCCAATCAGGATCTACAATCCTCAACGGCTTGACAGATCTCGTCCTCTGGAGAAAGGCAACTGTCGAGACGTTGAACATTAGAATATCGTGTCTCATTACTGCCTACCTCCTCCTGGGTCTATCCTGGAAACTTAGGTTAACTTAAGCAATGATGACTCGGTCGTTCAGTTATTTATTGTACTTTGAGTGAAGAGTTGTGTTGGTGTGTATTGATTTTTGATTCTGTTAATGTATGTAGTGTGTCTTTACGTATTTTCTATCTTTTATTTGAATGATTTATTCAATCCTGTTTATGATTATATGTTAACTTGATCTTCACCCATATCTTGGCTTTGGTAATAATGTATATTCTTAATTGCATGATATGATATTTCCAACATATCAAATAACAACTCTTAGTCAACGATACTATACAGGTTCGATAGATATGACAACACTGGCGACCATCTGCTCCCTTGTTGACTCAATCTGTGTTTGTATTGCGCGATAACGACATGGCCGCGAGAAAACTTATGCACACAATCAGATCTCGTCTTGTCTAACAATTCTATCCTCATATATATATATATATATATATATATATATATATATATATATATATATATATATATATATATATATATCCACACCTTAGAGATAAACATTTCCACACCCAAAGCAGAATATCTGCACTTCATTTGTTACTGTCCCTCGAGATAAAACTCTCATCTCTTTATCCCTCATCCAGCCAGGTTTGTTGGGATCTTGGGCTGGTACGTTTTGCTGAGCTGCTGATCTCGACAATCATATTTGATGGCTGGCAGTCTTGACATTAACTGCAAATGCTGTTGTTGTTGGCGGGATCGCTTTTAGTCAGAGAGTAATTGACTTCTCATTCGTTTTAACCTTTGCCCGATACCTTATCACTTCCAGGTCATCTGTCTCCTTGGCGTTGATTACAAAACACTCACCAGCAACCGGTGTGGCTTCTGCTATGATATCATCCATGTTTACTTTTGGCGTCACCGAAACTGGACTAAATCATGTCCTTGATTAAAGACCTTGAGAATGTGTGTTTTCCAGTATCTAAGATAAGCGTGGCAGTACCGCATCTAGACAGAGTATGAACCCGTAAGAGCGATGGTATAATCTACTTGAGATATTATACAATGACTCCTAGTTTAGTATTACTTTCTTCCGTCAGGAATTTCCATTACAGATTCATTTCAGTATGGTATGGTAGTGAAGTAGCAGGATAAATACGTCAGTGTCATCTGAAGTCACACCAATGCGCATGTTTCCATTTTCTACTCGAGTCATTACTTTTTGTGGACTGATGATGTCCGCTTCCTCGCAGATGGTCTTCCTATCTCCACATGAGATCATCACTCGTGTGTGAACTCCTTGTGGAGCGGAACGAGAGCCTGTGACAACTAGCCTACGTTTGAATACCGCCTAAGAATTCTGTATCTATTTTGCTCTGATCACGAAAGCTTCAGATATGAGGTCGATCAGCCACAACCTATCATCCGTCACTGTCAATACCACTTACTGGGGAGGCAGAGGTTCTGTTGGATCCCACATGTGCTCTTTACTGGCTTTGTCACCCACACGGTTACCTATACTGTGTTCCAACCACTGGTCAGTTACAACAAAGACATCTACATTATTCAGCTTGGATATGATACAGGTGGCAAATCGGTCCACAATGTCTTGCACTAAGCCCACTGGAGGCCAGTGTGCATAACTCATAGTATGGCACATACGGAGATCAGTCAGGAGCAGGTGTTGTGTCTCCTTTGTTCCAGCTGACCGTTCAGTACGAAGTTTCCGCTTTCAAAACTGATCTCGTTTGCTTGATCCTCATGTTGCCTTGTTAGTCAAATATTGACGTTTGGATTTATTGCAGTTCATGATGGGAGTTTAGAAATGAAAGGCTTATGCCACACGCTGCCAGATGCTTCGGTGATGTCGAGAACTGCGCCAAAACATTTACCAAATTTGCTGAGAGACGAGAATTAGAGATGAGGTACAGAGAAGAGATCTAGCACTACGAAATCCATATAATCAGGTATGAGCATGGCCTTGACTATAGAAGCCTGGCATCTCTTCCCTCCCTGCCTCACTCTGAGCTGAACCCTATTGTCTCTTCCCTCCCACCCTGACACTGTACTAGAACCTGGTGTCTCTTCCCTCCCACCCTCACTCTGTGCTTGACCCTGGTGTCTCTTGCCTCCTACCTTCACACTGTGCTGGACCATGGTGACTCTTCCCTCCCACCCTCACTCTGTGTTGGACCCTGGTGTCTCTTCCCTCCCACCCTCACTCTGTGCTTGACCCTGGTGTCTCTTCCCTCCCACCCTCACTCTGTGCTGGACCCTGGTGTCTCTTCCCTCCCACCCTCAATCTGTGATGGAACCTGGTGTCTCTTCCTTCTCTGCCATCGTATAAAGAGTGGCTTATCTATCTGCTTATCCGCCATTACGGGTCACACATCTACTGTAGTTGTGTTACAGGAAGTGAGGTTAAAACACAGAGGGAAGAATGTCTTTCGGGCACAACTCTTGTTTGAACTATCCAGTCGGATTTAGGGTCTGAGCGAGCAGAAACAATAATGACTTTCGCTCCAGTTTAGTAGGACAAAAAGCCTGTCTCCAGGTGCAGGTTATATATGTGGCCTAATCTACTTCGGGTATATCTTATGTATCTATATCGGAGTCGTATATCTTCTCATATTTCATGTAATTATAGAAAATATAATATTCGTTTTGACGCCAATGATCCGTCATGTATAACTTGTTAACAACCTATATATACCGACATAGTAAATAACTTTCGATAAACAATAGTTTATTTCCTTCACTTTAAAGCTACTACTTGTCTCACATGTATTATATTGAACATAAAAAAAAAAGATTGGAGATGCGGGGCATCGATCCCCGTACCTCTCACATGCTAAGCGAGCGCTCTACCATTTGAGCTACATCCCCATGAAGATGAAGAGCATCAGGAGTCCTGACCACTGGGCTATACTGGGCACCTGGCCAATTGAACCCCAGACTACAGGTCTGTGGTCTGAATTTGATCATGTTACATTCATCTTTTGTTTTTTTCCTTCTACGTACCAGATACAAATGTTTTGGTCATGTTCCTCACTGACGATGGTGATGGCTAATTTTGATAACATTTTGGCAAAGGGTCAACCATCATCTACAGAAATGTAAAGATTAGATTCAGAGAAAAAATATGAATTCCATACAACTGTAGAATAACTGGCCTGGATATTGAATTTCAATACCTACGGTTTCATGATTCATGAATATCGTCCATATCGACAGATAGGTAGTAAGATAGTAATGAGACACTTGCTGCCAATCAGGATCTACAATCCTCAATGGTTTGACAGATCTCGTCCTCTGGAGAAAGGCAACTGTCGAGACATTGAACTGGGTCTATCCTGAAAACTTAGGCTAACTTAAGCAATGATGAAATTAAACTTACGCTAACTTAAGCAGTGATGACTCGGTCTTTCAGTTAGTTATTGTACTTTGATTGAAGAGTTCTATGTTGTGCTAGTGTGTATTGAGTCTTAACTTTTGAAATGTAATTAGTTTGACCATCATGTATTTTCTATTTCTATGTTTGAATACGCTATTTTAATCCTGTTTATGGTTATATGTTAACTATATATTGCTGTCACTTATGTTTAACCTTTATCATACCGACTTATGACTTAAGGTATCACTTCTGATCTAATTATTTTTAACAGTAACTTCACTGATGATGGTGGTTGTCATTAAAGAGTCTGATAGATAAGCATGGAAACTTCAGAGGATACACATACACACACATGTATACCAGGTAGTGATGAAGTGAGGATTTTGAAGGTTTCTTGAATGTGTTTGATGACAGATTGGCAGATGTAGGGTGGTTTGGTCGGGGTGGTGTGCGAAGTGAGAGGGGTCAGGGAGAATGGTTTGGTTAAAAGAGAAGAGGTAGTGAAAGCCTTGCGTAAGATGAAATCCGGCAAGGTGGCGGGTTTGGATTGTATTTCAGCTGAATTTATTAAGAAAGGGGAGGATTGTGTTGTTGATTGGTTGGTAAGGATATTCAGTGTATGTATGGATCATAGTGAAGATTGGCGGAATGCATGTATAGTGCCATTGTACAAAGGCAAAGGGGATAAAGGTGACTGTTCAAACTACAGAGGTATAATTTTGTTGAGTATTCCTGGGAAATTGTATGGGAGGGTACTGATTGAGAGGGTGATGACATATACAGAGCATCAGATTGGAAAGGAGCAGTGTGGTTTCAGAAGTGGTAGAGTATGTGTGGATCAAAAGTTTTCTTTGAAGAATGTGTGAGAAAAACTTAGAGAAACAGACAGATGTGTATGTGGCATTTATGGATCTGGAGAAGGCGTATGATAGGGTGGATAGAGATGCTTTGAGGAAGGACTTAAGAGTATATGGTGTGGAAGGTAAGCTGCTAGAAATATTGAAAAGTTTTTATCAAGGATGTAAGGCATGTGTCGAATAGGAAGAGAGAAGAGTAACTGGTTCCCAGTAAAAGGCGGTTTGCAGCAGGGGTGTGTGATATCTCCATGGTTGTTAATTTGTTTATGAGTGGGGTGGTTAGGGAGGTAAATGAAAGAGTCTTGGAGCGAGGGGCGACTATGCAGTCTGTGTGGGATGAGAGGGCCTGAGAAGTGAGTCAGTTGCTGTTAACTGATGATACAGCACTAGTGGCTGATTCAAGCGAGAAACTGCAGAAGTTGGTGACTGAGTTTGGTAAGGTGTGAGAGAGGAGAAAGTTGAGAGTAAATGTGAATAAGAGCAAGGTTATTAGGTTCAGCAGGGTTGAGGAACAAGTTAATTAGGATGTAAGTTTGAATGGAGAAAAAATGGAGGAAGTGAAGTGTTTTAGATATCTGGGAGTGGAATTAGCAGCGAATGGAACCATGGAAGCGGAAGTGAATAACAGGGTGGGGGATGGGAGCAAGGTTCTTTGAACAATGTAGAATGTGTGGAAAGAGAGAACGTTAATCTCTGGGGGCAAAAATAGGCATGTTTGAAGGAATAGTAGTTCCAACAATATCATATGGCTGCAAAGCGTGGGCTATAGATAGGGTTGTACGGAGGAGGGTAGATGTGTTGGAAATGAAATATTTTAGGACAATATGTGGTGTGAGGTGGTTTGATCGAGTAAGTAATGAAAGGGTAAGAGAGATGTGAGAAAATTTTAAAGCGCGGTTGAGAGAGCAGAAGAGAGGGTGTTGAAATGGTTTGGACATATGGAGAGAATGAGTGAGAAAATATTGACAAAGAGGATATGTGTCAAAGGCGTAGGGAACAAGGAAAAGCGGGAGCCCAAATCGGAAGTGGAAGGATGGAGTGAAAGAGATTTTGAGCGATCGCGGCCTGAACATACAGGAGGGTGAGAGGCGTGTAAGAAATAGAGTGAATTAGAACGACATGGTATACCGGGGTCGACATATATATATGTATATGTATATGTGCATAAAGTTTTTTGACGTGTCAGTTTCCATCTTTAAAAGTAAGTTCTACCGCGATATACCATAATTCCGACAATTTTTCACACAAGTGAAGATTGAAAGATAAACACTGATATGCAGAGCACACACACTATTCACGATAACAAGAGACCGACGACCACACCCGCGACACTCCTGCACCCCATGCACCTCTACTGGAGCCTCCTGCATCCCGAGCGCCTCTTCAGGAGTCTCCTGCATCCCTAGCGTCTTTTTAGGAGCCTCTTGCATCCTAGCGCCTCTTCAGGAACCTCCTGCATCCCTAGCGCTTCTGCAGGAGCCTCCTGGATGTTTAGTGCCTCTTCAGGAGCCTCCTGTATCCCTAGCGCTTCTGCAGGAGCCTCCTGGATCTTTAGTGCCTCTTCAGGAGCCTCCTGCATCCCTAGCGCTTCTGCAGGAGCCTCCTGAATCATTAGTGCCTCTTCAGGAGCCTCCTGCATTCCTAGCGTCTCTTTTGGAGCCTCCTGCGTCCCTAGCGCGTCTTCAGGAGCCTCTTGCATCCCTAGTGCCTTTTCAGAAGCTTTCTGCATCCCTAGCCTCTCTTCAGGAGCCTCCTGCATTCCTAGCGTCTCTTCAGGAGCCTCCTGCAGCCCAAGCACAAACGGGCAGCCGCCGCATACTCTAGGAGCTGCATTGCGGGCCAAATCCATCTCCTCCTACAGGAGCTACACGTACACTCGGCTATCATGCGCTTCTCTCACGTGCACCTGCCTCATCTGGCATTGTCACCAGCACCACAGGAACCCCTGCTAAGGCTCCGTCTAGTACTACTCGACCTACGTTACTTTACATCATCTTCGCTATAATCCGTGCACCTCCGACAACTCATTGTCCCTGGCCTATCCCACTTTAAGGACCTTGAACAAGAACGTATTTTTGATGTTGTTGAACGGGTTTCCGTAGGCCCTCCCTCAGTTACACGACCACACCACTCGCTGAAATACTCTTAGCAGTCTCCACCAAAACTCGTAAAAGACCCATGTTGACGTCAGGTGAGAGATTCGAAGGAGGAGACGTCAAGTGATCCCTCAAGGCGTTGTCACTCATCCCGTTCTTCCGCGCAGCCCCTCGCGTCGGACAACTTAGAGTCTACGGCAACGCGTTTTCTTCCATACCCGAGTTCCAATTTCTATTAGGCAGTTCGATAGTTCACGGGGTTTAAAATGAAATATTTCTGATTATGAGATAATTATATGTTTACTGGTTTGATAATTAACGACTTAGAGCGTTAATATGTGTTCGTACCACCTTCGTTTTAAGGGGTAGATAATTACCGGGTTAAATTTGGGTTATGCACACGAGAACTTGACTCAAAATAACAGGGAGAAAATAATTGTCTTCTATTTTCATAATTCCTGAACTTCTGTTTGAATTTCCTGCTTTAGTTTGACCAGCTTTATGTGATTCATAATCGTTACACTCGACTTCGGAAAGCTTAATGGAACTTTAAGTTATACGTTTAATTCTTCGGCTGCGTCAGTTTGTTTTGGGTATAATAGTGTGGTTAATAATATGATAATTGATAATGCACAAGGTAGTTGGTCAGAAAAGGGAAAAATAGCAAAACATTTCGACTAGTGTGGTCTGAACGGATCGAAGCGAGTTCGTTTCAAGTGATCCGATGTTTCGACTTCCATGATCGTACCTGCTTCACAACCCACTGAGCTGATCAGTCATTTGGTCAGGGATTCCCAGTGTGTGTGCGGTCGTGCTATCTCGCCAGTTGTGATCTCTGTGACGATTCATGTGTGATAATAACCTTTCGAGAAAAGTGGCCGTGATCAGTGCTAAGTCTACGTCATAGATCTGTCTAATACCTTAAGAACACCGAATACATGACACTGTCTCGGTGACGGGGGTGATGTCAACCTGGAGTTGTGTTCAATTTGTCGTCGCTGACCCGCTGGTGGCATGATGGCGCCAGATAACCACAACGGTGGCGACCTGGAACCATTACGAGGCAACACCATGGCCAGTGAGAGGGGAGGGTTCAGGGGGTACATCGTCCCTAGGCCTGAGGGTCCAAATGGCGGACCGGGAATTTCCTGGGATCCCAGAAAATGTTTACATATATTGAAGACTAGCATTCCACCTCTCTCTCATCTTCCATACCCTTTGTGGCCTTACAGCACATGGCATAAAACTGTAGTGGATAAAAAAGTGTATGATTAATGGAGAAGAGAATGTGGGACCCGAAAGACACTTTGTGCCCCCTGATAAAAATTCCCCTCGGGGGCCCTGGCCAACACCATACAAGGAGGAGACTAATGGTAAGAAATATACTTAATGGCGTTTTGTTGAGAATGATTTGAATACGACTTTAGGGTATGATTAGCGTGATATTTTGAAAAATTAGGTCGAACTATCATACTCTAAGGGCCGTATCTTCGTGAACCACGAGTTAACAATTTCCAGGGATGTTTTTTTGATTTTCTTTTTCATATTGTGGATTTCAGAATCTATGTTGAGTAGATTGGTAAGATTTTGTTTAGATTCAGGAGTTAGGTGGCGGTTTTGAAAATTCTGATGTGTTTATCATCATAACTTTAGCGCCAATCCAGGACGCTTCACGTTTTACATTCATAACTAAAACTGTGTAACACAATTTTCGTTCCTGGGTATTAAGTGTTATTTCCTATTAAGTGTTATTTCCTATTAAGTGTTATTTCCTATTAAGTGTTATTTCCTATTGTGTTATTTTCCTATTAAGTGTTATTTCCTATTAAGTGTTATTTCCTATTAAGTGTTATTTCCTATTGTGTTATTTTCCTATTAAGTGTTATTTCCTATTAAGTGTTATTTCCTATGCGTAAAAAGTAGAGAAAAAGTTTATTATTCCCTTCAAATTATCCTATTTCCAATTGGACAACGGGCGAATTTGCCCATTTTTATTGACATTATGTCAGAAAAACAACAACATATGAATCAAAATTAACATGTGTTTACACAAATGTTAAACAAATTAACATGTATTTACACTAATGTTAAACAAATTAACATGTATTTACACTAATGTTAAACAAATTAACATGTATTTACACTAATGTTAAACAAATTAACATGTATTTACACTAATGTTAAACAAATTAACATGTATTTACACAAATGTTAAACAAATTAACATGTATTTACACTAATGTTAAACAAAAGGTTTAGAAGTGAGTAGTTTTTCGAGACTGACGGTTGTACTGTAAATCACTTTCATGAATCAGACCCCAAATATTATTTCCCATCATGTTCTCGATATATGTTCCTTGGTGGCGGTGTTCAAAGTCCAGTACATCCTGGTGGAAGCGCTCACCTTGTTCCACCAAATACGCTCCCATGTTCTTCTTGAATTCATCAAGATGAGCGTCAAGGGTATGGACTTTGAGGGGCATCCTGCAGCCCATTTTGCTATAGTTCTTCACCATAGTCTCAACCAGCTCCATATAGTTTTCGGGCTTGCAATCACCCGGAAAGCTTCGAAACCACTACGACAAAGCTGTACCAAGCTGCTTTCTCCTTCCTAGTGCGTTTCTTAGGGAATTCCTTGCACTCCGGGATCTTCTTCATCTCTGGTCCGACGAAGACATCGGCTTTGACCTTTGCCTCAGACAGCTTAGGTTTATGTGCAGTGGTGGCACCAACACCTTCCGGTGGTCCACCAGTGGCTTTCACTTGACGATGTTCATCCCCTCAGAGAATTCGGTCAGCTGTGGCCAGAATTTGTTTTGATCCCCGACAGGCATGGCGAGATATGCCTGGTAGGCCTCGCACATCTTAGCAGACGCTGTCACGAATGCTTTTTCGCTCGTTTTGATACATTGGCCTGAGACGTAGCAAAATGCGTCTGCTGGATGCTTGTGCATATTTCTTCCAATGGACAAGATACTAAACTTCACATTTGAAATATCTGGTTGATTGTATGTATGAGAAGTTGCAAGATCATGTTTTCTTGCAAGCATCTTTGTAAGGTAAAGCTCACTGTGTACATAAGTTTTCAAGAGAATACGTAGGTGGTTTATGAAACATTTTTGTGATGCACATAGAATCTTAAATCCAGTGAAGATAATGAATCATAGGATGCAGTGCAAGGGAAATACACTATATTTCAAATATATATTTTCCATAGTAATGTGAATAGAGAGATTTTATAGTATTTACCGTTTATAGAGGTACTTTATCATGGCTGTCATGATAATAATTTCATATGGAAATTATGTTTTCATTATATGACATCATATTTGTATTACTTGTTTCTTTTATAGCCGGCAATTATATTTCTTTTAAAAAGACTTGTCATGACGCACGGGATCAGTAGATGTCACGGTAGACACTAGATGTTTCACACTTGAGTATCATTGGAAATGAAAGAAAAATTAAAGTCCAAATCGGGGAGCAAGTTCTTCGTCCTGGGTTAAGGAATAGGACGAGAGATTGATGAAGTTCTTATCTGGGTTGGATACTTTCGCCCGTAAACTGTTGTCAAAGATCTTGTCTATTTTCCATTACTGATGGTTCTTCTTTCGGATGATCTGGTTTCTTGCGCGTCTTCTTGCTTCACTCATACGACTGGCAGCAACGACAGGGCCATGATGGATGGAGGGGGACTTCTCTTCCAGCATTTCTGAGGTTGTAGAAAGTCTGGTCGGAGTCAAGTTTTGCATCGTCTATGTGTTGTAGAAGGATTTCATGTTCTGTTCTGCTAAATGGAGTTTGTTCCAGTTTATGGAGGGCAGCTAGGATTAATGTGCGGGGTATCATTTTGTTCCTAAGGCATTCTTGTAGGAATTTATGCTGTAATTTCTTCGTGTCGGAAGAAAGGTAGGCATGACGGGACTTACTAAATATATTCATGATATTTCTGGGTATCTTCAGGGAAGGTAAGACATGGCGTTAGTAAACATAATCCAGGATTATGCCCATTGTCGTCTCTACTGGTACATTTGTGAAGAAAGACTTCGCATCTAGGGAAGCTGTGATGCCTTGTGGTTCTTTATTTCTGAGGATGTCGATAAACTCTTCAGTCAATCGTAGGGAACAAGAAGTAGGGATGTATGGTGAGCTCAATTGGTTTTAGCTTCTTTGTTAACCTGTAGGTAGGTGAGGGGACCTGGGAGACGATCGGCCTTAGAGAATTTCCCTGTTTGTGTGTTTTGAAGTTTCCGTAGAAATATCCTGGTTCGAAGTCACCATTTAGAAAATCAAACTTGACGTCATTCTTCACAGCATATGTAGCAGTAATTAATGAGTTAAGTCGCTTTTTGAGTCGATCTGTGTATGGGGTTTCTTGAAATCTGGTGAAATGTTGTAGGATCTTGCAGCAAGATCTCACATTTCTCAAAGTAATCTTTTTGGTTAAGGATGAAAGTTATTTTTCTCCCGAGGACGACATCTGTCAAACCATTGAGGATTGTAGATCCTGATTGGCAGCAAGTGTCTCATTACTATCTTACTACCTATCTGTCGATATGGACGATATTCATGAGTCATGGAAACGTAGATGTTGAAATTTGATATCCAGGCCAATTATTCTACAGTTGTATGGAATTTATGTATTTTCACTGAATCTAACCTTTATATTTCTGTAGATGATTGTTGACCCTTTACCAAATGTTATTAAGATTGGCCATCAAAATCGTCAGAGGATCATATCAACCAAAAAATTAGTATGTGGTACTTAGAAAAAAACGATAAACGTAACATGATCATATTCAGACTACAGACCTGTGGTGTAGGGTTCAATTGGCCAGGTGCCCAGTATAGCCCAGTGGTCAGGACTCCTGATACTCTATATCTTCATGGGGATGTAGCTCAAATGGTAGAGCGCTCGCTTAGCATGTGAGAGGTACGGGGATCGATGCCCCGCATCTCCAACCTTTGTTATATGTTCAATATAATCCGTGTGAGACAAGTAGTAGCTTTACAGTGAAAGAAATAAACTTTTGTTTATCGAAAGTTATTTAGTCTAAATGTCAGTTTATACGTATATGTTGTTGGTAAGTTATACATGACAGATCATATACGTCAAAACGATTGTATATTTTCTATAATTACAAGAAGTATGAGAAAACATACGACTCCGTTATCCATATATAAATAATATGCCCGAAGCAGATTACGTAACGTAGCCAAGCCGCACCTGGAGACTGCTTTTTGTCCTCCTAAACTGGAGTGAGTCACTACTGCTGCCGCTCACTCAGACGCTTGACCCAGCTGGATAATTGAAGCATGAGTTGTGCACGAACCACATTCTTCCCTCTGTGTTATAAACTCACTTCCCATGACGCAGACACAGTAGGTGTGTGACCCGTAAAGGAGGATGAGCAGAGGAAGGGCCATTCTTTAGAAGATGACAGAGAAGGAAGACACACCAGGTTCCCTCACATTGAGGATGGGAGGGAAGACACACCAGCTTCCACTATATAGTGAGGGTTTCATCACAGAGTGAGGAAGGGAGGGAAGAGATATCAGTGTTTAGTACAGAGTGAGGGTGGGAAGGAAGAGACGCCAGGAGCCAACACTGAGTGAGGGTGGGAGGGAAAAGACACCAGGGGCCAACACAGAGTGAGGGTGGGAGGGAAGAGACACCAGTGTCCAGTACAGAGTGAGGGTGGGAGGGAAGAGACACCAGGGTCCAGCACAGAGTGAGGGTGGGAGGGAAAAGACACCAGGGTCCAACACTGAGTGAAGGTTGGAGGGAAGAGACACCAGGGTCCAGCACAGAGTGAGGGTGGGAGGGAAGAGACACCAGGGTCCAGCACAGAGTGAGGGTGGGAGGGAAGAGACACCAGGGTCCAGCACAGAGTGAGGGTGGGAGGGAAAAGACACCAGGGTCCAACACTGAGTGAAGGTTGGAGGGAAAAGACACCAGGGGCCAACACAGAGTGAGGGTGGGAGGGAAGAGACACCAGGGTCCAGCACAGAGTGAGGGTGGGAGGGAAGAGACACCAGGGTCCAGCACAGAGTGAGGGTGGGAGGGAAGAGATGCCAGGGTCCAGCACAGAGTGAGGGTGGGAGGGAAGAGATGCCAGGGTCCAGCACAGAGTGAGGGTGGGAGGGAAGAGACACCAGGGTCCAGCAAAGAGTGAGCGATGTAGGGAAGAGAGATCAGGGTCCACCGCAGAGTGGGGGTAGGAGGTAAAATATATACACACAAAGATAGACAGACACTTCATCAATCTACTGCAAGCTTGAAAATGCAATGAAAAAGATCACACGTTATATCATAGTACAATCAGCTTAAAACATACTTCGCATAACAAACAAATGAGGAAGAGATTACAACTGAGCGCGTGATCAAATAATGTCCGTCCTTACCACAAGGAAATGAAACACAATAAGTTCCCAAGTGCAATTTCGTGTAATGATCACATCATCAGGGGAGATAAAGGAAAGAAATATAACAGTCAGTTGATTTACAACGAAGAGACGTAGCTAGGACGCCGTTTAAACAAGTGACTACCCGAATAGAGGTCGGGTGCGTTCGAGTCTGGCAACATAGTATCATACATTTATCTTGTGGACAAGAGAGGGAACTGTTTACTAATTTCATCAACAATAAAACTATCCAATTTGTATAGACCTTCATCAATATTAAAGTTACAATTCTTTGTGTATTTAATAATAAAAGATTCAGTGATATTTCACGCGGTAGAAGATTTTGTGTTGATAACTGAAATGGCACTACTCCAGTCAATACAATGATCATAATTTTCAACATGATTAAGCACCAATCCATCTAGGCCCAGCACTATCAGCTATGTCTAGTCATAACCCTTGTAAGGGAGTGTGTTTAAGGAGGGTCAGGTGGCGGGAGTTGACCTGGGTAGCTGGATGTGTCATGAATTACTTTTTTTGTATTCGGGTTTTGTCAGTTCTCTCACAATGATTTTGTTGATGCTAGGAGGGGCTTTAAAACTGCCTAAGGACAAATCAAAGTTCTTAGTATTGGCAGATTCAATGACGTTGCGTGTGGCATAATCAGTAGAGGGTATAAAATAACGAGATTTTCAAGATCTATGAGGTGATCATTTTCATGACAATGTTTAGCGATCACATTTTTGTGGTCATCCTTCGTACTGAATGTCGCTGACAATAAAACCTCTCCGTTATAATCTTACCAGTCTGGCCTACATAAATATATTTACATGCCTTGCATTTAACGGCGTAAACACTCCCAAATGATACATGATTTGGCTTAATATCTACTAAGGTCTTGCTGATGGTGTTGTTGTACCGGAAAGCAACATTACAAGTACTGTTTTTTAGAACAAGTCTTGAATTAGCTAAGTTGGGAGAATAGGGCAACTCTAAGCTGTTAGACGTATCCTTATTTGATGATACATCGCTGGTGGCTGATTCGGGTGAGAAACTGAAGAAGTTGGTGACTGAGTTTGGTAAAGTGTGTGAAAGAAGAGAGTTACGAGTAAATGTGAATAAGAGGAAGGTTATTAGGTTCAGTAGGGTTGAGGGACAAGTTAACTGGGAAACAAGTTTGAATGGAAAAAAACTGGAGGAATTGAAGTGTTTTAGATATCTGGGGGTGGACCTACCAGCGGATGGGACCATGGAAGCGGAAGTGAGTCACAGGGTGGGGGAGGGGGCGAAGGTTCTGGGAGTGTTGAAGAATGTGTGGAAGGCAAGAACGTTATCTCGGAGAGCAAAAATGGGTCTGTTTGAAAGAATAGTGGTTCCAACAATGTTATATGGTTGCGAGGTATGGGCTATAGATAGCGTTGTGCGGGGGAGGGTGGATGTGTTGGAAATGAAATGTTTGAGGACGATATGTGGTGTAAGGTGGTTTGATCGAATAAGTAATGAAAGGGTAAGAGAGATGTGTGGTGATAAAGAGTGTGGTGGAGAGAGCAGAAGAGGGTGTATTGAAATGGTTTGGTCTCATGGAGAGAATGAGTGAGGAAAGATTGACAAAGAGGATATATGTGTCAGAGGTAGAGGGAACGAGAAGTGGGAGACCAAATTGGAGGTGGAAGGATGGAGTGAAAAAGACTTTGAGCCTGAACATACAGGAGGGTGAAAGGCGTGCAAGGAATAGAGTGAATTGGAACGATGTGGTATACCAGGGTCGACGTACTGTCAATGGATTGAACCTGGGCATGTGAAGCGCCTGGGGTAAACCATGGAAAGTTTTTTGGGACCTGAATGTGGAAAAGGAGCTGTGGTTACGGTGCATTACACATGACAGTCAGAGACTGAGTGTGAACGAATGTGGCCTTTGTTGTCTTTTCTTAGCGCTACCTCGCGCGCGCGCGGAGGGAGGGGGGTGCCATTTCATGTGTGGCGGAGTGGCAACGTAATGGATGAAGGCAGCAAATGTGGATGTGTACATGTGTATATATGTATATGGCTGTGTATGTATATGTATGTATACGTTGAGATGTATAGGTACGTATTTGTGCGTGTGTGGGCGTTTATGTATATACATGTGTATGTGGATGGGTTGGGCCATTCTCTCGTCTGCTTCCTTGCGTTACCTCGCAAACGCGGGAGACAGCGACTAAGTATAATAGATAGAAAAAAAATGTGTGTGTGTGTGTGTGTGTGTGTGTGTGTGTGTGTGTGTGTGGCATGAGAAAGGTGGGAGGTGGGCAGATATGGAAGGGTAGTGAGTGGTGGGAAGAAGTGAAGTTGTTAGTGAAAGAGAAAAGAGAGGCGTTTGGACTATACTTGCTGTGAAATAGTGCAAATGACTTGGAGATGTATGAAAGAAAGCTGCAGGAGGTCAAGAGGAAGGTGCAAGGGTTGAAAAACAGGGCAAATGAGAGTTGGGGTGAGAGAGTATCATTAATCTTTAGGAAGAATAAAAAGATGCTTTGGAATGAGGTAAATATCGCGCGTAAGACAAGAGAACGAATGAGAATAATGGTGAAGGGGGCAAGGGGGATGTAATAACAGTTAGTGAAGAAGTGAAAATGGGATGGCGTCAGTATTTTGAAGATCTCTTGAGTGTATTTGACGAGAGAGTGGCAGATGTAGGTTTTTTTTTTTTTTCGGTCGGGATGGTGTGCGAAGTGAGAGGGTCAAGGAGAATAGTTTTGTTAAGAGAGTGGAGGCAGTGAAAGCTTTGCGGAAGATGGAATCCGACAAGGCGGCGGTTTGGGTGGTATTGCAGTAGAATCTATTAAGAAAGGGGGTGACTGTGTTGTAGATTGGTTAGTAAGGATATTCAATATATGTATGGCTCAAGGTGAAGTGCCTGAGGATTGGAGGAATGCATGCATAGTGCCATTGTACAAAGGCAAAGGGGATAAAGGTGAGTGTTCAAACTACAGAGGCATAAGTTTGTTGAGTATTCCTTGGAAATTATATGGGAGGGTATTGACTGAGAGGGTGAAGGCATGTACAGAGCATCAGATTGAGGAAGAGCAGTGTGGTTTCAGAAGTGGTTGAGGATGTGTGGATCTGGTGTTTGCTTTGAAGAATGTATGTGAGAAATACTTAGAAAAACAAATGGATTTGAATGTAGCATTTATGGATCGGGAGAAGGCACATTATAGGGTTGATAGAGATTGCTGTGTTGAAAGTCTTAGACTATATGATGAGGGTTGAAAGATGCTAGAAACAGTGGGAAGTTTTCATCAGACATTTTCCTTTATCACCACTGGGGAGAATCGCAACGGCAGCGCCATCTGCGCTTTCAGTGGCAGAATTGCGAGAACCATCAGTACAGATGCACTGTGTTGTGTTATTTTCAGTGTGGAGTTTCGATACTGCTTTTGGCAGAGTGTTAAAGGTGAAGATCTGCAATTACATGATCAAGTGTATAAGTAGGAGTAGTGATATCAAAGGAAGTTATCTACCAGGAAGGCAGGAAATTCTAGTGCTTCCTAATCTTATACAATTTTGTACACCAAACATTGTCATATGGTTGGTTGGTATTTGGAACCATTTAGATTCACTTGAGCCATGGTATATATAGTTTAACAATTCTTTAGAGACAACACTATCTGGATCACCACGCAGAAGTTGCATTCCTAAGATCGATTTCAAGTATTCTGTCTTCAAAGCTGGGAATACTAAGTTCTTTCTGCATGTTGAGTACTTTAGCGGACTTTGGGCAGGCAAGGACGATTCTTAAGGCTTCCTTTTGCATTTTTTTCAATTCTATTGATACATCTGCTGTTTTGTAAGACTAAAACTGGTGTGTTGTAATCTTTAAGGGACCTAATATAAGCTAAGTATATCATTTTAACAATTTTGATATTTGCACCATGATTAGGGTTGTACCCTGCAACATCTCTAAAAGCACCAAGTCTATCCATACATTCTCGACCTAGTTTGCAGACACCAGTTGTAGTACATGAGACTGAGGTACCAAGATATCTTAAGGAGGAGGCATAGTCAATCGGTTTTCCATCAGTTTCCACTTTGGATGATCCGCTCCTACCGCTACCAAATCGTTTATTGAAGACCTTGGCTTTATCTGCAGGAATGATAAAGCCAAGGCTTTCACAGACTAAGTGTATGCAGTTAAGAACGGTTTGCATTTCACGGTATGTTTTGGTATGGACAAGAATATCATCAGCGTACTAGTAGTGATATTTCTGGGACACTGTGGAATCAATTTCAGTAATGCACTGATTAGTACATTGAACAAAGTGGGGCAAAGTACTCCACCTTGAGGAGTGCCAAGTATCATGTCTTTAATGTCACTTTTGTAACCCTGAAGCAGCACAGTTGACAGAAATTTCTCTCAGAGAGATAGCCTAGTCACCTTGCAAGAGCCGGCCATCTATAACCATTTTTGCTAACCGTTGTACCTCTGCCATAGGGCAATAGCAGTTACAGACTAGCCTGACTAGCATCCTGTATGTGTAAAATGCTAAAAAAAAAAGGGGGCAATTTTGAATAGGTTGCTGCACCTCTTGGGTGATGATATTCCCAGCAATTTGCACGATTTCATTGAGGGTAAAGATACTTGCTCGTCTAATCTTGATGATGCCTACAAGGTTTTTGTACACCTTCAGAATGCCTTTTGGCAAATATTTAGATGCTGTTATGTGAATAGGCAAACCTAGGTGTGTGTGTGGCAGGGCGTTATAATAGATCTCCCATTATCTCAGTGGGAGATGCGCCAAGGTCAGGTGCCATTGAAGATCGTCTGTAACTAGAAATTTTGAATCAGGAACTCCTCAAGGAGGGATCCCAGGTCCAACTTTATTTTGTCTATAATGAATAAGATTGCAAATGTTGGGTATCGTAGTAGAGTCACGCCAATAATTCATGTTGATGCCACATAATTACAATCACGTGCGGAGATGAAGATACAAGAGGCAATGAATACTCTCTGTGATAATGGTACGAGGCCAAATATGACTGCGGATAGTCTAACAAAAGGTGCAACTACTAAAAATAAAATTGATGTCCCATGTCACTTATTTATGAGACATAAGAATATTGATCAAGTGTGAACACTGCCTGACACTGCCTGACACAGGGCATCTTAACAAACACATGTTAACACTTCTGTCTGTTCAGCATTATTAAGTACATATACTGCATAGCTGTATATCTGGTGGTGTCGTACTCCATCTGCCTGTCCCTGGTTTCAGATTGTAGCACGCGTAGCAACCTTGTAGCAAGCAAACCTTGTAGATTCTTGACGGTAATATGGAATAAGTTCTTTTTTATCGATAGAAACTTGATGTACAGAGAGTGTGGAGGGTTAAGTATAGATCTGTAGACCAGATATTTAGCTGCATCCTGTTTTTCGCTTTGTTGTTATTTTGTCTAGTGGATCCACACTCTGATTATTTGGCAATTTGAGTGAGAGGAATGGGTACCCTGGTGTGTTGGCCTGCCCACACAACTCGTACATCACAGTAAAAAAAAAAAAAATAAAAGTTCATCAGAATTAATGAAATGAAATTTTACTTTTAAAGATTTTTTTTACCTTTTCCTCGTCACTGTGTCCTACAGTGGATGTATTCCTGATTCTACGAGGCTGAAGTTAATCCTTGTATTATGCCTCACACCTGATAAACTTCGCTCTGGCTTATTACATTTAACCATTAGTCTCTTTGGGTTGTTAGTGAACGACGTGTTGGTGCTGTAGAGCAGCGCCCTGGTCATAGCAGCGTCGAACACCTGATGGCGTTTATGAACGAACGCACAAAGACTGATTGATCATAAGTCAACATAGGCTGGCGCATGGGCTCGAATCCTAGTGTGTGAAGTTAGCTCACACCTAACTTAGGTTTTCATCCTCCACTTGACGGTAGTCCATAACTGGATATCTGGATTAGGATGGTGTGTGTGTGTGTGTGTGTGTGTGTGTGTGTGTGAAGATATGGTACACATAGGAAGGAGGTTAAGAGACGGGACAACACAAGTGTAATACTCTCTCTGTATAATCACACAACCATACACACCTCTTAATCTCCCACCACGTTAGGATTACTTCTAAATGATATCTGAAGAATAACGACGCTATCTTATCGTAAATTGGATAAGGTAGCGCCTGTTTTTCACTGAGACTATGTAAGCTCATGGTTACATACGTGCTTATTAAGCCTCCTGTTGCTAATAATGTACATGTCTTTGGCTGGGTCATTCCTCATTTGCCGCTTCTAGTACGTACTGGAGTGTCCTGCAACACAAAGATTTAGTTAGGGAATAGAAAAATGCGTTTAGGTAGACTACACTTATATGAGACATCCCATTTTGATTCATATCTTCTCTTTTTTTTTCTCTCAATTAGCGTTCAGCGTATCGGGCCAAGAAACAGGAGTGACACGAGTCGCGTCAATCCTGATATCAGGGAGCCAAAAGAGGAGTGAAGATGTTGCTGTGAGCACAGAGACAGCAGCGGCAAGTCAGTCTTGAGGCACTGTTTGTAAGTTGAGACAGTTCATCTCTTGTCCAATATGTGTGCATGAAAGGCCTTGAGAAGTGATTGCTCTCACAAGAAATGTGTGCATGGATTCTTGTTTAGAAAAGCAGGGCCGTAATTGAATTGTAGAGAGAATTAGGGAAGGGAAAAGGAAAAGACAAGGAGAAGTATTTACGAATTTTGGGAAAGTAAAGAAAAAACTGTCTTTTGAAATGTGCCAGGTCATAGTTACTGAGAAAGACATGGAAAGGTAGAGAGTTCCAAAGCTTGGACGTTTAGGGGAAGAAGTAGTTATCAAAATGGCCCACCCTTGAGTTGCTGATGGCCACTCAATAATCTTGTGATGCAGCAGCTTGCCGAGTATTGCGTGGTCTAGCCAGCTCTCGGGAGCAAAAACCAAAGTGATGCTTACAGAAGAGGGAAAATGAACCAACATTGTGGCGTAGGGCAAGGTGGTCAAGTTTGGAAGTTAGCCTGGGACTTTTTATTAGGCGGATCGCTTTCGACGCAACTCTGTCATGTAAGGATACAGAGCTAGAACCAGCCCCAAATGTGAGAGCAATATTCCATACAAGGACAAATCAATCCCATGTATAAACGGAGCAACTGTTAAGTAGAGAAGTTGCGACATCTAAATAGGACACCCAGTTTCTTAGAGACAGACTTAGTTATTCTTGTAATGTTGGGTTTTCAAGAAAGAGTGGATGTTACAGTGATACCAAGTATGTTCATTGAGTCAAAAGGTGGAATTACAGAACCGTCGAAGGATAGACGAGAGTTGTGATGAGTTTTCGATAGAGAGATGGGTAGAGACTGGGTTTTGGAGGCATTAAACTTAACAAGATTGTGTGTTCCCCACTGAGATATCCTGTCCAAGTCTGAATCTATTGAAGAAGCTGTGTCAAGACGAGATGAAGTTCGAGTGAGAGAAGATGGAGCAGAATTGAAGGATGTGGATGAATGCAGTGTTGAGTCGTCAGCGTTTGAGTGCACTGGATTATTTGTAGAGGAGAGGAAATCGTTGGAAAAAAGGAGAAAAAGTGTAGGGGACAGGACAGGTTCTTGAGGGACACCGCTGTTGATGAAGAAAAGGGAGGAGGCTGATCCATCAACATCAGAGCAAAGGGAGGGAGGGAAGCCAAAAGAGGGGATCTTAGAGATGAGACCCCAGTGCCACACCCTGTCAAAAGCCTTAGATTTATTAAGAGGAACTATACTTGTCTACCCTGAATCTTTCAGGGATGATGACCAGACATTAGTAAGATGGGAAAGATCTCACCTTACGGAAGCCATGCAGGTGATCAGAGAGAAGACTGTGATTTCCGAGGTGTCTGAGTGTATGGGAATTGAGGAGGGATTCAAAGACTTTGTAAATGGTAGATGTCCAAGCAATAGGACGATAGTTAGAAGGGTCAGAACGGTCACTCTTCTTAGGGATAGGATGTATCAATGTATGCTTCCAAGGAGAGGGAAAAGCAATGGGCTTTAAACAGAAACGGAACAGACGAGCAAGCACAGGATGCAAGTTCAGAGGCACACTCTTTCAGTGCACGGGGATGGATGCATTAGAACCATAAGCCTTGCTTGTGTTCAGAGAAAGAAACGATTTCGGACAGTCCGAAAAGAGATTACGGGAAGCGATATAGGATTAGTAAGAGGAGCATCAGGGGGTGAAGGAGTGTTAGAGTCATCCAAGATGGAGTTAGAGGAGAAACAGGAACCAAAGAGAGTTGCTTTGTCTGCGGTAGAGACAGCTATAGTACTGTCAGAGCGGAAACGTGAAGGGAAGGTAGAGCGGCAGAAGTTGTTAGAGATACCCTTAGCTAAAGACCAAAAAGATGTATCAGTGAATGACGAGGAGAGGTTATGGCACTTCCTTTTGATAAAGGAACGCTTCGCCTCACGGATAACGAGCTTGCAGCGATCACGGGCAGTGGTAAAGTTGAATGGGAGTCAGAAGAAGGAGAGTTTTTCCAAGCCGGATATGGCTGATCCCTTGCCTGAATGGCCTCAAAACAGAAACGGTTGAACTAGTGAATCGGATAAAGAGGTCGTCTTGGAGAAGAGGGGATACATTCTTCCATTCCCGCAAGAATAACTTCTGCTATACAGAAGCATTACCACATAAGAAACAGTAATTTACCCAAGGAAAGTCAGAAAGAAGTTAAGTAAGTTATTCCAGTCAACTTTGTGAGGTGCCAAAATTTACATTTAGAAGGGGTTAGTGAAGGGGGAGGTTCCGTTAGAATAGATACATTTATGAGAGTGTGATCAGTTGATCCAATTGGGGGCGAGATTGTGTATTTACAGCGGCATGGACTAGAGGTGAAAAACAAATCCAGAATAATAGGAGAGTGGTCACAGCGGTCAGGAACATGAGTAAGGTGGGAGATAATTTGCTTTAAACCATTGAGAATGGAGAACGCTAAGGCTTCAATCCCTCCACCATCCGTATGGGAGGAATTCAACCATTCCCTATGGTGAACGTTGACATCCCCGAGGTAGAGGATCTCGCCTTGCGGGTGTGACGATGTCACTGTCTCATGGCAGGAATTGAGACAATCGAAGAAGGATATAAAATTTGTAGAATTAGGAGAGCAATAGGCGAAACAGAGGGAAAAATGTGGAAGTAGGGAGAGAGACCTTGCGCCACATAACATCAGAGTTTGGAGACTCAGGATCCTTGAGGCGTGCAACAGGTGTGTTTATGTTGGAATAAGAGCAAACACCACCTTTGTAGCGGAATCATGAGTGGAGGTTATGGTTAGATATTAAAAAGGGACTAGTGAGAACATCATAAGAACAACTGTATCTCAGAGAGAAGTTAGCTTTACGAAAGGCACTAGAGAGATGGGAGTTCAACTGAGGCTAGGTCACTAAAAAGAGACCACGAAATATGCAGGTAAATACCATTATATAATACGCAATCATTTTTCAGTACTCTTGAATTTTTGGACATCATCACCTGACGTCTATAGGATGACATTATGTCGTTAAGCATATGTGCTGTGTGAGCTTACAGCAGAGCAGCGATTCGTGGATGTTATCGATATCTTGAGAAAGTAACCAAAAGCTATCAGGTCTACGTATGACCACATTATCCCCAGAGCTTCGTAAAACTGTCCTGCCTTTATCACTCTCTTGATCTGAAAGAGTGTATCTCGCTCCTACCTTCTCTCCTTCCTCTCCAACTGAGTAATCTATCCCTCGCCACAGCACATCCCCTTCTTTATAAAGCCGCTGTGGTCATAACACAGCTATTGCGTGTGTAACATAGAAAACAAGAGGACGGATCGTACACAACCCTTGCTTGTATTATGAATGAGCAGTAATGAGCAGCGTCTTCTTTGACATTCACATATATTTACTTGACTCGGTGATATGATAACAAATATAAAGTTAGTTTTAATGTTTTATATGTTAAGTGAGTACTTTGTGAATACCGTGGCAAATGTTCGCTGTTTCCCGCACTGGTAGGGTAGCGCTATGAGCAGACAAAAGCCACATTTCCTCACATGAGTCTCGTGAAACATATGATTTACTCACAAGCACATAAGAATATAGTATTCCTTAAAAGTTGCAGTAAATGATAGGTTATAGTGAAAAACTTCACATAATTCAATGTATGATCAACCTAGAAAATTGAGTGGGAGACAAAAGAAAAACAGTTGGAGATGCGGGGCATCGATCCCCGTACCTCTCACATGCTAAGCGAGCGCTCTACCATTTGAGCTACATCCCCGTGATGGTAAGAGGTACCAGAAGCCCTACCTGTTGTGCTATACTTGATACACCGACCTAGCGAGCCCAGGTCCAACAGGTCTTAGATGCAACCACTCACAGAAAACGATATCATTTCACTATCAAAGAAAATGGTAGTAATTGAACGGGAACTTAATATATATTTTCTTCCCATGTGAAAGTTAAGAGGAGAAAAAGAATAATGTGGAACTTGTTACTATTTTCAGTTTGAATCATGATTATACTTGTCCTCGTATATTCCAAATGTTGCTCTAAGACTCTGTTTTAGTAAGTATTTTCCTTAATCAAAACGTATTACCTTAAGAGTATCTATGGTTACAATTTATCTTCATAGGTATGAAGGCCAAGACTCTTATCAAGAAGGACGATATATTCAGAGAGAATTGTATGGTCTTGGAGTTATCCTATATACCTGCTGATGGTCCCCATTAATTTTCGATGGTGGTAAATTACAATTTGACGAAGGATGGGCTTAATAACCCTTGCAGTCAATAGGACTTAACCACAAATAACCAACCAATTAGCCTCTCGTATCTTTTACATTAAGATAATATATATAATATATATATATATATATATATATATATATATATATATATATAAAAGAATTGCTTTCAGTACGCTATGTCGATTTGCGTTATAACCGAAATTTTGTAATCAGTGCAGGTCGTTCTTGAATGTCTAGGAAAGCTCGAATATACAACCAGTGTCTGCAGGTCGCCCTTGAATGTCTAGGAAAGCTCCAATATAGCACCAGGTAGCCCTCGAATGTCAAGGAAAACCCCGGTGTAGCTCCAGTGACTCCAGGTCACCCTTGAATGTTTAGGAAAGCCCTGGCATAGCACTGGATACTACAAGTCGACTTTGAGTGTCTGGGAATACCTCGGTATTGCACCAGTTCCTGCAGGTCACCCTTGAGTGTCTACGATAGCCTTTATTGGAGGTCGCCCTTGGATCTCTAGGAAAGTCCCGTTGTGGTACCAAGCAGGTGGCCCTTGAATTTCAAGGAAATCCCCGTATAGCACCAATTACCACAGTCTTAGATCATTATGACAACATCAGCTTTGTTCTAGAGAACAAAGAAATTTGGGTGGATTTTCCTCTTGAACTGCAAGATGTCATTTGACACCGTACTACACAGGAGGTTTGTGAAGAAGCTTAATCTACTACAGTAAGGAATAAGTGGGAGACTCCTTCCACGTACGCAGGATGAATGTAAACAAACAAAAGACGCCCGTATAAGGAGCCATCTCGAAATAGGTTCAAGTCACCAGTGGCGTCCCACAGGCAAGGTCCTTGGACTACTTTTTTTTTTGTATATATATAATGGATGTAAGTACATGATTCGCCATAAGGTCTGAACTTACACTTGAATATGTTTGCGGATGACAAGGATTGCATCGTCTTACGAGGGACTTCCATGAACTCTGAAGTTGGATTGATACCTTGTTGATGATATTCAACCCTATCAAACGCAAAGTAAGATGGTCACTCTAAAATGTTATCAAGCAGGAAATAAACATGCAGGAATCTGTATGTGAGAGTCTCGGGAGCCAACATTATACCTAATACGTTACTTGAGTGTCATCTTAGGAGAGTTGTAAATAAGACAAACTTCTGTTGGCAAATACTATAATTGTACTAAGATACATAAACGAAAAGGTATTCAGCAAAGTGTTCACATCTTACTGTAGGCTAAAGCTAGTCTATGCTTCGGTCACCGTACTTAGAAATATAAGAATGCGAAGGTTTACATGAGGATATCAAAGATAGCGCCAGAATTAAGTGATCTAAACTAAAGCAAGAGGTTAGAGGACATAAAATTGTCCTGCATGGAAGAGAGAAGAGTAAGAGGTTGTTTTACTAAAACCTTATTTTCTCTAAATCAGTTTGACGTTGTCGAAACCAATCACTATTCTGAGAAATGCTAAGATAGAATAACCAGAGGACATTAAGAGAAATTAAGCAAGAAACTTGTCCGAAATGATGCAAAGAGGGAATCGTATATTCATATTAGAGTAGTGAATGAATGTCATGAATAAGTGAAAAGAAGATGAATTCTGATAATATACAAAAGTCGAGAAAGTTATTCAAGAGATTGGATTCTACGAGTGTAAAAGTACCAGACAGGTAATCACCAATGCACACAGAGAGTCTGAGGGATTCCCAGTTGGGAGTAAAGGAACCAATGGGGAGTTTGAGGAGTCATTGAGAACTGATGGCTCTCACAACTGAAGATAATGAGGCAGACAGACAGACCAGGTTACTAAATAAGCTCGTCAAGAAGGCTGTATATACAGTCAGAGACAAGACGCTAGGATGAAGTTTGTGGTTACGATGGATGGGAGATATGCGAGGGAACGGGCAGGTCAAAACTTCTGTGAAATGAGAAAAAGGAGACGTTAGATGAGGACCCACGGTGCTTGCAGGGGTATAGCAGAAAGATGGTTCACTACACAGATGAGGAGAACTGTACACGGTTACCAGCCACAACTCCCTAGAGAATGGGACCAAGTTGGAAGTTGACTCGACGCGTTGGAACTAACGTCAAGAAGTACATGAGGTCAAGAAATTGGGTTCACATTAGCAAGGCGCTAAAGAAAGGTCACTGAGAGAGGTCACGTTCGACATCAAAGTGTGTAGTCAAGAGCTATCGAAGCAGTCATCCAAACTTGCCAGAAGGGAAGTTTTCAAACAGTGGTGTATGTCATGAGTGACAAGACGACAAGAAAAGCAAGAACTACAGAAAGTTGGCTAAAGGAAAAAAAAAAAAAAAAACCGAGAGATGGATCGAATCAGGTCAGGAGGCAAGAACATCACAGGGGAAACGGAACAAACCAGTAACAAGAACCGACACTTAAGGTTCTTCATACTAACGCTGACGGACTAATGGCTCTTCATACAAACGCCAACAGACCAGTGGCTCTTCACACTAACACCGACAGACCAGTAGCTCTTCACACTAACACCGACAGACCAGTGGCAAATGGTTAGGAACCAGAGTTTAAAAACTTCGTCAGACAAATCAGCCCTGATATCAGTGGAGTGGTGGAGGTGAGGCTCACAAAAGCTAAAGTTTAATCTAATCTGCCCGTGGGAGCGCACGGCAGCGAGGAAGGACAAACCTTCATCAAGGAGGAGGAAAATTGGCCCTATTCATACAAGGACGCCATTTTTGATTCCAGGCAATACAGTATATATAGATGGCTCCTACAGATCGTACATATTGGGTTAGAATTACCGTGGGAAGAAAGTGCACAGTAGTGGAGTCAGGCTAGAACCCCCTAAGCGACTATAGTGATGCAGAGCAGATGTGAACTGATAACATTGAAAGTAAAAATTAGGATGGTGAGAGAGGTCGTGGAACACTCTAGATGATAGATGAGGGGACTTCAGTTACAGGATAATAGACTAGAGAACTTAAATGCACATAGAGGAAGCGTAGACACAGAACACTTAGAAAACAAAGCATCTTCGGGGGAAAAGGGATCATGTCCTTGATGTGGCTGTAAGGTAGATCAGGACGTAAGAGTGAGGATCAGCGGAAGTATTGAATCGGACGAGGAAATGGAATCGAGGCACTTACATAGAGTTGAAGCTTTTGGGAATATAGACTCTGTAGGTTTTGTAAATTCGACTCCGAAAGTGGAAGGACAATAGATACAAAAGGGATCACTTATAAAGAAGGGAGATTGAAGTCGAAAGTGGCATGGTTCATCAGGGAAATGTCAGAAAGCGAGAGAGTTTTGGGATGTGCTATTGGAGAGATATTACATGAGGTCTGGTTTAAGGAGTTAAGTGTAGATATATAACATCTGTTTCCGAGCGCTACCTCGCTGGCGCGGGAAGCAGCGGTATTATAAATAGATAAATATGTATATATATACATATATATACATATATATACATATAGATACATCATACTTGCGATACTCAGAGCTTCCTCCTAAGTGCAGTGAGCTCATGCAAGAATAATATTTAAGCAGTCATGTTTACTGTATAATGTTATGTCGTCAAGCATGAGGGCTGTTAGGTTATAAAATAGCAGCATAACTCAGTCCTCGCTGTGTTATGCTCCACTTCCTCACTGTGTTATGCTCCATCCCCTTCACTATATTATGCTCCACCCCCTCACTGTCTTATGCTACACTTCCTCATTATGTTATGCTCCACCCCCTCACTATGTTATGCTCCACCCTCTCACTATGTTATGCTCCACCCCATCTATGTCTTATGCTCCACCCCCTCACTATGTTATGCTCCACCCCTTCTGTGTTATGCTCCACCTCCCTCACTGTGTTATGCTCCGCCCCCTCACTGTCACTTTTCACTTTTTTGCTTCCATCTTCACAATTCTATCGACTGTCATGAGAGATACGATAGTGGATTAAAATACCTGGCATCCCTTAACAAGGGAAATAAACCGAGTCATCCAAAACTTATGTCGGTTACATAAAAAAGGATTGGAGATGCGGGGCATCGATCCCCGTACCTCTCACATGCTAAGCGAGCGCTCTACCATTTGAGCTACATCCCCATGCTGGTCTGAAGTACCAGAAGTCATACTGACCATCCGATCAAGCGAGCCCTGGGCCACTGGTTTCACAATGTAGTTATTCACAGAAAATGATACCGATTTTTCCTTTCAAAGAAAATGTGTTTAATGGGCCTTTTTTTTATTATACGTGTTACCCATTTACCGCGATAGCGACGTAGCGCCAGAAACAGATAAAGGAATGACCACTTTTTACATTCTTTTAAGCCCCATTCACGGACAAAAGCCCACATCAATGCCGGGCCTTAATTGAAATATAGGGAGGTTAATTATATGGAAAAAGAAGAGACAAGGGAAAGCATTTACGGATTTTGGAGGAAGTGAAAAACCTTTCCTTTCTTTTTATTGGGAAAGACATAAATAGGGAGGGAGTTCAAAAGCTTCGATGTATATGGAAAGAAACAGTAAACAAATCAAACCACTCATGTAACGCAGCGGCTTGCCGAGTATTGCGTTGTCCATGTAGTGTTGTGGGCACACAAGCAGCCAGCTCTCGGGAGCAAAAACCAAAGTAATACCTGTAGAAGAGGGGAAAGTGAACCAACATTGTGTCGTAGGGCAAGCAGGTCAAGATCTTAATTTAGCCTGGGAGAGACAATAAGTTGACCGCTTTCGATCCGACTCTGTCAAGTAAGGATGCTGAGCTAGAACCACCTCACAAGTGAGAGCAGTACTCCATCCATACAAGGATGGATCACTCCTTTGCATAAACGGAGCAACTGTTCGGAAGAAAAGAAATTTCGACTTCTACACACACACACACACACACACACACACACACACACACACACACACACACACTTAGTTTCTCAAAGGCAGGTTTGGCTATTTCCATAGTGTGGGGGTTTTACAGGATTTGCTCACATCCACCCTTCATCTGTTTTCTATAATGGACCGACGCCAGACCCCCCCCCCCCAAGTCTACAACCAGGCCCAACAGATCTGTGAACACAGAGGCAGCAGCGGTCGGTGAAATTTTAACACATTGTGAGATACATAATTTCTTCCATGATACGTGTGCGCATGACAGGCCTGGCAAAATGATCGCGGTTCTAGAGAAGAGTTTTACAGTAGTCGCATATTGTGAAGCCATGATTGATTTCCAAGAAAAGTTATAAACAATTTTTCTTATGAAACGAGTATTATCACATACTAAGAATCAAAGAACAATGGAACAGATTCCATTGATCTCAATTTTCCCCAGAGAAAATGATGGAAACTCTTCGTGGGTGTGGAATGCAGGGATAACTTTATGCTCTTTATGTACTTGGCCCAGGAATACTGTGTCCACAAGATAAATTATTCAGAATGAGATTAATGAGTGTTTACTTTGTGAATACCACGTTGAATAATCCACTCCTATTCTCGTGTCATATTTTGTTTCTAACATTATAATTTTGTTGTCATGTGTGATGTGATTAGTGCCCCAGAAGTAGTGAATAGAACATTTCATATCCTTGAAATCTAAATTGAAAACTGGCGCAGAGTGAAAACATGATATCATTCACTGTGAAGTCGACCATGAGTTTACCTGAGAATTGTGTCGCACTCAAAACAACTGATGGAGATGCGGGGCATCGATCCCCGTACCTCTCACATGCAAAGCGAGCGCTCTACCATTTGAGCTACATCCCCGTAATGAAGTAAAACACCAGCAGGACTCCCGCCTTTTGTGCTATACCAGGTACCTGGCCAAGTGAACCCGGCAAGTGAACCCCAGGACACAAGTCTTAGAGCAAGCACACTCTCACAGAAAACGATACTCATAGTTTTTCAAAGAAAATGTATAGAATGGGAGCTTACGCTATCATTTTTTTTTTTTCTTTCCATTGGTTGTTTGGTTGGTTGGTTGTCTCGGTTTTAGGGATATCAACTGCCAGGGTCATCATTGCTGTCAACGCGAAGCTATTACATCCACCGACCCACAAAATCTTTAACGCCTCCATAAGGTAATAAGGATAACTCTTAAGATTGTATATATATATATATATATATATATATATATATATATATATATATATATATATATATATATATATATATATATTATACTTGATCGCCGTTCCCTGCGTCAGCGAGGTAGCGCCAGGAAACAGACAAAGAATGGCCCATCCACTCACACACACACACACACACACACACACACACACACACACACACACACACACATTACTTTTGTGCACTGTTTATTTGGTTTTGGTCAACAGAGATTATTACGCCCAAGCTTTTTCTTCCTCATTTACCTTTCACAGATCAACAGCAGCATTCATACTGATGGAAATTCGCGGTATTTTCGCTCGTGAAATTACCCAAAGTTACTGTGTCGTATAATCACACCAATTTAAGACCTTTGGGGAATAAAGAAAGATCTCTAGTGTAATTCCACATCATCACAGCGTCCTGCATTTGTCTCTGTCAAGCCCCAACCTGGAGTAACCCGCTCATACCACCTCTCCATCCTCTACAATAGAATTCACTTCCCTCTCCACGCCACTGTATCTCTTCGGGATCCAATATTTACTTTGCCCTAAAAGATCTTTTCCTCCTTATGAAGGGTATACTTTATATATAATACACTTATTATATACTACTTGGATGACATGTTAAATCACTTTCTTATCACGATTCAATTTTTACTTCTAGATTCATACTTCTATAGACTGCCATGGCAGAAAGATGCGGTTAATGTATGCAGTTTCCCGACATTTACGGTAAATCATGACTAAGAGTGAAAACTTAACACCACTCACTGTAAAGTAAGGGTTGGAGATGCGGGGCATCGATCCCCGTACCTCTCACATGCTAAGCGAGCGCTCTACCATTTGAGCTACATCCCCGTGATGACGTAAGGCACCAAGAGGGTTTCTCACTATGCCATACTTTGTACCCGGCCAACTGAACCCCAGTACACAGGTCTCAGTGTGATGTCGTTCATAGAAAACGTTATTCATTAAACTTCAAAGAAAATGAGTGTATTGAATAGGAAGTCAATGTATTATTTCCTTCGTAAGATTTGTTCTAGATAAAAGAAGTACAATGTATACCAGTGTTCTTTACAGTGTAGATCATGCTTGAGTTTGTCCAAGACTATAACAAAATTTCCCCAAAATTCTTTGTGTATGAATAATATACTTTATCATAGTGTCCGTTGTAAAGTGATCCCATGGTTTTACGTTGCAATATCTGCAGTTCCCCCCTAGAATGTCATATAAAGTTATGGAATATCGTCAATTACTGCAGGTCACATGTGAATGTTTAGTAAAGTCTCGGTATGTCATCATTAACCACAGACCACCATTGAATGTCTCAAATTCTTGGCATATATTAACAATCACTGCAGATCACCCTTGAATGTCCTCTAATATCTATGAAAACTCCGGTATATTACAAATATTCAACTTGACTACTTATCGTATGACGTTATAGCGGGAATGTATGATATGGCTGCCCATAAAATGTACAGTATTAGACTTACATATGGCTGAACAGCTGTGCTGAATTTGTGGTTGCCTCATCTTAGTATAGTCCTCCCTTACCACCTCTCTATCCTTTCCAATAGAATTCACCTCCCTCGTCATGCCACATTATCTCTTAGGGATCCAGTGTGAAGAACGTCTGCTCTAAATCTCACAATTGTTGACTCTGCCCTTAAAGATCTCTTCCTCCTTATGAAGGACATACTTTATATATATCTCTTATATACTGCGTAGATGCCATGTTAAATGACTCTTTTCTTTTCAAGAATCAATATTCATATCTGGATTCATACTCCTATGGACTGTCATGGAAGACAGATGCATTGAATGCAAGCAGTTTCCCGACATTTACAGTAAATCATGGCTAAGAGTGAAAACTTAACACCACTCAATTAAAGGCAAGGGTTGGAGATGCGGGGCATCGATCCCCGTACCTCTCACATGCTAAGCGAGCGCTCTACCATTTGAGCTACATCCCCGTGATAATGAAGGCCACCAGGAGTGTTTCTCACTATGCCATACTTTGTACCCGGCCAAGTGAACCCCAGTACACAGGTCTCAGTGTGATGTCGTCCATATAAAACTTTATTAATCAAACCTATTAGAAAATGAATGTATTGAATGGGAAGTTAATGTATTATTGACAGCGTAAGATTTATTCTGGAAAAAGGTGTACAATGTGTACCAATGTTTGTTTGTTTGTTTGTTTGTTTTTTAGGTGTAGATCGTGCTTAAGTTCGTCCGAGACTATTCCAAAATTTCCCTAAATCTCTTTGTGTATGAATAATGCACTTTATCATAGTGTCCGTTGTAAAGTGATCCCATGGCTTAAATTCACCATTATAGTTTTACGTTACAATATATGCAATTTCCCCTTGGGATGTCATGCAAAGTTATGGAATATCAATATCAGTTACAGCAGGTCACATGTGAATGTCTAGGAAAGTCACGGTATGTCATCATTAACCACAGACCGTCCTTGAATGTCTCACATTCCCGGTATATATTAACAGTCACTTGAGATCACCCTTGAATGTCCTTGACTATCTATGAAAACGCCGGTATATTACAAAAGTTCAACTGGACTACTTATCGTATGACGTTATATCGGGAATGTATAGTATGGCTGCTCATAAAGTGTACAGTATTAGACTTACATATGGCTGAACAGCTGTGCTGAATTTGTGGTTGCCTCGTCCGAGCATTAAGTGTAAGCAGTTTCCCGACATTTACGGTAAATCATGGCTAAAAGTGAAAACTTAACACCACTCACTGTAAAGTAAAGGTTGGAGATGCGGGGCATCGATCCCCGTACCTCTCACATGCTAAGCGAGCGCTCTACCATTTGAGCTACATCCCCGTGATGGTGATGGGCACCAAGAGTGTTTCTCACTATGCCATACTTTGTACCCGGCCAAGTGAACCCCAGTACACAGGTCTCAGTGTGATGTCGTTCACAGAAAACGTTATTCATTATGCTTCAAAGAAAATGAATGTATTGAATGAGAAGTTAATGTGTTATTTACCTCGTAAGATTTATTGTAAATAAAAGATGCACAGTGTGTATCCATGGTCCTTACAGTGTAGATCACGCTTGGGTTTGTCTTAAACCATTCCAAAATTTCCCTAAAACTCTTTGTGTATGATTTATATACTTTATCAAAGCGTCCGCTGTAAAGGGATTCCATGGTTTAAATTCATCATTCAGTTTTACGTTACCATATCAGCAGTTGCCGCCTGGAATGTCATGGAAAGTTATGGAATATCATCAATTACTGCAGGTCACATGTGAATGTCTAGTAAAGTCCCGGTATGTTATTATTTACCACAGACCGTCCTTGAATGTCTTAAATTCCCGGTATATTAACAATCACTGCAGATCGCTTGAATGTCCTCGACTATCCATGAAAACTCCAGTACATTGCATAAATACAACCGGAATACTTATCGTATGACGTTATGTCGCGAATGGATAGTATGGCTGCCTATACAGTGTACAGTATTAGACATGCATATGGCTGAACAGCTGTGCTGAAATTGTGGTGATGAACGAAGTGGATTCGGGACAATTGTCTGCGTTTTCATCTACGCTTCTCACAATGAAATGGAGATGTATGAGTAGTACTATAGTAATGCACATAAGAGAATCACTAAGGACTGGATATGGTATGAGCTACGTACTCACTTTCTAAGACATTTTCCTACTGTGATCTAACTTCAAAAGAATAATATATTTTCACACATGTCGAACCTCAGTCTACCTGGTGGCTGATGAGCCATCTGTCCTCGTAGGCAAGACATGCATGATGATGTCTCACTGAAGAAATGATGTAGATTTGCAGGAATAAGAAACACCCAAATGTATGAATATACACTCCTTTGTCTCAGCGAGAAGTGAAACCAGTCCCGTCCTTGTGTGTGTGTATATATGTGTTGTGTTTTGTGTGTGTGTGTGTGTGTGTGTGTGTGTGTGTGTGTGTGTGTGTGTGTGTGTGTGTTTCAAAAAAATAAGAAATTCGCTTGTGTAATTTTGCATCGTCACTACTTCCTGCATTCGTCACTATCAGGCCACAACCTGGTTTAACCCCTCCCTACCCTCTCTCCAATAGAATTCACTTCCCTCCTCATGCCACATTATCACTTAGGGATCCAATATGAAGAACGTCTGCTCTAAATCTCACAATTGTTGACTTTCCCTATAAAGGTCTCTGCCTCCATATAAAGGGTATACTCTATATGTAATATGTTTATTATAGACTACGTGGAGGCCATGTTAAATGACTCTTTCATATCACGATTCAAGTCTTACTTCTAGATTCATACTTCTATAAACTGCCATGGCAGAAAGATGCATTAACTGTATGCAGTTTCCTGACATTTTCAGTAAATCATGGCTAAAAGTGAAAACTTAACACCACTCACTGTAAAGTAAGGGCTGGAGATGCGGGGCATCGATCCCCGTACCTCTCACATGCTAAGCGAGCGCTCTACCATTTGAGCTACATCCCCGTGATAGTGAAGGCCATCAGGAGTGTTTCTCACCATGCCATACTTTGTACCCGGCCAAGTGAACCCCAGTACACAGGTCTCAGAGTGATGTCGTTCACAGAAAACGTTATTCATTATGATTTAAAGAAAATGAATGTATTGAATGGGAAGTTAAATTTTCATTTACCTCGTAAGATTTATTCTAGAAAAAAGATCAACAATATGTACCAGTGTTCTTTACGGTGCAGATCATGCTTGAGTTTGTCCTAAACTATTCCAAAATCTCCCCAAACTAGTAAAGTCCCAGTATGTTATTATTTACCACAATCACTGTAGATCACCCTTGAATGCCTTCGAGTACGTTTGAAAACTCCAGGGCTGATGAGTGGAGGGCGAAGGAAGGGGTATTTTTTTTTCTTTTCCAAGAGTAGGTATAGGAGGAGAGGGATTGTATCTCTGACGATCGACACTGATTTTGCCATGATGTATCTTGCACGGATCTGATTGCAAGATCTATAAGAGTTTCAGCTTTTAAGTTTTAGTAATAGGGATCTGGATAGTGTCCAGGTGGAATGTTGAATAGACGTGTATGGATTATCTATTTCTCCTAAGAGATTGTTGAAGAATACTATCCAGGGCGCATCAAATTGTAAGATTATAAGCATTTTACGATTTTTGAAACTTTACTGTTCCTTTTTAAGTCTGGAGTCGATGAATGCCGTTAACAGTCTTGATTAAAACTTTGGCGGAGTTCTGTCTGGTCTTGGGTCGACAAAACTTTGTGGGGAGAGATCAGGGAGGGGGAGAGAGAGTCACTGTCAACGAGTTGAGATGTCGAAGTTGTAAGCAGGTGCGTGTTGGGGTAAGTTTGTCTGGTGGGTTAGGAGGGTCAGGTTTTCTGGAGCTCCTGTTGGAGGGTTCGGTGCGTGAGGAGAGGAGCGGGAGGAAGGAAGCGGGAGGAGTGGGGGGGATTGGTAAGTGGAGGGTTCGGGGGTGTTGGAAGCGGGAGAGTTGAAGGGGGTGTGTGTGGAAGTTATGAATGGTGGATGTGGGAGAGGCATGGGTAGGTGGAGATATAGATGGGTTGGTGGTGTTGGATTGAGGGGGAGGTGGATGGATGGAGTTGTGTTAAAGGGATTCGTAGGTTGTGTGTTGCTGGAGGGAGTAGTGTTTGAAGTGTTGCTTGAGGTCGCCAAGGATGTTATATTTGCGTTATGGGTCAGGGAGGCGAGTGTGACAGGAGTCTGGGATGTGTAACAAGAATGTGAGAAGTAAAGATAAGCCTAAAAGTTTAGTAGTGTTGCCCTATTCTCCCAACGTAGCTAATCTAAGACATGTCCTAAAAGAGTGTTTGTAATGTTACTTTCCGGTACAATAACGCCATCAGCAAGACCTTAATGAATAACTGGCTTAATCATTCAACAATTGGGAGTGTTTACGCCGTTAGATGGATGCCATGTAAATATATTTACGTAGGTCAGGCTGGTAAGACTGTAACAGAGAGGTGTTTTTGTCCTCGACATTCAGTACCGAGGGATGAACACAAAAAAATGCGATCGCTAAACACTGTCTTGAAATTCCGTTATTTTACACCCCTCTGCTGATTATGCCATATGTAACGTCATTGAATCTGTCCTAATTGCTGATACTAAGAACTTCATTTTGTCCCTAGGTGATTATAAAGCCCATCCTAGCATTAACCAAATCATTATGAGAGATGTGACGAAATACGAAAACATAAGAAAAGTTGCTCATGACACACCCAGCTACCCAGGTCGACCCCCCCGCCATCTAACCCTCCTTAATCACTCGCCCTTACAACGGCTACGACCAGACACAGCTGACAGTGTTGAGCCCAGATAGATTGGTACTGTACGGTAGGAACCAAGTGTTATGTTGGGATTAAAATAACTGTGATAAGTACTGGCACATGGTGAGGTGGATTGTCTCCACGAAACATGTCGTGCCACATGTATAGAAAAATTATATGTCAAATGAAATGGTATGAACTCCTGAAGTGCGATTTCACCTTTTTTTAATTTTCCAAAAGAAGGAACAGAGAACGAGGCCAGGTGAGGATATTCCCTCAGAGGCCCAGTCCTCTGTTCTTAACGCTACCTTGCTAACGCGGGAAATGGCGAATTTGAAAGAAAAAAAAAAAAATATATATATATATATATATATATATATATATATATATATATATATATATATATATATATAATGTGAAAACACTTTGCGATGGTAAATTAGTGTGTGCATGTCACTATGCCCCCATGAATACGTATGACCTGGGCGCCTCACCCAAAAACCAACTCACGTCTAACCAGAAAAGTCACGAGTCATTCATATGCAGAACCCAATCCTACAACTATGAAACTTTTGTGCTGTTTCGGAGGAGCCGTAAAATTGTTCTGTAAAAGAGATATCTAATATTAAGCAGAGGAGCAGGTTGCGACTCTGTCAGTGATTTTTTGATGATCGAGGTATTGAACATGTGGATCTGAGGGTGGCTGGGTGGATGGGAGGAGCAATCCCGCCTAAGGCGATGCCCTTTTTGTGGCGCACGTCAATCATGCGTCGTCACTATTGCGCAGACGTAAGTAGGTGCAGCTGTAAATCTTGCAGGTGCAAGCATCTGTACACGTACAAGTAAGGAGCAGCTGCACTGATGCAAAGAGGGGCAACTGCACAAACACAGACAAAGGATGCAACTCCACAGATGCACGAGGTTCTGGATAGATGTTTTGGCTTTGAATGAAACGGAGCTCAAGGGTACAGGGGACAATGGTTTGGAGATGTCCTAGGAGTAAAGTCAGGGGTTGGTTAGAGCACAAGAACTAAGGAATATAATAACAAATATGTATTAGCCAGTGCGTTATTACCAGTCTCGAAAAAATATTTTTCTGTAACTTTTATTCGAATTCACATCACTTCAGCATAAGTTGATAATATTTTCAAGTGTGTTTAATGCATAAACGATAATTCAAGAGATGAAATACATAATTGTTAACAATTATTTTCCGTCGTAAAGTCGCATCGCAAAGGAGTTCCCCCCCCCGAAGGCCACCTTCGCAACGTTCCAATAATCTTCATCGCATAGTCATACCAGCCAACCAATCAGCGTCGGCCGTGCGTCGCATTTACGACCACTTTCTTGAAGACGACGATGCGAAGCTTCGAAGCGACGATGCTTCGTCGCCCTTCGCAAAGTCGACCCCACGTCGTATCGTTCTTGAATACTTCGGTCTTTTGACGCACATCCAACACGGTTTCCCCCCATTGTCTATTGACAAGTGACTGACTGTCACCAACTTGAGTCTTGCATAAAAGACACGATGCATGAGAGAGAGAGAGAGAGAGAGAGAGAGAGAGAGAGAGAGAGAGAGAGAGAGAGAGAGAGAGAGCAGTCACTTGAAATATGTATGTAGACAACTCGTGTTGTATAAATATATGTCAGGGGATGCTGGCTTAGGCACTAGGGACCTCCTCAGCCGCGCCTAAGGAAGGGCCTGACACCCACAAGAGATATAAGGGAAACGAAGACCTCGCGTCACTGGGCAGTACTGAGGAAACAAATTTAAGGTCCCGTTTTTTCGTTTATATTCACACACACACACACACACACACACACACACACACACACACACACACGTATATATGAAGGTGAAATTGCACTTCAGTAGGCGTTCATACAGTTATATCTAACATATAATTTTTCGATACATGTGGCTCGACATGCTTCGTGGAGACAGTCCACCTCATTAGGTGCCAGTACTTAACGAGTGTTGGTTGGTCTGTAGTAATTGGTGATGGACGAAGGTACTCCGGTGTGATGTTGGGACTGAAATAACTGTGTACTGGCAGCTGGTGAGGTGGATTGTCTCCACGAAACATGTCATGCCACATGTATACAAAAATGTTTACCCTCTTTTTTTTTTGTACATTCCTAATGATGCTTCTGTGAAGGAAAGTGGCTGAGTGAAACAAAATGGAATATAAGATACTAAAACAATCCCTCATTTTCCTACAGAGACTAGTAACGAGCGACTTAGCCTAGCAGAGGATTAATGCCACCAAAAACATACATTAAAATTGCTGCGGAACAGGTATGCTCATATTCTTATATACAAGATAATTACTATTAATTTGTCGTGTTTTTCTATGCATCACTGATGAAATGTCTTGAACAAAAGTTCTTCTAAATTGCTGATATATCAGATGCACAGCACGTAGCAGAATTTTGCTGATATATCGGATGCACAGCACGTAGCAGAATTTTGCTGATAGGACTCAAAGAACAGTAGAAATACAGTGTTTGAAATCTCTTTGTAATGCCTACATAGTTATCAGTGAGGCTGCTTTGTATAGGTAAAGCCATTCTTTGGTTGTCATGTTTAGTAAGAAAAAGAAATCGAAGGAAAACTTTCCTCTGCCCTGATATAGTTCATCGTCACACGTTCTCAGAGTTCCTCATGTCTCTGTATACCTTACTTTCTCCCCTTCCTCACAGTGGATTCCATGGACTAAGTTTACTGAACTAGAAAACGGCAGTGTCAAGATCGGTGGACCCATGGGCAAGCTTCTCGATATTTTTGCTGAACGCATGAACCTCGAGTGAGTCTTATAGTCCAAGTTGATGTGTATATGTGTGTAGGTGTGTTGCATGTATGGCTTATTAGGGTGAGAAGCCACTGAAATTGGTGATTGAGTTTGGAAGAGCGAGTGAAAAAAGAAAGTTGAGAGTATATCTGAATAAAAGCAAGGTTATTTGGTTTAGTTTTCTTGATAAATTCAACTGCCGGGCTTTGCCGGATTTCGTCTTCCGCAAGGCTTTCACCACTTCTCTCTTCACCAACCCGCTCTCCATGACTCTTACTTCGCGCACAGTCCTGACCAAAACACTCCACTTCTGCCACTGTACCATCAAACACATTCAAAATATTCACTCCATCTCATCCTCACTTCATCACAGCTATCATTACTTCCCCTCTTGCTCCCTACACCGATGTTCCCATTTGTTCTCTTGTCTTACACACGCGGTTGCGTTACGGTTAGCAACGCTAAGCGTTGTATCAAGGTAGTCTTAGAAGAAACCTTCATGTCGGGTTTTGCAGGAGGTAATGGGAAACGATGTAGGAAGAGACAGAAGGTAGAGAAAGAACTGCTCACTGGGGAACTCCAATGTAGAGCTTTAGTGTTTTAGAGGTGGTCAAGACTGGGGAATGGTTGGCTATGAAGGTAGCCAAGACTGTAGAATGGTGGCTGGCTATGAAGGTAGCCAAGACTGTGGAATGGTGGCTAGCTATGAAGGTAGCCAAGACTGTGGAATGGTGGCTGGCTATGAAGGTGGCCAACGCTTAGTGTCATTGTTATGGAGGGTTGTGTCAAGTTTACATATTGTTGGATAAATAGACGCCAGGAAAAATCATGTAGGTAGATGGATGAGTGCATGAATCATATCAGATATTACGAATAGAAACATTTAGGTATATAGATGTTCAATTGGTTGTTAATTTGGTCAATAGTCTGATAGACGGATGGACCACTGGCTAAGCCTTATACGGGTAGGTAGATGAATAAATACATGTCTAAGAATGTAGATAATCATATTGATTACTAAATATACAGTTGGTTGGGTAAAAACTACACTGAGAGTTAGGAAGTCGACCAGGTAGACAGATGATGGAAAGGTGAAAAGAAGATATAGATATTCGTATTAGTTTTTCAATATCTGTTCAGGTACGAGATGATTCGTCCTCCAGACTCCCACTGGGGCATTAAGCTGTCTGACGGGTCCTGGAACGGTATGATGGGTATGGTCTACAGAAACGTGAGTAATAACATCCCCTTTCTGGTTTCCTCATATATATTCCTGCTGTGTTGCGTGAGTCATACCAGCAGCGCTTCATCAGTGACGTATCTGTAGCGCTTTTCCGGGGTCATATATTAGCAGTGCTTGCCGAATCATATACCTGTAGAGTTTCACGGGTGATATATATGACTGTAGCGAGCCATACAACTGTATTTAATCTTGAGTCATATATCTGAAGCGCTTCTTGAGTCACATATCTGCAACGCATCCTAAGTCATATATCTCCAGCGTATCATGAGTCATATATCTGTAGCGCTTCCTGTATATATATATATATATATATATATATATATATATATATATATATATATATATATATATATATCCTGAAAGCCTTTCCTGAGTCATATATCTTTAGTATATCCTGACTCATATATTCAAAGACTGACCTAAGCCATATATTATATGTTAATCACCACTCCAACAAAAATTATACTAATTTTTTTCTTTATTCTACCTATCTATTTCTTTTATTCTACTTATCTATCGTTTTTAAGATTTCTTATATCTTGACTCATGTATTCAAAGACTGACCTAAGCCATATATCATATGTTAATCACCACTTCAACAATGTGTTGAAATGGTTTAGGCATATGGAGAGAATGAGTGAGGAAAGGTTGACAAAAAGAATTCATGTGTCAGAGGCAGAGGGAAAAAGGAGAAGCGGGTGGCCAAATTGGAGGTGGAAGGATGGAGAGATAAAGATTTTGAGTGATCGGGGCCTGAACATAGAGGAGGGTGAAAGGCGTGCAAGGAATAGAGGTGAATTGGAACCATGTGGTATATCGGGGTCGACGTGCTGTCAGTGGACCGAACCAGGGCATGTGAAACGATTGGGGTAAACCATGGAAACATCTGAGGGGTCTAGATGTAGATAGGGAGCTGTGGTTTCGGTGCATGACACATGAGGGCTAGAAACTGAGTGTGAACGAATATGGCCTTTTTGTCTGTTTTCCTAGCGCTACCTTGCTGAAGCGGGGGGCAGCGACGCTGTGTCCTTGTGGGGCGAGGTGGCACCAGGAATTGGAGGCAAGCAAGTATAATAATTGTACATGTGTATATATGTATTTATGCGTGTATGAGCATTTATGTATGTATGTATGTAGACACGAACGTTAGTTAGATCATAATACACTGAACAGTATGGCAGAGAGACCAGTCATATTGGAGGACACTTCTCTTAGACTCTGGTGGGTTCTTTTATGCTGGGGTTTTAACCTGTCACCCTCCTGCAGGAGGTGGAGTTTGCTCTCGGGCCCTTCGCTGTGACGGCCCAGAGGGAAGACGCGGTCGACTTCTCCATGGCTGTGCACAGCGACAACCAGGCGATCATTATGGTCCGGCCAGGCCTCGCAAGCGACATGCTGGGGTTTCTCAAGCCCTTCACTGTTGAGGTAGAGAGAGAGAGAGAGAGAGAGAGAGAGAGAGAGAGAGAGAGAGAGAGAGAGAGAGAGAGAGAGAGAGAGAGAGAAGTTACAACTTCAGACACAAAATAAGACACTTCTATCCTCCTAAATCTGTGTATTTTACTCATGACGAGAAACAAAATCATTTTACCAATTTTCAATCTTTGTGATATATATATATATAAATATATATATATATATATATATATATATAATATATATATATATATATATATATATATATATATATATATTTTTCCTTCAGGTCTGGTTACTTATGGTAATCAGTATGATTTGTATTAGTGGCGCTATGGTGTTTACAGTGAGGGGGGAAGGGAAGATCTTCAACTCCACTCCAAGGAATATCATTTCCAAGACGTGTGCGTGGGTCCTGCAGACTCTAACTCAGGAGAGTGAGTTATGATTTGTGTTCGTTATTGTTATTCCCTGGAGCCTTCTTGCTTTCATTGCCCAGATGTACTGTTAAGTTCCTTCAGCTACTACTACTACT
Organism: Panulirus ornatus; assembly: GCF_036320965.1. NCBI lineage: Eukaryota > Metazoa > Arthropoda > Malacostraca > Decapoda > Palinuridae > Panulirus > Panulirus ornatus. The sequence continues at coordinate 21,307,271 of NC_092287.1, read as the reverse complement.
AACTACTATTTCTACTACTACTACTACCACTACTTTCTTATCTCAGATATGTGTATCTTTCAGTCAAACTCGGTGTTGCTTCCCTCACTCGTGTATTCTGTTACTTTCTTCAAAAATGATTATCATTTCTTTCAAACGTACTTTTCCCATCAGTTACACTTTCCTTTCTCCTTCAGACACATTGATACAAACGTGTCATTAGCTCTACCAAGTACCGATTCTTTTGCTTTTTCATCCTCAACTGCCGATGAAGTGTTCGGTATCTGGCAATGTTCCTTGTATCAAGACATGCGCCTGGTTTTGTAGTCTAAGACAAATTGATTTTCTACGCTTTGGTAGAATTGTCCTTTTCATTTATACCTAAATCCTTTCCCGGCCTACGTCTCTCCGTTGTATATCAACTGACTGTTATATTTCTTTCTTGTATCTTCCCTGACGATGTGATTATTACACGAAAGTGCACTTGGGAACTTATCATGTTTCATTTCCCCGTGGACTTGCAGGAATACATACATATATATATATATATATATATATATATATATATATATATATATATATATATATATATATATATATATATATATGAAGGGGAAATCGCACTTCAGTAGGAGTTCATACAATTTCATTTAACATGTAATTTTTCTATACATGTGGCACGACATATTTCGTGGACAGAATCCACCTCATTAAGTGCCAGTACTTAACAAAGCTATTCAAATCTCATTGCACTTGATTCCCCGCCGTCCAACACCAATCTTTATAGACCAAGCACAGTGCTTGTGTACTTCAGTTTCTTGGAGAATATTCTACTCATAAATTTGGTATGGCAATGGGTAACCCTCCTTCACCAGTATTAAGTAATCTATATATATGGAATTCTTTGAAACAAAAATTCTTAGGGAATATCTTACCCTCTAAGGCAATTTTGTTTAGGTATGTAGATGATGTTCTTTGTGTCTGACCAAGAAACGAAAATTTACAAATATTTCTACCTTTACTTATCAATTTTGTACCTTCCATCAACTTTACTGTAGAAGTGGAAAATAACTGTATGCTACCATTATTAGATTGCTCAATCTATAAGGATAGAAACATATTTATGTTTAGCATATACAGAAAACCCACCAATGTTTGTTCATATATTCATTATGACTCAGCTCAGCATGACAGAATTGATTATCATTGCAGTCGATGTTCACTACGTATATAATCAGTCCGGAATTTAATAATGATGAGTTTGAGAAGATAGATCCTATTGTATCTAAGTTAAAGCATCTTAGATCTTTTATTAATAAAACTCTTAATTTGGCAAAGAAATCATTTTATAGAGTATTTTTTGTGATTATTTTGTGTTCTGTGGATCGAGATTTTCACTCGTGTGTGTGTGTGTGTGTGTGTGTGTGTGTGTGTGTGTGTGTGTGTGTGTGTGTGTTCTGAATAACAAGAGTTGCGACACACGTCCTCGGAAAGACGACCAAATCTGGGTCTGCCTTGGAGTGACCACGTATATAATCCTCTCACACAGGCTGACGTCATCCCTAACCTTCCTCCATCCCCTGGCCACAGGCAGTGAGTGGCTACCCCAGGGAGATGGGGGTCGCTACCTAGTGACGACGTGGCTCCTGGCGTCCCTCGTCTTCATGTCATCCTACAGCGGCATCTTGACGGCTATGCTGACGGTCCCTCGCGTTACCATCCCTATAGACTCCCTCGCTGACCTGGTGTCCCAGTCTGACCTGCCATGGCGTCTCGAGTCTGGGGCTATGATGCTTACGTACCTTCAGGTACGTTGAGGTACTCTATAGTTGACCAAGAGCAGCTGATGGGATGTTATTGTACCATTTTCTGTGAATAAGTTTAATGGTTTTCTATGACTGGATCTTACATAGAATATCAAGGTAGACTTCTAGAAATTGAAACATCATAAGAAGACTAACAATAGGGAAATATATTTACCTCAAAAGTCTTACCCATTAGTTTTGATGTGAATTCCCTTTTCACTAAAGTCCTCATTAATGAAACCTTCACATATTTAAGGAGGAAATTGCCTGATCTCAGCCCTACTTGCCTCTGCCCATACAGACTCTCATTGACTTAGTTGAGTTTTGTGTTTCTAATAATGTTTCCCAAGATCATATATGAAAAAGTATACATAAGTACAAAGAAATCTGTTCAATAATCATGTATGAAAAAGTATACATAAGTACAACGAAACCAGTCCAATAATCATGTATGAAAAAATATACATAAGTACAACGAAATCAGTCCAATAATCATGTATGAAAAAGTATACATAAGCACAACGAAATCAGTCCAATAATCATACATTTTATTTACACTGCTGTATGACTCTCACATCATATGAGTGAGGAGTCGCCTTAGTAATGCGTCTGTGGTTTGACACTGCAGGAATCAGAGGACCAAGTGCGACAGATGGCTTACGCTGGTATGTCAGGCACCGTTCCCGACTGTTGGTCCAGAAGAGACGCTGTTGTCAATGGGGAGTTCGCCGTCATCTGTGACGAGACCACAATGAAGAAGGCTATATCTTGGGACTTTAGGTAATGTTAACGTTGGCATCCATCTTGAAAACAACGAATTTTTTTTCCTTGGCATCCATCTTGAAAACAAGAAATCTTTCCTTTTTTTCCTTGGCATCCATCTTGAAAACAAGAAATCTTTCTTTTTTTTCCTTGGCATCCATCTTGAAAACAAGAAATCTTTCCTTTTTTTCCTTGGCATCCATCTTGAAAACAAGAAATCTTTCTTTTTTTTTTCCCCTCGACGAAGAATTAATCTCTTTACCATCGTTTTCATGACTAGTGTATAACAATGCCTCACTTTACCGAATACGTTTCATATCTCTATCAATGGGACTCGAACCAGTGTCTCGTGAGGTAGAGTTCTTACCAAACAAGGCCACAGGGCTATAAGAAATGAACCAGTCCCTGGACTCATCGAATATCCATTCGTCCTGTGTGTATAGACACTGTGGATCTCTCGAGCAGTGCCCTCAAATATCAGTGTGGCCAGCCCAGCAGTCCTGCCTCGCTCTCAGCGGATACTGGTTCGAGTGTCAGTGATGGAGGTATAATGACAAGAAGATGAATCATGAGATGTGAGTATACCCGATGCAACACTTGTGGCATTCTTGGATATGGTGTCTTGTCGTCTGAAATCTCTGCATAGTGATTTATGATTGTACTTTCTGTTTATTTTCAAATGTGAACTTCCCATTTCAGTAGGCACTCACTATCTATTTCACTGTACGATAAGTTTATTTACGGTTGCTGGCAACTGAACGTCCTCGCTCGTTTGTCAGCGTGCATGAATGGGGTTGGTAGCCCTGCTAATGCAGATTTATGTCCCATAATTCGTGTTATGTTTACATTTACGTCCTTGATCTTCCTCACGTGGATGGCAATGGGTATAATGATGGTAGATAGTACAGGAATACGTTTCACATGACTCCCTTTTATTCTACAATGTTGATTTCTACGACCACGTTTCACATGACTCCCTTTTATTCTACAATGTTGATGTCTACGACCACGACAGCACCAGCGGAGAGTGTCACTTGTACATCGCACGAGAGAGGGTCTTCTCCAACATCATGATGTCACTGGCCTTTAAAGTTAATTCTTCCTACATCAACAAGGCAAACGAAATGTGAGTAGCGAGGTGCGCTGTCCATCATACTGTAATGCTGCTGTACTCGACTTATCATGTAAAGCTAACAAGTAACGCCAAATTGGTTGGTGTTAGTATACTGGCTACTTTAGAAATGGATCGCTATTATACTATAGTTTCTTTCACATTCCATTATTCTCACTAACTGTAAATGAGTCTGTTCAGCTAATTTCTTCTGACCTTTAAACCTTCTCTTGAGCTGAAGTGTTTTTAACAGTCTCTTTGACAACTTCAAAATTAACACTTTTTTATACCTAAACATGTATATGCCTTTCTTGCTTTACATCTGAATTCCATTTGATTAAGAAGTGCCCAATGATTTTCATTACAAACCTTTCACAGCTGTTCTTTCTAAGACTGATTATAGAAATTCTCTGCCTCCTTAATAGACTCTGGTAAAGGATTCACTCTGTCATCGCCAGATAACCCATCTGTGCATCAGCCTCAATCATTTCCAATCTAACCTCTCTATCTTGCTTCAGTCTGCATTTGGTTTTCCTGTTTTACTGCCTCAGTCTGCATTTGTGCTTTCTGAATGTCAAATTCTAATCTCAACCTTTTTAACTTAACACGATCACTCTTGACCACCTGACACTACGTATGGTCCTCAGACATATCCTTTGCGGCACATTCATTCTTGAATTTTCATTCAGACCTCAAGCCTCGCAGTCATCAGGTATCAGAGAACTGTAGAGGCTATGATTAAATTTCTGTTTTCCCCTGAATTTTAGCTGTAAGTTTAGTTTCAGTGTAGGAACGGAAGGTTTGTGTTAGGACAGTGTGGTAGATCCTAAAATTCGTGGACATTGAATTTGCCATTTGTATCAACACGCGTCATTTTCGTACAGTTTTCTATACTACTGACTTAGAAAATTCTATATCTTCTATCATTGACTATCTGTTAACGGCATCACTTTCACAATCTAACTGCAGTCATTTCCTCTCTATTTCTCCTCATTGTTATCACATCCACTTGATATTCTTGTCCCCCTTTTGGCTCAGCATACAGACGCTTCGCAGCGCGGGGATCATCTCCAAGTGGCTGGGCACGGAGGTCACCAACACCAGCCAGTGCCTTCGTCCGCCTAGCTCTGACCGGAGGAGTGGCATCGAACCTCTCAGTCTGGACTCCTTCCTTGGGCCCGTGCTGAGCATGGCGGCAGGTGGGTGAAATTCCTAGCACAAGAGCGTGGCAGGTCCTCGGGTTGGTTCGCAAGTAGCCTGGGGGATCTGTCCTCTTGGTAATGGATGATAAGGTCATATGGGAGTCTGGTAATTATGAATTTCAGTGGAATACAGTGCAGTGTAATGGACTATCGATGTGGTTCTAGCCAATGTGAGGGATGATAAAGACTGCAGATCTCACGACTGAATCTCATGCCGACTGGATATATTCTATTCTCTGGGGAAGATCTATGTAAATCAGTAGTTTATTATCCTACTTTGTAATCATTTAATCTTAAGTCACTGCTCTTTCTAGTCTTGTAAGTAGACAAGGAAACATTACTCATGGTTATTAACATCTGGGATTATCTTCGTGATCATTTTTTTTTTCTTCTTCATTGACGGGAATGAGCAGCTGCGTTGGATGAGGGCCGGGTGTCCAATCTGACATTTGTATATCTGGGATGAGGTAATTCATTGGGACCGTCGCTAAATCGTTATGTCACAACGATGCGCATACTTGTTAATCACAGGTGATTACTCAAAAGGAGATTAGGACTAAGATCACCGGATTAATCCATCGAAAAAAAGATGTACAACATGAAGGGGAAGAAAAAAAAAATATTGCTACCTTCTCAACCAATGACTTCCCCTTGGCCATGTTGCAGTAACATATAAACATGGACTAACCGGTCACCTGTTTTGAAAATGAATATGATTACTGTATCATTCTTCAACATTAGGAATACTACACGCAGGGTAAGGTGAGAAGGCTGGAGCTCAAGTTTTTCCTTCGTATTGTCTTTATGACAATAAATGAAGGGTTGCATGTCATTGGTGACATCATATGATACATCCATACCTCCATCATTAGATACATCCATACCTGAAGAATTAGATAAATATATCTCACCATCATTAAATAACTCCATACATCTATCATTCCTCCATCATTAGATACATCCATACCTGAAGAATTAGATACATATATCTATACATCTATCATTAGATTCACCCATACCTTCGTAGATGCATCCGTAACTCAAGTCTTTCGTTACGATACATCCAAACCACCCTCATCAGATACATCCAACATTAGGCACATCTACGCTTTCAGATAAAGCTACTAAGATCCATTGAAATGAGCGAGTCATGTAGAAATTACTAGTTACACAAATCTTGGTTAAAGAATGTGGTACATGTGTTTTCTGTCTCCTGTAGGCTTGACGCTGTCTCTTTTGGTCTTCTGCTGCGAGTCCCTGAGCTGTTGTGGCAGTCGAACCAGGCAACAACCATCGCTCCAGTAAACATATATATATATATATATATATATATATATATATATATATATATATATATATATATATATATATATAATTGTTGGCACCTGATGAGGCAGATTGTCTCCGTGGAATATGTTATACCGCATGTATAGAAAAATTTCATGTTAGATGAAACTATATGAATTACTGAATTGCGATTTCTTCTTCATAACTATCATCACGAACTAGTGTGATATATATATATATATATATATATATATATATATATATATATATATATATATATATATATATCGTTGTACTTGTGTACGATGGATATATGAGTGATCACTATGGGTCATATCCGAAGGGTTGGTAAGCCTGGTTCCCAGGTGCTTCTCTGCCTAACATAATAAAAATTTCTAGTTGTTCATGTTCTTTCTTCACTGTTATGCCTGTTCTTACAACCATAACCAAACATGTGTCGACACATATGAATCCTCCAGCTACATGTAGAAGTTGCCAATTTGGGCTTTAAAAGAATGTTCACAACACACTCTTATGGGGAGGTCGGTAAAGGCGAGAATTGCTGACATTGCAGCATACAGTAGGGTCTGGATCTGTCAAAACTATTGACACATATGGAACACCTTGCGAATCAATATTGTAAACTATTGACACATGGAACTCCATGTGAGTCAATAGTGTAAACTATTGACACATATTGTATACTATTGACACATGGGACACCATGCGAATCAATATTGTAAACTGACACATGGAACTCCATGCGAGTCAATAGTGTAAACTATTGACACACTGTAAACTATTGACACATGGAACACCATGCGAGTCAATATTGTAAACTATTGACACATATGGAACACCATGCGAGTCATTCTTTTAACACAAAATGGAAAACTTATCCAGCTGATAACCTCCAGTCACTTTAAAAAATGGACAATCTCTCCTGCCGCACAATATACTAACCATGCTACACATCACACGAGCGAAGCTATTGGGCAACCTGTCGCCCCGCGCTGGACGAGCGAAGCTCTTGTTAGTTGGGAGACCGACCCACTGCCGGCCTGACGTCCCCTGACCAGCAAACGCAAGGACCTTCGCACTAAGAGCCACAGCAAAAGCGAGAGAACAGCATCGCCTGCGGATACTCCAGCAACATTAGAGGTAATCAAAATGATAACTTATTTAGTGCCTGTACCATAAAAATTTGTGCCAGATGATAAGAGAGCTGTTTGCATATCCGTAAATCAATGAAATTTAGTTAGGGAATGATGTACAATGAAGGGTCTAAAGTCGTGTCGTGAAATTTGGTGAAAACATATGCCGAAAGTCCAAACGTTCGGTGTGTTTTGTGGTGTTTCATACGAATGGCTGGTAGCAATGACACAAATTGCCATTTGAACCAGGTGACGAACCTGTTGATATTTTGACGAAGAAGCGAAACAAACCAGTCAGAATGTATCTTCCAGACTGCTACTACTTTTAGTTAACATTATGACAAAATTCTCCATCTCTGTTCTGTCATTCACTCCCGTGTTTACATTGTTGCTTTCCATTTACATTAAAGTTTCAGTGCCAGTTCTCCTCTGTGTGGTCCATCAGATACTCTACAAATTAGCTTTATCTTCCTAGCTTGCGTTAGACATCATGAAGTGTGCTACATTGGCGTATTATTTGGTAATGATTACAAAAGAAAGTTACAGTCTCTGCAATATGCAGGGATACAGTTGTTATGATAATCGGATTATGTTTTCGAATGGCTAACCGAATCCCAAGACATCTTTATTCGACTTAGATTTGTTAATGTCATTTTTTTCTTAAAAATTTGCCCTATATTTGTCTGTAGACTGTAATTGAGCCTTTATTGGCGTTGCAAATGTTTGGTTCATTGTGGCACCCCAGACGTAATTTCTTTTTCTTTTCGAGGCCAATATTGTCAGCTGCTATCCATGACACAAAGCCATATGCAGATATACGTTCAATAGACAACACTTGGGTAATTCTAGATCACTCGAGAAGAGCGAATGATTGGCCAGACTTCGGGAAGCCACGAACCCCTCACCACTAATATCGGGCTAGACTTGTCGAAGCCTCGAACTTCAGAACAACCGATTGCCGAACCCAACTACCAAACCAATCACGCTACTCACACCACCACATAACGCCATCCTCACGCCAACACCACACACCTCTATCAAATACACCATCATGAGAAGCTACACCAATGCTTAATATAGCCCTTGTTCGCTGCAAGGACACCTCGAAGTCCTCCATCAACTCGAAAAGATGCTGATTAACGTCCGGGTTGTAATCAAAGCGTCTCCCTTAACTCCACTACGTAGCCGATCCATTCTCTCAGGTGTGGGCCGTCGCATCCTAGCCACTGTTTACTCACCTGGGCCTAGAGGTTCTCCATTGGATTTGGGTCAGGTGATCTTACAGGCCAGTCAAAGAGTGTGCCACAAACCACTCCTGTATAATCCGTACATTGTAGATGGGTGAGTTGTATCTTGAGGCAAATGAATGTGAAATCTTTCTCCTTCGCGAGTACTGCCTGCTCCCGTACATGGTGTTGGAGTATATGTCAAGATTTCAATATATTTCTCGGCTATGAGACGACCCTCTATCTCAGCGAGTTGCCCTACACAACTTCACAGACTCCGCCCACAATGCTGCCACTACTCCTCGAAGCCACGTTTTCCTCGTCATATCTTGCATATGAAATAGATGACGTTAGGGCGAATATATAAGGACGGTGGAGAGGACAATGTTTGTACCGTAGTTCTGGGTGATTAAAGGACTGACGAAAGACTACCTACCTTACCAGCACAACATGATTAAACCATTCACTAATCATGTCAGGATAATGATGGATGGAATGAGGCAGGAACACCAAGCGAAAATCTACAATGCTAAACAATAATGTGCAATAATTATTCGCTGGCTTACCTTGTGTTTAACTCTTGCGTCTTACATAGTGTGGTGGTAAACACCTTCTCGGCACAATGTATGACACTGTACCAAAGCTCCAGACGCGTTCCTGCATACCGTCTTACAATAATGTCGAACCTGTTTGTGTCTCTTCGTCAAGGCAGATTTCAGATCTGGTTTCAAGCCAATAAATCACTCACACGCCTTTCTACCCACTCGCACACGCGCCTTACTCTCTTGAAAAAAGTATATATATATATATATATATATATATATATATATATATATATATATATATATATATATATATATATATATATATATAAGAATATAGTGCATATGAACGTGCACTTCCATACAACATACAAATCTCCAACAGCCAGGATCGTACCCGGGAGGACAGTGCATGGCAGGCGGGAGCACTACTGCTAGGGTCGATCATAGCCTATATATATACATATATATATATATATACATATATATATATATATATATATATATATATATATATATATATATATATATATATTTTACAGTTAGGTTCTGTAAAATGCTATTTGCTGGTTGTTTGAACCTATGAGAAATGGTCAGTGGAGACCCCGTTGTTCACCAACGTGAGACGAAGGGTATTCGATTACTCAGCATGCACATTCCCCCACTCCAAAGGTTTGGATCCATGCCACGCTTTTGGCTGGTGCTTCCCACAACTTCTCCTCCGTGTGGAGATCGGTTAACTTGAGGATTGGCTGTTATGTTACCTCCTTCTTTCCCCCCAAACAATTACGCTGTGGAAATTCTTTTTCTTGTCTTTCCCTCTTCATATACTCTCTGTCTTTGAGCTACATCTACAAACACTTGCGGAAATCTAATTAACTTTTACTTTTATTCTCTCGAACATTTTTTTTTCTCCGCTTGGGACATATTTGTCCATGCCGTGTCAGTCACTTGGAAAAAAAAGACAAAAACGAAAAAACAAAAGATTTTTCGTAACATCGTCCCTGTGTTCATGACGACATAACACACTGAGGGAGGAGGGCAAGTAGCATGACTAGAAAATTAGAGTAGTAAGAGTGACGTATATGGTGGGCAGTGTGGCTGTGATGATCACCCAGCCGCTTTAGTGGCAGTACATGTAGGACAGTGAGGTCACCTATATGACTGGCTTAACATCACTGACTCAGCAGCTGTACAGCGTAGCTCAGACGACGGACGGGCATCATCTGTCTATATGGACTGCCAATTCCTACCAGTGACGTCTCTTAGCTTGCTATAGGTAAAAATATCATTGACTAAGACAAGCTGAACTGTTATAAGTTATCAAAGACACTCCTAAGTCACAATCTTATTTTGCTAAGATAGTTTCTAAATTAGATTAATATTCACGGTTTCTTTTGTTTCTATAACTTAAAAGCAAAGCTTACGTTCACGGGTCTTCTTGTTTCTATAACTTTACGCATAGCATACGAATCTACGTAGATGGAGTGTCACTATGGTAGAGATTGGGGGAAATGAAGCTGTGAATAACAGAGTTCGGACCAACGGAAGTTAACTGTAATTTTAGATCAATGTTGTTTACCGAGAAGAGTATCAGGGGCAGCCAGTGCAGCTGTTCGCGATACACGCGTACACTAGCTGGGGAACAGCCCGTCCCACACACGTACACACACTCTCTCTCTCTCTCTCTCTCTCTCTCTCTCTCTCTCTCTCTCTCTCTCTCTCTCTCTCTCTCTCTCTCTCTCTCTCTCTCTCTCTCTCATTTATACTTTCCTTATACGCTCTTAGTAAAGTCAGTACTCTTCTAAGAAATCACAGTCCTCTTCATTCATGGTAATGCTCACGTTCCTTTCGTATTCTGTTCCATTCTCTCTCACTTCAATGACTTTCTCCTCTTATCGTATCTTTGAAACAATTTGCTCTCACTATGTCTACCCTCATACTGGTGCCGTGCTTTTACCAACAGTGATACAGTATTACAGAGCAGTAAACCACACACACACACACACACACACACACACACACACACACACACACACACACTTCTGCTCTTTCCACCACACTTTTCATTTCTACACATATTTTTTATCCTTTCATTACTTACTCGATAAAAGCTCCTCACACCACATATTGTCCTCAGACATTTCATTTCTAACACACCCACCCTCCTCCTTACAACCCTATCTATAACCCATGCCTCGCAACCATATAACACCGTTGGAACCACTATTCCTTCAAACATTCCCATTTTATGCTCTCCGAGATAATTTTCTCTCCTTCCACACATTCTTCATCGCTCACTTTCGGCATACATGTCCTTCCGATCAGGTTGGTCTATACATGCACGGGGATCCGGGTGTGTGGCGGCCAATGTTCACAAGGTCGAGTCTGCAATATTCACGTGCGACACAGCGCGCCTAGCGTACGTCCTCGGTATGGCTCACTGTTTCCATCCACACATTCTCCTCAGCCCCAAACTGGCGTAAGGGACGACCCCAACTGGTTCACGGCCCGATAATAACCGATACCTTACAGGTGCTCTGTCCAAAGAGGTTCCCTGTTGGAATTGAAGTTATCAGTGTCTCTTGTAGACATACTATTGGCCCGTTACCCCTCACAGGAGGACGAGCCTAGCACACTTTATAAAGACACCTTTTGCAACAGAGCGAGGAGTAGCTTGCCAGGATTCCCAGGTGATGTTGAAGGCTATGCTCCCCTGGGATGGGCACTTGTTTCTGAGGGGATAAGATGCGTACTAACACCGAATCTCGTCTGTGTACTGCTTGACATGAGATGCATCTTGGGTTACCAAAGTGATCATTTCAGTTTCCTTGGTTAATTACCTCGCTAAGTGACTTTGTCACTTATCCACACTCGATATATTTTCGTGGCGTCATTATTTGAAAGTGTCTCACTGCGTGTTCTTATTCGAGCTCCTCAAATGATAGATTTTTGCACTTTGGCTTAATCCTATATGGGACCTGCTATAGGCGATCTCGTGCGCTAAGTTTAAAAAGATCTGATTTCCATAATCAACCTACAGGTATACTCATGATACATGCCACGGATGATTTAACGCACTGATTCCTTACATTATTCTTACAATACGATGATTTACTCCTTACTAGGTAAACAATCTTACGAGCATACCCATAACTGGCATCTTTCTCCCCCGCGGGAGGGATGTGATGGCAGGTTTTGAGGTGGCGGAGGAGGAGAGTCAGTGTCAGCCTCCCACATACCCCTCACGTCCCCTATCACTCATGACCCCGCGAGGCTGCAACAGTTTGTAGCTTTCCCCCCCATATAGTAATCTCAAGTGATGCTGTATACTATATGCTTACTTGCAAGTTATAGCATTCCTAGTATATCAAATGTCAACGATAAGGCAATAATACTAAGCTATCATATAGGTTAGACAAATATGGCAACACTGAGTAACTGTGAATTAAAAGCAAAAACATTTGGTTAAGCTGTGCAGAGAGAGAGAGACATTATTTGGGATGAGTTTGAACGTAAAAGTTATGGAGTAAGTTAAGTGTTATATATACTTGAGAGTGGCCGTGGCAGCGCATGGAACCATGGACACGGAGGTGAGTTATAAGATGGGGGAGGAGGGCGCAGCGAAGGATCTGAAAGCAATGAGGAAGATATGGAAGGTGAGATCTCTATCTGCGTGGACGAAAATGTTGTATGGATGAAAGGCATGGGCTACAGATAAAAGTGTGGGAAAGAGGGTGTAAGCTTTTGCAAGGAGATGTTTGAGGACGATATATGGCGTGAGGAGGGTTGATCGAAGGAGCCATGATACGGTAAGAGAAAGGTGTGGGAATAAGAAGAGTATGATTAAGAGAGCTGAAGAGAATGTGTTAAAATGGCTTGGACAAAGAGAATGAATGAGGAGACGTTGACAAAGGGGATATACACATTAGAAATAGAGGGAACAAGGACAAGAGGGAGATTAATTTGCAGATGGAAGGATGGAATGAAAGTTATTTTGACTGCTTGGGGCCCAAATATGTAGGAAGGAGAATTGACTGCGTTGGATAGAGTGAATTGGAGGTATTTGGTATGCAGGTGGTGACGTTTTTGTCAGTGGACTAAACCATTCGGTGAACACCACGAAAAGATGTGTAGAGCATGGTCGTGGATAGGGAGCTGTGGTTTCGGTGCATTACACATGACAGCTAGAGACTGAGGGTGAACGAATGAGGCCTTTTCATCGTTTGTTTCTTACTGCTAACCCGCCAAAGCGGGAGAGACAACCATAAATGTCTTGGTCAAGAAAATCCATGCTACTGTAGAGGCTTGGAAAGGAAAGGATTTGTGCTAAGAGAATATGAAACGTTTTCCAAGTGTAATAACTGTAACTACAACACTGTCTTATCTTGCAGATGCGAAAACTGGTTTCGTTGTTGTGGGTGTGGGCGGCTGTGATGGTAGTGACAGCCTTCACCACCTCCACCCAGGCTCATCCTCCACCCAGACCCTACCTCAAACTGGATGCCGGAAAACATCATCAGCTGTTGAAGGTTAATCTTGGGGCTGCGACAACTTCTTTGGCTGTGGGTGAGTACAAATTACACTGCCACGTCTCAGATAAGAATAATAATCCTTTTGCCACATCCTGTACTTAAGCCACATCCTGTACTTAATGTAGCCCTTTTTGCAACTTCTTGGAAGTATCACTGTTTCTTAGGCCACAGCTCAAAGTTGTTGTGCCCCTTTCCCACAACTCTTCGTCCTAATTCTTCCCGAGCTATTTCTTTTTTTTTTTTAGCAATACTGACCCAACTTTCCATGTTCGTTTTGTTTATTTTGACTGTGAGAGCTGTCAGTCTGACGTAACTCTCATACTTGCTGAGCATCGCAGTATATTCTTGAATCTGATGGACCTCCCTCTCTTCGTCTCTTGATGTTTCCCTCTCTCACATAGACAAGTTATGAGCCAAACTCGTTTAAGTATTTACATCTAAGTAGGTCATACACTGGGAACAGGTGATTATCACATCGTCGGATATGAAGTAAACGTTATATACACCATCATACTCTCATTGATGGAAAAAGCATACTACGTTACAGTCAACTAATCTTGATGGAACAAATGGAACAAACCTTGATCTTAAAGACATGAAGTGAAAGAAGTCCTAGGCTCGCACACAGATATGTGAATGCAATTTGAAAACAAAGATCCAAGGAATTTTAAAAAGACTCGACAACAGAGAGGAGGAAAGCAAAGGATTCAGAAGCTACAGTAGTTACACAGACAATCAGAACTCACTGGTTGAAAGAAGAATAGCCACAGAATACTAAATGATTGATATAAATGATTTGTGATGGTGGGACACGGGATGTTCAGTAATGTGGCTGAGAATGGTGAACAGTTTGTGTTTTCAGGGAAAAGACGAAGAGGAATCAGAACATCTAGTCACTCACACTACAGAGACTTCCACCCTACCAGGAATCACCTCTGATGTTTTCACCACCACCACCACCACAAGGCAACCTAGCAGATGGAGATGGTGGCTGTCATCTGCAGACGAAAAGGTAGCTAAGTCTTGAGAAAATCAAATGAAAACCTTGACTGAAGCTCAACGGTTCACAGAAAATACCAATAAGATACAGATTCATTATATGCAGGTTCTGCTGCTCTTTTACACTTCATTGCAAAGAACAATTGTTAATCATATTGGCAGATGCATTTTGAGTTAGTGTATGCGTCTGTGTGTATATCAGAGAAATGATCAGTGAGGGACTAACTAGCAGGTCTTCAGAGGCACTCCTTCGGCACTGTAGGCCATCGTCTCCCGCTTTTCCTTGTTCCCTCCACCTTTGACACATGTATCCTCTTAGTCAATCTTTCCTCATTCATTTTCTCCATATGACCAAACCACTTCAACACACTCTCTTTTGCTCTCTCTCAACCACATTATTTTTATAACCACACATCTCTCTTACCCTTTCATTACTTACTCGATCATACTACCTCACACCACATATTGTCCTCAAACATTTCATTTCCAGCACATCCACCTTCCTCCGCACAACCCTCTCTATAGCCAATGCCTCACAACCATATAACATTGTTGGAACCACTAATCCTTCAAACACCCAGTTTTGCTCTCCGAGATAAAGTTCTCGCCTTCCACACATTTTTCAACGCTCCCAGAACCTCTGCCCCCTCACCCACCCTGTGACTCACTTCCGCTTCCATGTTTCCATCCGCAGCCAAATCCACTCCCAGATATCTAAAACACATCACTTCCTCCAGTTTTTCTCCATTCAAACTTACCTCCCAATTAACTTGTCCCTCAACCTTACTGAACCTAATAACCTTGTTCTTATTCATAATTACTTTCAGCTTTCTTCTTTGACACACTTTACCAAACTCAGTCACCAGCTTCTGCAGTTTCTCACCCAAGATAGTCACCAACGCTGTATCAACAGCGAACAACAACTGACTCACTTCCCAAGCCCTCTCTTCCACAACAGACTGCATACTTGCCCCTTTCTCCAAAACTCTTGCATTCACTAACAACCCCATCCATAAACAGATTAAACAACTATGGAGACATCATGCACCCCTGCCACAAACCGACATTCATTGAGAAACAATCACTTTCCTCTCTTCCTACTCGTAAACACACACACACACACACACACACACACACACACACGTGTGTGTGCGTGTGTGTGTGTAGATGTATATATTCATATGAGTCCACGGGGAAATGAAACACGGTAAGTTCCCAAGTGCGCTTTCATGTGATAATCACATCTTCAGGGGAGATACAAGAAAGAAGTATAATAGTCAGTTGATATACAACGAAGAGACATAGCTAGGACGCCATTTATGATGATGATGATGATGAAAGGGTAAGAGAGAGGCGTGGTAATGAAAGAGTGTGGCTGAGAGAGCTGAAGAGGGTGTGTTGAAATGGTTTGGACTTGTGGAGAGAATGAGTGAGCAAAGCTTGACATCGAGGATGATATATGTGTCAGAAGTGGAAGGAACAAGGAGAACGGGGAGACCAAATTGGAGGTAGAAGGATGAAATGAAAAAGATTATCTGCGTTCAGGGCTTGAACATGCACGAGGGTGAAAGGCAAGCATGGAATAGAGTGAATTGGAGATGTTATATAGTGGTTGCTGTTGATGAACTGAATCAGAGAATGTAAGTGGTAGGGATAAACCATCAGAATGGATGTGTGGTCCATTAAACATTTCTTTTGTCTATTCCCGACGCTAGCTCTCTAAAGCGGAAAATGACGGTGAAACGTGGAAAAATATTTACATATATAAGAATATAAGAATTCTAGGGAAAAAAAAACTGATGCAAAGAAATTTCTATCAAAAAAAGAATTATATTGAAAACAATATAATCTTCATTTCTGTTCCAAGTAAATAAGACTCATGTAATGACGTATATAATCTATGTCTTCTCAAGTAGTGTTTAAAGTGTTTTGCTAACATCGCTAAGTATGATCCTTGAATTTCAGGATGATGATGATGGCACGACCGAGGAACCAGACATGACGACCACAAGAACTCCCACTTCCCACACTACTACCCCTGTGTCTCCTATCTCCACGAAGAAACCCAGTCGGTGGAGGTCGTGGCTGTCGTCTGTAGGCTCGAGGATCTCCGTGGCTGCCCAGAATGCCAAAGATGAGTTGGCAGAAGCAAAGGAAGCTTACGGTGAGCGCATGGCGAATGTCGGAAGAGCCATCATGGCTGGCGGGAACGCGACGAAGGAAGGCTTTCTCGGAGCTGGTCGGGCTATCAAAAGAGGAGCCAAACGCATTGGCACAGCCATCAAGGCAGGGTTTAGGAAAGTGCGACTGAAATTCGCTGGCACTGGCGAGAAGTTCCGTATCGTGGCCAACCGTCTGAAAGAAAAGCTGGAAGCCGGTGATGGGAGAGCTCTAGCCCTTATGGAAAAGTTAGGCATCAATGTCGTCTTCTTTGGCAATCGAATCACGGGTTCCTCTGTTGAGAATAATTCCCTTCCTGTCTCCGAAATACTGAAGAATGAAGGGCGCTTCTCCAATGAATCTGCTCTCCATAACACGTCCGTTGAGAGTATCAGTGCTGACTTGTCCCTGAGCACAGCTGAGGAACATCCTCCTAAACTCGAGGACATGGGCATGAACGTCACTATCTCTGATGAAGATCTTTACCCGAGTCCAGGTGTCGTACATACTGTTGAGTCTGCGTTGGCTGCCACAAGATCTACTACGTCTGAAGTCATTGGTGACCCAACCATTGACACTAACCAACCAGTCACAAAAACGACTACACTTGTGCCTACAACTATAACTCAACTCTCAACAGGCAATATTCATCCTGTAACAACCACATTTCATTCAGCAAGCGCAACTCATCTATCAAGAACGACTCGTTTACCACCCACAACTGCTTCGACGGCTATTACACAACCCTCAACAACCATAGGTCGTTCAGCTCGAACAACTCATTCATCAACCACAACTAGTCTGCCATCCACAACTCCCCCATCAATGACCACTACCACCACCTCCTCAACAACCACAATTCTTCCAAAAAGCACAACTCAGTCGTCAACCACAACTCGATTCCGGACCACTGTTCCTCCACTGACAACTGAAACTCAGAAAACCACAACAGATCATCTAAAAACCAGTCCTCATCCCTCAACAACCCCCATCAAAACATCTTTAACCACGGCACAACCATTAAGAACAACAACCACATTTCAGCCCACCTTCACACGCACAAGTTCACCAGCAACGACAACATTGCCTGCAGTAACGACAAGGAGGACACTTGGTACTGACAGCACACCAGACCAGCCTCACGTAAGCCTGCCGCCTCCCGAGGAGCCAGACAGGACGGAGGAGGAGCCCTATGAGCCGCCACCATTCCCTGATGTCTTCAATGACATCGAGGTGCATGATCGCCTGAAGGACTTTTACGATAGTGGAGGATTCACTCATGCAGAACTTACAGAAATATTCAACTTTGATCCAGATAACTATGAATATTATTATGACTATTATGATTGATAAATGTAGAAACTTTTTCTTTTTTAAACACCTGATTTAAGTTACGCCTCAGGAAAGATGATCAGTGCATGATTAAATTGGTAAGAAGAAGGAAAAGGAAAATTATATAGAAATGATATAATGAAAGGTTAAATGAGTACAGTACAAAAACAGCTTTTTTTCTGCCCTTTTTTTCTAAGTAATGTATTTCCATATTAATAATATAAGGATTTTGTCATTCAATAAATCATGCTGTTTATCCTTCTCTTCATTACTGTTTATCTCTTAAATAAGATGTATTTTACGATTGTTTAGGTACTGTAATTACTACAACCAAGCAGAGGTTTTTAATACCTAGTCTAAATCTTGGTACAGGAAACTAGATATTTGCTTTGAAGCGCTTTCGTGTATTTCAACACACCTTCAGAAACAAAGAGCAACAAAATCACATATGGAGGAAAATGTACAAAGAAACCAGTAGATGTGACCAGGACCACATCTTACACGGTAATGAAGTAGGCAATGAGGGTGGTATAGTAACCCTGTGGAGTCAGAGGACACTCAGGTAACACAACCCAACCTTACGACTCAGGTCACCAACCTTCTTGCTCAAGTCACTCTGAAATAAATGTAAGTTGACGTTGTCTAGACTAAATCAGCTTCTACTGATAGCCATGATCTTATCATCAGTCAGCTGTATAAGAGGAGGTTCAAATAAATTTCTGTTTAAAAAACTTTTAGAATTTTTTATGATCGTTGACCAGCGAGTACAAAGTATTTATGTTGACTCAACGAGATTTTGTCTTTACCTGTCAGTCCCATGTAAAACGAACTACACGTTTTGTAAGGAATGTTGTATACTACTGTCATTACTTGGGCCGTTCTTAATCAGCATTTTCTTTACAGTGTTCTCATATGAGATAACTAAATTTACATCAAGTAGCTTAAGCAGTGGAATGATAGGTTCAAAATTGTTTGTGATATGGTAAATACATTATGTTACTGGAAGACCTTCCTTCTATCATGCGTCACATTATCATGGTAAGTTAGGGGCTATCATATCCTAGCAGTAGCACTCCCGCCTGCCACGCAGTGGTCCCGGGTTCGATCTTGGCTATTGGAGGTTTGTATGTTATATGGTAGTGCGTGTTCGTATGCACTATATTCGTATATATATATTGAAGAACGTTCCCCTCTCCTATTAGTGAAACTAGTTTTCACTGGTTGTGTCATTCCGGTGGACGCCTCCGTGCTGGTCAGACGTTCCTCACCTTTCGCTCTGCAACAAGTTTCGATTTTCATCAGCGGCTGTCTAAGCTTTGCACCACGTCTGGGTCAAGTGGTGGGCAGAAACATAAGAAGGATTTGGCTAAGCAAGAAGGAAACTTTTTCACTAATAAACTGCATAGACGACGACTTGCAGCTTTCAAGTAGCGAATACGAAGCAGATGAATCCGTAACCGAAAACAGTGAAGGTGGCAGACGGTTTTCAAGAGATGATTAATAGGAAGGAAAAGAAGAGGAGGCGAGAGCTAGTGAAGCAAAGTGGAGGAAGTGATAGTGACGAGATCCAGAACGACAAGAAGAAAAACAATACATACGCAGAACAAAGAAGAAAGAATGATTCAACTGGGAACTGAACGAAGCAGCAAGTTGATCGAATGAATCCTAGTGACAGAACCAGTGTAACGAGCAACCCGGGTGGAGGAAACAGCTCAGGTAGGAGGAGATTGAACTTTCCAAGCGATTTACGTATGACGTTCTATGAGCGGTTGCTGTGGGCTGCTAAACTAGGGAGGCAGCATAAAAAGTTTGAACCTCTGCTTAAAAGAAGGTCGTAATAATTCCTATCTGACTGTGGCTGGGGATGAAGTAGAAATGTTTCTGACGACGACAGGGTTCGAGGTGGTGATATTTACGATACCCCAAGACACAGGACAACACACCAAGGTGATTGTATTCATGCATCCGTTTATACTGGATCCTGATTTCCTTCTTGATGATACACGCTTCGAGTGGGCAAAGCGACATGAAATTTGGAGTGAAAAGAAGAAGCAAATGGTAGCCTTGATGAAGGGAATCGTTTCCGGAGATGTTCTTCATCTCTGGAATAGGAGGATATAGGAGAATTGTAAAGTTCACTGAACAGTGTGTTTTATGTTACAAGTGCAGTAAGTGGGGCCATACGGCCTGGAAATGCCAAAGTGAATATCGTTGCCGTTACTGTGGAAGATGAATCATAATTCAATGGAATGTGGAAATAAGATAAAGTCTGGGCAACGTGTTGCGCCGTCCTGTTTCAGTTGTGGCGGTGCGCATAATGCACGGTCACCAATTTGCAGTTGGAGACCACAGGCGCGTGGCGTCCGGTGGCAGACCATGGAGGAAGTGTAGCCGCGGGAAAGGGATTGATGGACATGGAGTTTACACAAAGACAACGCTACCTTCCACTAAGGACGTGTGGGAGAAGAGAATGGATCAGAATGACACGTTGAAGGTGACACGAAATGATGTAAGGGCTGCGCCGAAAACTACCCCAGAGGATAAGGTAAATGACCAACTCATTGTTGTGTGTGTGGGGGTGTAGTCGTTCAACTCCGACAAGAAATTCAGGCACTTAGGAAAAAGGTAGAGGACAATCCGAATGTAACTGTTGATCTTTGTGAACACAGAAAGGTGGATTGGGGAGAGAGAGAGAGAGAGAGAGAGAGAGAGAGAGAGAGAGAGAGAGAGAGAGAGAGAGAGAGAGAGAGAGAGAGAGAAGGCTGAAAATAACTGATAAATACTGACGAACCATCCTCACTCGGGGGGAGAGGAAATGTGGAAATAAGGTAAGCTGACATCCCTGAAATATTAGATGATAAGGTATTAACACGAGTGAAAGATGCGATGATGGAACAGTTTGTGGATGAGAGAGTACGTTTAGTTTCAGTTGTAAATAGGGAAAATAGAAGACCGTGAATTACGTATCCTTTTCATGGAATGTAAATAGCTTACGTACAAGGACCACAGTTGTGCATGGTCATGCGCTGTTGTATAAGGTGGATGTCATAGCTCTACAGGGAACGGGCACAGAGAAGGATGGTAGTGTAATGAATTTGTGTGATTAATCAATGTTTCTGTTTACCAGCTGATAAAGGGAATAATACAAGAGGACTGTTAACTTATGTTTGGAAAAAAATTACCGGTTGAATTGATGTTAACTAACAAGGAAAATGGGGTTGAAAATTTGTGTGTTAAAGTCAACCTCCTCCAAGGGAGCTCTATATGTATTGTTGATATTTATATACATCCTCAAAGCTTGGATATTGATGATATGCCAGAGTGTTTATTTACTGATGACTGTCTTAGTTGGTGATATTAATGCAAGACACGAAGTTTTGGGTACTGTAGGACCCAGCAATATCGATGGTCACACTTTTTTAGGGAAGTTTGATGATATTAGACTACTGGGTAAAATGATGAGCCTACCTATATACGTGGGTGCTCTTCAATAGAGGTGGAATGAGGGCGAGTACCGAGATAGCTTGGGGGTTTGCTCAGTGATCACATTGCTTTACGAGTCATTGTACATGTCAGTAATATACAGAATATCATTGAGCGTAGAAGATATTGCTTGTTGGATGACAAGAAGGATGATCTGGTCGCTACTGTACAGGATTGGTATACAGGTTATGAACCAAGAGATGTAGATGGCTTTTGTAATGATTTATTACGTATCATTGATTCTGTGTTGATGGCCAAAAATTGTAGGTATAAAGGAGAAATTAAGTATGGGAAACGTAATGTGTATTTCAAAGACAAGTTAGTACAGGGTTAGAGTGAATTACTTAGAAAGGCGCATAAAGACTAAAGTGCAAATAATAATGGTAATAGAATTAAAGAAGCGTTGAAAAAGACGGCTATAATGTGCACTGAGGTAAAGCAAAAAGCAAGGAATAAGTATTGGATCGACTTTTTATGGAGAACTGGTCAATATGAGAGCTTGAGTGGTATCTGGAAGGAAGTAGATAAAGTACGAGGTGTTGAAAGCAAAGGGCAACAACACCCACGCTGATCCACAAGCCAGGGTCAATCAACTTATTCATAAATGGGCTGGAGTGGCCATTTTGGCAGAGTTACCAACTGTAGTGCAGGGATCATTACAGAGTAAAATTAGGTTCAAGAAGGACCTAGTATTGAGTCCAGCGTACGTTGGGAGATGATGATACATGTGTGCCAATAACGAGAGGCGAATTATTGTATGTGATTAAGATGGGGGGAAATCTACTGCACCAGGGAAGGATGGATGGAGGAATATATGACATTATTTATTGTATAGCTAGCATTAGGGAGGGAACCTTTCTAGACTTATTCAATATATCGTACAATGAAGGTTGTATTCCACTCAAATGGGGGGGTGAAAAAAAGCAGTAATCGTACCAATGCCTAAATGTAATGGAGATTTTCGACCAAAATGATGGAGAGAATGATATTGAACACGATGTTGTAAGAAGTTGAAAATCTTTTGCCGTCCGATTTACATGGGTCTGTGCGAGGGAAAGGCACTGCTGATTGTGTCATGATGAAGAGTTTGTGTAATGGCGAAGCTACATGTAGAACATTCGTCGATGTAAAAGGGGCATTTGATAGAACAAATAAAGAAGTTCTACTCGAAGAACTTGTTGACTTGAGCGTTTCCGGGAAGTTCCTGAAATGGATTGTCGATTACTTTGGTTTCAAGGTTGGTTGGTCTTCAGAAGAGAGAGACATGGAGTTGGGAACTCCACAAGGAGGTGTCCTTAGTCTGACTTTTGTCAATATACTAATGAATATAAATAACTCGGCATAAATTTCTCGAACATTTCTATAAATTTCTGCAAACATTGACCAAAAAAATTTCTATAAAAAGTATTTGATTTATTGAAAGTAGAGGTTACTGAATTGATTCAGTTGAAGATATACTAAGGTATTCTTATCTGTCCTACTTTCCTTATTTATCTGATAACAAGAAAAAAAAAAGGGCCAGCTTGGCTGTATCATGCCTTCTTGAAGCAAAGACATTGACGGTTATGATACGAAGATAACGTGTCTGTTGTGAAGAAAAAAAGAATTGAACCATAGTTCAGGGTTCTGCCATGGAGAGGTGTTCATCACCTAGGTTCTACCGGTAGTAAAGAGGTTCAGTGTCTTATAATGGGGAACTAGTGTTCGATTCTTAGGTTCATGTAGGAAGTTGGATTGAACCTTTTTAGCTTCTTGGGAAGAAATCGGTCCTTGGGTTCAACCTCAGTTTTTTACCTGTTTAGGCGTTCAGCCTTTAGTCTCAAGAGAGGGATTAAACCTCTAGATTAATCAGGTTGGAGGTTCAGCCTGTAAACGACAAGGGTTCAGCTTTTAGGTTCTACCAGGGAGAAGAACTTTTAAACTTATAATATCTGTTAGGGGAAATGGTGAACCTTTTGGTCAAATTAGGGGAATAAAAGTTCAGCCCTTAGGTTTTTCTAGAGGGAGGTTTGACTATTAGGTTCAACCAGAGAGAGGTTCGACTTGTAGGTTTTTCCAGAAAGAGGTTCTACTTTTAAGTTCTGCCAGAGAGAGGTTCTAGTATCAGTTTCTACCAGAAAGAGGTTCGACTTTTAGGTTCCAACAGAGAGAGATTCTCCTATTAGGTTCTACCAGAAAGAGGTTCGGTTTTTAGGTTCTAATAAAGAGAAGTTTGACTATTAGGTTCTTCTAGGGAAGGTTCAACTCTCAGGTTTCCTTGGGTGGGAGGAATTCAACTTCTAGGTTCTGTCAGGTGAAAGGGAATCAACCTGTTCGTTTCATCATGTAACATGGGTTTAACCTTTGGGTTTACATCAGGTGAGAGGGGGTTCAGTCTTTTGGTTCTACCAGATGAGAGGGGTTCGACCATTAATTTCTACCAGGGACGTGTTAGTCATTCAGGTTCTACTTTTAAGATAGCAGCGGCCTTTACCAGGAGAGAGAGAGGCTCTACATCAAAAATTCTACCAGGTGAAAGGGGTTCAACCTTTTTGCTTCGAGAGAACAGGGGTTCAGCCATTGGAGGGGGAAAAAAAAACAAGCTGGAGATCTGGCTTACAATAATACAAGATTTGGACTGAACAGTTCGAGTAGGACACTGGAATATTCAATACTGGAATATTCAATACTGGAATATTCAATATTGGAATATTCAATACAATAGTTGTATCACAACCATGCCAAGAGAGTGCACGTAGTTCGTGTTGGATATTGGAATAAGGAATACAGTAGTTGCATCATGACCCACGGTAGGACAGCGCAGTTCCTGGAGAACATCTGAATGATCGATGAATTTGTTGTAGCGTGACTACCTTGGAGACATGTGGGTTTAACCTGAGGCTGAGGATGTGTTTCGCTTGCTTGATTTCTCGCACCCTGTGCTTGCAAAGGTGTATTGCACCATCTGTTGCAATACTTCCTTGCTAGCATCAGTCAGTACCGGGGAAATGTTAAGTAATTAGGTTTACATGACTGAGAGATATGCATTTAGATGTTTTCAGACCAATTTTGACTTTTAGTTTCATTATATTATATGACAAGTTTTAAGAATATATATATATATATATATATATATATATATATATATATATATATATATATATATATATATATATATATATATATATATATATATATATATATATATATATATATATATATATATATATATATATATATATATATATATATATATGAGGAGGAAGGGGGTTGTTATTCCATGTGTGGCGGGGTGGCGATGAGAATGAATAAAGGCAGACAGTATGCATTATGTACATGTGTATATATGTATATGTCTGTGTGTGTATATATATATATATATATATATGTATACCTTGAGATGTATTGGTATATATTTTTGCGTGTGTGTATGTATATACATGTGTATGTGGGTGGGTTGGGCCATTCTTTCGTCTGTTTTCTTGCGCTACCTCGCTAACTCGGGAGACAGCGACAAAGCAAAATAGATAAATGAATAGAAATAATATATTTATGGGGCGAGGGGGTCAAATTTTGTGGTTATCCTGGAAGAGATGATACGTCAGACCATTTTCGACTCTGTCGAGTGAGGTTGGTAGAGCTGGAGAACCCAAGTGTTAGCGCAGTCCTCCATACAAGGACGGGTTCGTCCTTTGTTTAAACGGAGCAATCGTTCAGAGAAAACGAAGTATCGACCCCTTAATAGGCTTCCCACTTTCTGAAAGGCATACTTACCTTTTCTTGTAATGTGGGGAGGTTTCCAAGACAGAGTGGATGATACAGTAATGACAAGTATGTTCTTTGAGTCAAGAGTTGGAATTACAGAACAGTCAAACGCGAGAGGAAAACTGTGAGGAATATTCTGTAGAGAGATGAGCAGAAACTTGGTGTTGAAGGCATTAAACTTGCCCAGATTTCGTCTACTTCACGGAAGAAACCTGTCCAAGTCTGAATTCATTGAGGAAGTTATGTTGAGACGAGATGCAGATCGAGTGCGGGAAGGAGCAAAATTGAGGGATGTGAATGAATGCAGGTGTTGAGTCGTCAGCGTATTAGTGCACTTCGGTATTTTTGGAAGAGAGCAAATCGTTGATAATAAAGGAGTATCAGTGTAGGAGGTAGGACAGAGCCTTGAGAGACAACGTTTTTGATGGAGGAAAAGGGGGAGGCTGATCCATCAACAGCCATAGAGCTATATATACATCGGCCGGAGAGGAAGCTAGATATGAATGAGCAAAGTAAGGGAGGGAAGCCAAAAAGAGGTGGAGCTTAGAGATGAGACTCCGTTACCACTGCCTGTCAGAAGCTTTGGATACGTCAAGGTCAACTACATATCTAACATTAATAAGATAGGATAGATTATCACCACTGGATCTCGCCTTACGGAAGCCATACGGGTGCTCAGAGGGAAGACTGTGAGATTCAAGAAGTCAGAGGATATAGGAATTGAGGATAGATTCAAAGACTTTAGAAATGGTGGATGTCAAAGCGACAGGATGATAGTTAGTGGAGTTAGAACGTTCACCCATCTTAGGGATGGGATGTGTCAGTGCATATTACCAATAAGGAAAACGCCCTGTGTGTATATATATATATATATATATATATATATATACACGTGTTACCGAACTCCTGTACATATACAGGTGCTACCTGGTTTTGCGAAATCTTAAAATCTACAAAACTTTCTGGGGGTAAATTCGTGGTCGCGTGATATATATATATATATATATATATATATATATATATATATATATATATATATATATATATATATATATATATATATATATATATATATCCCTGGGGATAGGGGAGAAAGAATACTTCCCACATATTCCCTACGTGTCGTAGAAGGCGACTAAAAGGGGAGGGAGCGGGTGGCTGAAAATCCTCCCCTCTCGTTTTTTTCAATTTTCCAAAAGAAGGAACAGAGAAGGGGGCCAGGTGAGGATATTCCCTCAAAGGCCCAGTCCTCTGTTCTTAACGCTACCTCGCTAACGCGGGAAATGGCGAATAGTTTTTTTTTTTTTTTTTTTTTTTTTTTTCCAAAAGAAGGAACAGAGAAGAGGGCCAGGTGAGGATATTCCCTCAAAGGCCCAGTCCTCTGTTCTTAACGCTACCTCGCTATCGCGGGAGATAGCGAATAGTATAAAAAAAAAAAAAAAAAAAAAAAATATATATATATATATAGTGATGGGTGATTTGAATGCAAAGGTGAGTAATGTGGCAGTTGAGGGAATAATTGGTATGCATGGGGTGTTCAGTGTTGTAAATGGAAATGGTGAAGAGCTTGTAGATTTATGTGCTGAAAAAGGACTGATGATTGGGAATACCTGGTTTAAAAAGCGAGATATACATAAGTATACTTATGTAAGTAGGAGAGATGGCCAGAGAGCGTTATTGGATTACGTGTTAATGGACAGGCGTGCGAAAGAGAGACTTTTGGATGTCAATGTGCTGAGAGGTGCAACTGGAGGGATGTCTGATCATTATCTTGTGGAGGCTAAGGTGAAGATTAGTATGGGTTTTCAGAAAAGAAGAGTGAATGTTGGGGTGAAGAAGGTGGTGAGAGTAAGTGAGCTTGGGAAGGAGACCTGTGTGAAGAAGTATCAGGAGAGACTGTGTACAGAATGGAAAAAGGTGAGAACAATGGAAGTAAGGGGAGTGGGGGAGGAATGGGATGTATTTAGGGAATCAGTGATGGATTGCGCAAAAGATGCTTGTGGCATGAGAAGAGTGGGAGGTGGGCTGTTTAGAAAGGGTAGTGAGTGGTGGGATGAAGAAGTAAGAGTATTAGTGAAAGAGAAGAGAGAGGCATTTGGACGATTTTTGCAGGGAAAAAATGCAATTGAGTGGGAGAAGTATAAAAGAAAGAGACAGGAGGTCAAGAGAAAGGTGCAAGAGGTGAAAAAAAGGGCAAATGAGAGTTGGGGTGAGAGACTATCAGTAAATTTTAGGGAGAATAAAAAGATGTTCTGGAAGGAGGTAAATAGGGTGCGTAAGACAAGGGAGCAAATGGGAACTTCAGTAAAGGGCGTAAATGGGGAGGTGATAACAAGTAGTGGTGATGTGAGAAGGAGATGGAATGAGTATTTTGAAGGTTTGTTGAATGTGTCTGATGACAGAGTGGCAGATATAGGGTGTTTGGGTCGAGGTGGTGTGCAAAGTGAGAGGGTTAGGGAAAATGATTTGGTAAACAGAGAAGAGGTAGTAAAAGCTTTGCGGAAGATGAAAGCCGGCAAGGCAGCAGGTTTGGATGGTATTGCAGTGGAATTTATTAAAAAAGGGGGTGACTGTATTGTTGACTGGTTGGTAAGGTTATTTAATGTATGTATGACTCATGGTGAGGTGCCTGAGGATTGGCGGAATGCTTGCATAGTGCCATTGTACAAAGGCAAAGGGGATAAGAGTGAGTGCTCAAATTACAGAGGTATAAGTTTGTTGAGTATTCCTGGTAAATTATATGGGAGGGTATTGATTGAGAGGGTGAAGGCATGTACAGAGCATCAGATTGGGGAAGAGCAGTGTGGTTTCAGAAGTGGTAGAGGATGTGTGGATCAGGTGTTTGCTTTGAAGAATGTATGTGAGAAATACTTAGAAAAGCAAATGGATTTGTATGTAGCATTTATGGATCTGGAGAAGGCATATGATAGAGTTGATAGAGATGCTCTGTGGAAGGTATTAAGAATATATGGTGTGGGAGGCAAGTTGTTAGAAGCAGTGAAAAGTTTTTATCGAGGATGTAAGGCATGTGTACGTGTAGGAAGAGAGGAAAGTGATTGGTTCTCAGTGAATGTAGGTTTGCGGCAGGGGTGTGTGATGTCTCCATGGTTGTTCAATTTGTTTATGGATGGGGTTGTTAGGGAGGTAAATGCAAGAGTTTTGGAAAGAGGGGCAAGTATGAAGTCTGTTGGGGATGAGAGAGCTTGGGAAGTGAGTCAGTTGTTGTTCGCTGATGATACAGCGCTGGTGGCTGATTCATGTGAGAAACTGCAGAAGCTGGTGACGGAGTTTGGTAAAGTGTGTGGAAGAAGAAAGTTAAGAGTAAATGTCAATAAGAGCAAGGTTATTAGGTACAGTAGGGTTGAGGGTCAAGTCAATTGGGAGGTGAGTTTGAATGGTGAGAGGCTGGAGGAAGTGAAGTGTTTTAGATATCTGGGAGTGGATCTGTCAGCGGATGGAACCATGGAAGCGAAAGTGGATCATAGGGTGGGGGAGGGGGCGAAAATTTTGGGAGCCTTGAAAAATGTGTGGAAGTCGAGAACATTATCCCGGAAAGCAAAAATGGGTATGTTTGAAGGAATAGTGGTTCCAACAATGTTGTATGGTTGCGAGGCGTGGGCTATGGATAGAGTTGTGCGCAGGAGGATGGATGTGTTGGAAATGAGATGTTTGAGGACAATGTGTGGAGTGAGGTGGTTTGATCGAGTAAGTAACGTAAGGGTAAGAGGGATGTGTGGAAATAAAAAGAGCGTGGTTGAGAGAGCAGAAGAGGGTGTTTTGAAGTGGTTTGGGCACATGGAGAGAATGAGTGAGGAAAGATTGACCAAGAGGATATATGTGTCGGAGGTGGAGGGAACGAGGAGAAGAGGGAGACCAAATTGGAGGTGGAAAGATGGAGTGAAAAGGATTTTGTGTGATCGGGGCCTGAACATGCAGGAGGGTGAAAGGAGGGCAAGGAATAGAGTGAATTGGAGCGATGTGGTATACAGGGGTTGACGTGCTGTCAGTGGATTGAATCAAGGCATGTGAAGCGTCTGGGGTAAACCATGGAAAGCTGTGTAGGTATGTATATTGCGTGTGTGGACGTGTGTATGTACATGTGTATGGGGGGGGTTGGGCCATTTCTTTCGTCTGTTTCCTTGCGCTACCTCGCAAACGCGGGAGACAGCGACAAAGTATAAAAAAAAAAAAAAAAAAAATATATATATATATATATATATATATATATATATATATATATATATATATATATATATATATGTATTGGTCACGATGGTACAATCATAGGTTTGATTGCCCCAAAGGTCGTATCGTCATGATAAGGGTCGTAACTGCCTTGGTTCAGGGGTGTTTTAGTAAACATCGCTCTGTGTGTTACACGAATATTGTCAACTGAACTATTTTACGCGTATTATCAATGTATTACATTGATTCCAGTTTTTCTAACATTTTCTCATTTTCATATTTGAAGATATTAGCAGCTTCCAGAAGCAAGTAATTGGAGTCATTTTCAAATGTAGGCGTTTCAAAACTGGTGCCAAATGAGCGATCGCTGAATTGCTTAGTTATCTCTGTATAGAGTAAGTAATCAGTCTTGTGTCTGATTTTTCTTTTTTTTTCACGCTCTTTCAGGTGTGTCAGTGTGGCATTCACCTGCCCATCTATAACACTCCCCCCCCCCCCACACAGGGGGGTCAGGGATATAGTGAAAGGGACTCTGGTCAAGTATTCCCATGGCAACTCATGTGACCTTTAGATCTGCGCTGGGTCAAGGAAACGACCGCACCATAAGTGAACTGATGTAGGTTCTCTTCGGTTACATTTAGCGTTGGTTCTATAGGTGTTTTAAAGTTAGGTTTGGTCGTGGTAGATGAACTAGGCTTCTAGACTAGGTTTCATCTGGTTAGTGTACACTAGGCTTGATATGATGGCTAGGTTTGAGGCTTTAATAATGATGTGCGCAGGGAAGGCACGGAGGAGCTAGTTAGCCAGGTTTGTGTGCGCGGGGTGAAAGGCACCGAGAGCAGTCAGGTGTGTGCGCGGGGTGGAAGGAAGGATACCTTGCCCTCGGGTGTATAGCATGGAGCAGAAGGCACCATGCAGTCAGGTGTATTAGCGTAATGGTAGCAGGAAGTACGCGGGATTAGGTCTGGTCACCACAAAGGTTCGAGCGTGAGTCATTTGTTTGTCCATTAGATTCAGCCGAGTAAGCAAATGTGGTTCGTACACGGTATAGAGATCAGAAGTGTTGCCAGGGGATTCTTACCCTAAAGTACACCTGATTTAAGGTTCCCAGTTACCACTAAAGTTCATTGATAACTTACGTTACTATAGCGTCAGTTTATAGGCGTGTGGGTTAACCATGGAACTCCTATTTCCGCATGTACATACTTCGTGGTTAAGAGCGAGTCATTAAACGTATGTGTGCATCAGCAAGCAACCACGGTAGTACGACACTTTGTGCCCCGTCCTCGGCGCCAACAGTGGAGAACGTCGACAGTCGTGGTCAGGGGCTCAGAGCCACTCGCTCGTTAGTTCGCGTCAAGACATTGTCGTGAGTGTTACTGCCATTGATAAGCTCCTTCCTCCGCATAGGAACTGTGGCTCGTAACATACATGCACGGCGTTACACGTAAGGTAAGTTTGGCTATCTTTTGTTCGTAGACTTACCAGAGTATTTTCATTGTAATGACCTTGTGTGTGTGTGTCTTGTGTTTATACTGAAGGTAATTTAGTATGTATTGTTTTTTCTGCCTGTTGTATTTTATTACGAAACGGGCCGACTTGTGTTATGTCCCGCCACTATGAAGGTGTGTCTGGAACATTATGGCATCACTTCGTGCGTCCGTAATTGTTTATACTGTACGGGGATCGAGTTTGGTGCTTGTGACATATTAGCCCAACAACTAAAGAACAGTTCGTGATAACTTTGCACATACATTTTAGGTATTGCTTTTGGAAGTGAAGACCTGATTTAGTTTATTGGGTACGTATGTGCAAATTGGCATAATAGCAAAGATTTCTTTTTCGTGTTGTAAGTGCTAATAATGATAACCACAGGGAATGTGTAGTACGATAAGTTCTCAAGTGCACTTTCGTGTAATGATCACATCGTCAGGGGAAAAACAAGTTCTTATCTCCCCTGACGATGTGATCATTACGCGAAAGTGCACTTGGAAACTTGCCGTGTTTCATTTTCCTCGTGTTTATCAGCAAAAATACTAGATCACGAGCGCCATTGTGACCTATGCAATATATATATATATATATATATATATATATATATATATATATATATATATATATATATATATATATAGGACAAATAGCTTACTTTTTTCCTAATTCGTAGCGGCACACGAAGCAAAGTAAGTTACCTTTAATGTGGAAGCACAGTCATTTGTTACGCCGAGACGAAGCTGCACCGAACCCTTTCTAGCAAGGAGCAGAGCCACGCCTGGGTGCAGTAATATCTACCCGGCTTGAACATTGACTTCGAAACTTTAAGCCTCAAATCTTTTCGTCGGGGACTGTGATATATTGCCACATATCGATCACAGGACCAATAAAGTCATTTTTAGTTTTATAGGATGCGAATTTAAAACACTGGGTTAGTTTCAGAGGATCACTCCAGAACACGCTCAGACGTAGGAAAATAAAAATTTTGCTAGATTCAATTGTATTGATTTGATAAACTGATGTTAAGGCATTTCTATAGTATTGGATTCTGTTATTGTTAGAGGAGTGAGATAGCGACGATAGCTGCATTGTTTTGCCTATTATTGTGTACTGAATGCTGGAAGTCTCTTGTATGTTAAAGGTGTCTTAGATCGTTATCAGTTGCCAGTCGGGACAAGGCAGTTTCTGACAGTCTTTGATCTTTATGTTATAAATCTACATTTTGAACTTGGATTGTCTCCTTATGTTGAAGGCTCAAATTTCACGGACGGAAGTCCACATCAAAGCTTAGTCTTATAATTAAGGTGTAACTGTTTGCATTGATGGCCGTGACGCATTCGGTAGCCTCCCGGGGTCGAGCGCATAGGTTTGAATTATGGTTACGGGGCACTGTTCACAGTCAACCCAACTGTTCATCCTCTCCTTGGTATTGGTATCTGTGATGGGTACTGGTTTGATATATATATATATATATATATATATATATATATATATATATATATATATATATATATATATAATTACGTTAATCAGCCTTCAATAGTGCATTATTAACGTAAACATTGGGCGGTAAAGATTGATGATGACAGAGATTTGTATGAACTGGCAAGATTTATCAAAAAATCATACTTATATGGCAGGCTTGAAGTAAACTATGTTTGAAAGAATAAGTAGTTCCGACAATGTTATATGGTTACGATGCATGGGCTATAGATAGGGTTGTGCGGAGGAGGGTGGATGTGTTGGAAATTAAATGTTTGTGGACAATGTGGTATAAGGTGGTTTGATCGAGTAATGAAATGGTAAGAGAGATATGGTGAAATGAAAATAGTGTAGTTGAGAGAGCAGAAGAGAGTGTGTCGAAATGCTTTGGACATATGGAGAGAATGAGTGAGGAAAGATTAACAAAGAGATTGTGTGTCAGAGGTGGATTGAACAAGGAGAAGCGGGAGACCGGAATTAGATGTGGAAGGATGGAGTGAAGAAAGATTTTGAGCGATCGGGGCCTGAACGTACAGGAGGGTGAGAGGCTTGCAAGGAATAGTGAATTGGAGCGATGTGGTATACCAGGGTCGACGTGCTGTCAATGGATTGAATAAGGGCATGTGAAGTGTCTTGGGTAAACCATGGAAAGTTTTGTGGGGCCTAGGTGTGGAAAGGAAGCTGTGGTTTCGGTGCATTATTCATGACAGCTAGAGACTGAGTGTGAACGAATGTGGCCTTTGTTTTCTTTTCCTAGCGCTACCTCGCGCGCGTGCCGGGGAACGGGCGTGCCATTTCATGTGTGGCGGGGTGGTGACGGTATTGGCTGAGGGCAGCAAGTATGAATATGTACATGTGTATATATGTATTTTGTCTGCTTGTATATGTATGTATACATTAAAATGTATAAGTATGTATATGTGCGTGTGTAGGCATATATATATATATATATATATATATATATATATATATATATATATATATATATATATATATATGTGTGTGTGTGTGTATGCGTATGTGGGTAGGTTGGGCCTTTCGTCTGTTTCCTTGCGGTACCTCGCTAACGCGGGAGACAGCGACAGAGTATAGTAAGGAAAAAAAAAAAGTATTATATATATATAATATTATGTACATGTGTGTGTATGTATGTGTCTGTGTACGGTGAGATGTATAGGTGTGTATATTTACGTGTGTGGACGTGTATGTGTATGGGGGTGGGTTGGGCCATTTCTTTCGTGTGTTTCCTTGCGCTACCTCGCAAACGCGGGAGACGGCGACAAAGCAAAATAATATATATATATATATATATATATATATATATATATATATATATATATATATATATATATATATATATATGTGTGTGTGTGTGTGTAATGAATAAACTTTTAGCAAGTTTTCCCCCCTTGCTGTTTTTAAAGGGCAGATGTAGAGGTAAATGAATGGAAGCCGACCTACGGTATCACATTAAACCTAGCCCAATCCCCTTCCTCAGCGACCTTCCCACTCACGATTATTCCTAGACCAGGTCCGTTATCTCTGGCGTAAACTGCATGTGATGGCCACACACGGTCGGAAATTGTGGACAAAGAACAATATAATAGATCACTTTGGAGGACGGAGAGCGCGGGAAGCGAGGAGCAGGAGTGGAATCGCAGGCCGGTGTCCATGAACCACTTTTTAAAATCGCGAGCCTGTCAAGTAGGCGTCACAGAGGTAGGAATGTCCGGCGTCCTTAATGTCCCGTCACAGTATGTCGATATCTTTGGGGAGGTTTTGAACATTTCCTGGCACGGTTCATGGCCTGACGATTTCGAGCCTGGTTCCTTTAATTTTCCAGATGCCTTCCAGCGTCCGGGATGATGTTCGTGCCTGGCTGAGCTTGAATGAGGTGTCTACAATACCTGTCAGGCATAGCAACCAGACGATTCTTTTTTAAGGTTATATTTTCTATACAGCCAAACACCTGCTGGATTCTCGGTCACTCGTGTCGTAATTACCCATTCGTGTGGACTACATCTTGAACTTTCTCTTGTGTCAAATAACCTTTTAGGCTTTCATGTTTTTGCTGGTATTCAAATTCCCTTTATTCAGTCTATTCCACCACCGTATACTATCGCAGTATTTCTTTACGGACTTCCTAACAACCTCCTCTTCGTGTTCTCTCGTTATTGTACATATAGACCTGTTCACTGTCGATTACTTTCAGCTAATTTTGAAACTTGAGAGGTTGATATCAGGTCACCCGTTTCGCTTTTTTCCTCCCTTATGGATATAACCAGTGGTGCTCAGGTCTCTTAGTCGCTCTTCGCGAGACCCTTCTCACTTAGATGGTTGTGCTGTAAGTGTACGAAACTAGACTTGGGAAGCATGATAAAGCCTAGTGCGATTCTGATATTTGCTAGCAGTGTTTCTTTCGCAGTTCTCCAGATGTGTAACTGACAAAAGGTTAGGCATAATATCGACCCCACGACTCCGTCACTCAGATTCGCTGTAGCCTATTTGTCACACATATTCCTGTAGCTTACTAGTGTATTCCCGGTTTCTAAACTGATTACGCTTAACTTTATGTCGGTAAACTAAGCTTCGAGATGGTCCTCGCGGCCAAAGAACCAATCAATATTACGGTCGGTGGCTCCGTCTTCATAAGTCACGGCAAACTTTGATCGTTCGGGCAGGGAAGAGGAATACGTTGCTCTCTCATTCTGTTGGCAAATGGCCTTTGATATCGCTGTGCCCTTCAAAGCAGCGATGTTACAACAGCAAAAATATTGGTGTTTTTTATTGCACTTTGCCACGCCGGAAACTATAATTCATATAAGGTTGGCCTTCAGTTGCAACCATCGCATCTGCTTCGCAGGACAAGCTATGTATCTCCAGCAGAATTCCTTGATGATAATAGCTAGGGATGTCATGGATTATGCAGAAAAGCGTCTATCATTGACTGAATTTTCTATCTTTTACTGCATCCATTCTAGCCGATTCTAGTATTTTCTAAGTTGCGTAGATGCAGTATTAAGTCTCGTGTAACTTTCGTTGTTTTTGAAGTTAAAGAAACTATGTTGCATAATGGCTATTGTCTTTTAAATTGAAGATCATTGTAATGAATAGTATACCGGTTAATGACAATACAAGTGGAAAGACACTGAAATGCAACAATCAGACTTTCCACTCCCCTGTTTCACCACGTAATCTTCCCTTCCCAGCTTCATAGTTTTCCTTTCCAAAGCCTACATTTTCCTTCCCAACCTCCCTTTTTTTTCCCCCCCATTCCAAACCCTTCGGTTAATAGATGAAATCGAAATCTAACCTTGACACGTGTTGGGGTAAGCGCTGGAACAGGTCGAAAATGTGGAAGTTAGATGTCTCGTTGGCGTCATGCTATTGTTCAATTTACTGCAACATCTAGATGGAATTTTTATTAGGTTTTAACACGAACAGTTCAGTACATCACCCGTGTTGTGTTAGCGTTACTGACCATGAGTCAGCACGGGCCAGCCTGGGGCCTGACCCGCGTTGGTTCGAATCCGTGGCGTGGCTATCTGCCTCCACTTAACCTTGGTGTTCATCCTTCTCTCGTGGCTAGTCTGTCAATAGGTACCAGGGTTTGGTTAGGGTATGTGTGCACATAGGAGTAAAGCTATGATTTATGAATACAAGTTTGAGACAGGGCAACACGAGTGTAAAACTCTCTCCCCTTAACACAAATAGTAATCACAGTTATTGCTAGTGACATTCGCAAAATCCTGGCAGAAACAATAGAGTGTACTACTCGTTTTGTGTATGTTTCACTAGATCCAGATACTAAACAGTTCAGTGTACACAAGGTAAAAAACAAAAAATATCTTTGCAGATAATTCCGATAAATTTCCAAACGATCCGTACGATTCGTGTCTTAATAGGGTTAGTAAGCGTAAATTTTCGACAGATTTCCTGTTAATTATGATAGCCCCACTTCATGATTATTTCCACTGAAATAAGAAATCGATATAATACTTGCGGAAATGACGCAAAGTGCCGCTAAGCAATCGATGTATTACATGATCATTGAAGCAAGGCCACCTATGTGAGGTTAGACTAATGAGCGTTTTTCAGAATCCTTCGTCTGTGGTGTCGTATTGTCTAACGCAAAAAGAGGAAAGATTCTTTTCTACACTGTGTGTACTACCAAGTTACTGTTAGTTTCACTATGTCCTGATTCAAACAGTTCTGTGTACTATCCACTTGAATTTACAAATTACGCACTGAAACCAGATCATGTGTCACGTAACTTTCACTTGGTTGAAGTTATGACTAGCGAATAAAACTTAAACTGTTTTATAGGAATATTGAATTTGTTTTTAATAGTTACCGACTGAATGGG
Organism: Panulirus ornatus; assembly: GCF_036320965.1. Lineage (NCBI taxonomy): Eukaryota > Metazoa > Arthropoda > Malacostraca > Decapoda > Palinuridae > Panulirus > Panulirus ornatus. The sequence continues at coordinate 21,270,423 of NC_092287.1, read as the reverse complement.
AAAAGAAGGTTGGGGGAAAATTGAGAGAACGGAAATGTGTTTTGGGTAACTTTAGTTATTATACTCTAAACAAAACGCCACTTGGGATCCTTTTTATATCAAATAGATACATCGGTGCTTAATGTATTATTTGACCAGTAAATGTTTTGATATCCTATCGGTCAAACTCTTATTATCTGTATCTTGGTAAGTGCTATTGTGAAGGGTGTCAAAGAAATTAAAACAAGGTGCTCGTGTGTGTGGCGCAAGACTTCTCCCTCTCAGCTGGGGAACCACCCGCTTGACCACCAAGCTGAGTTATGTGTAATCACTACTTGCTTGGGAGGCAATTGTGCTAGGAGAAAACTTAAGTCTAATCTATTGACCTTTTGAGCGTTACATGTGACTCATGGGTCAGGCTATCATACCAAAGGGTCGTGCCTAAGAATAATGTCTCTGTGGTCAAGCAAGAGTCGCGACTAGTGTTCGTAGTGTTAAGGGCTTTGAAATGGGCAGATTTCGTTTCTTTATTTCGCGTGTAAAGGTGGTCGGGTTGTCTTAGAGGAGAAGTCTCTCTCTCTCTCTCTCTCTCTCTCTCTCTCTCTCTCTCTCTCTCTCTCTCTCTCTCTCTCTCTCTCTCTCTCTCTCTCTCTCTCTCTCTCTCTCTCTCTCTCTCTCTCTCTCTCTCTCTCTCATTCGAGTGTGAAAACGCTACGCGCCAACCGTGCTCTTGTGGGCAAAATTATGTCGTAGACTCTGTCATTAACCAGTGACCCAGAATGTTTTATGTGTTTTGTAAGGATATTTACATATCCGTGTCTTTTCAATCCTGTGTATCTTCATTTTTTTTTACCTTTATTCATGGCTTCATATTTTACTTAAAATTTCAGTTGTCCTTCATGGAAGAGCTATTGTATTTTTTGTATTTGTATTTTTATTTTGTTCAATTTTTTTTTTGGTGGGACGATTGTTACTGGCGCTTCCTAGTCGTTAAGTTTATTTCAACCGAAAACATACCTCTGCTGTACACTATCCACCCCCAAAGGATATCTATAAATGTAGTGAATGAGGTTAGAATTAGAGTATTATTCTTACCAAGCTGTTGTTAGTATCGGCTATGCGCGATTCTGGACGATGATTCGTTTGTTGCCATATAGTTCGTACGAGACATGGCCATCGCAAGATGTGGTCCATTACAGCTTCCTCCCCATTGTGGAAGTCACGGCTCTTCAAGGTTAGCACGCAAGCTTTCGCATGGCTGCCTTGCTAAACCATCATGTTTGCGCATGTTGTTGCTTGAGAGTCGTAATTGGCCGGGAGGATGGTGATTTGACGTTTAGGTTCAAAGTACCGAAGTACCCTTTGTTTACAAGTTGGCGGCCAACGTGAGGGATGAATTGTGATATTCATTTTTTTTCTTTTACATCTAAAAGTTAGTGTATGGTTTTCTTTGTTTTATATTTTTTGTTGATATTGATTTAGAGTTAAATGTTTCTTGGTTTTATGTTTTTATTCAATTTTGATTTGCAGTTAAATGTTAGTGTGGGTTTTCATTGTAACGTGATATTACCTTTGGGGGCTATTTATCATTATTATTAAGGTAGTATAATGAATTTCGATTCAGGTGTGCTGCCACAGCCAAACACACCACCTGCAGTTACCTTCCTCAGCTAGACACCATGTACAGTCAGACACCACAGCCAGACACTCTACCAGCAGTCACCTATCACAGTTTAACTCCCCACTTACAGTCTCCTAACGCAGCTCGACTCCCCAGTTGCAGTCACCCATCACAGCTAGACTCGCCAGTTGCAGTCACCCACCACAGCTAGACTCGCCAGTTGCAGTCACCCACCACAGCTAGACTCGCCAGTTGCAGTCACCCACCACAGCTAGACTCGCCAGTTGCAGTCACCCACCACAGCTAGACTCGCCAGTTGCAGTCACCCACCACAGCTAGACTCGCCAGTTGCAGTCACCCACCACAGCTAGACTCGCCAGTTGCAGTCACCCACCACAGCTAGACTCGCCAGTTGCAGTCACCCACCACAGCTAGACTCGCCAGTTGCAGTCACCCACCACAGCTAGACTCGCCAGTTGCAGTCACCCACCACAGCTAGACTCGCCAGTTGCAGTCACCCACCACAGCTAGACTCGCCAGTTGCAGTCACCCACCACAGCTAGACATACCACATGCAGTCACCCATCACAGGTAGACATACCACATGCAGTCACCCATCACAGCTAGATTCGCCAGTTGCAGTCACCCATCACAGCTAGATTCGCCAGTTGCAGTCACCCATCGCAGCTAAACTCGCCAGCTGCAGTCACCCATCACAGCTAGACACACCACCTGCACCCAGCTGTCAGTGTTAAACACACCACTTGAAGTTAGTTGCCACTGTTAGGCACACTACATACAGTCAGCACCACAGCAAGTCACACCTCCTACAGTCAGCTACCACAGTTATACACCACTTGGTCAGCTACCACAGCTAGATGTACCTGGTGCAGTCAGCTACCAAAGCTAGACGCACTTCCAACAGTCAGCTTCCACAGTTAGATACACCTGCTGCAGTCAGCTACCACAGCTAGACGCACTTCCTACAGTCTGCTTCCACAGCTAGATATACCTCCTGCAGTTAGCTTCCACAGCTATGTACACATCCTTCAATTAGCTACCACAGCTAGACGCACTTGGCTTCTACACTAGGCTTCTACAGTTAGATACACATCCTACAATCGGCTACCACAGCTAGACGCACTTCCCTACAATCAAATACCCCAGCTAGACAAACTTCCCACGGTCAGGTACCGCAGCTAAACGCACTTCCTACAGTCAGCTACCACAGCAAGGCACACCTCCTACCACTAATGTGTCTGGCCTCCGTAAAAGATTAGCCAGACGAAGGGAATCCCTACCTAATTGTTTGTTGATGATGCTATAGTTATGAAAGCAGTGTAGACAGGACAACATGGACTGCGAAGTACCGCAGAGGGGCCTTGGCAACCGTGGGTGGGGAAATTACCCACGAAAATGTAGTCATGAAGATTGGGGGGGGAAGGAAGGATTCAGACACTGAGAATCATATTGAGGGAAGAATGGAATTAGAAGCCATATGTTCTGAGGGATGTAGGAGTAGACACCACTCGTACCTTATCACCAGAACAGCTTGTGAGGAAAATCATGAGGGAGGCCAATGATATATATGGATTCAGACACTGAGAATCATATTGAGGGAAGAATGGAATTAGAAGCCATATGTTCTGAGGGATGTAGGAGTTGACACAACTCTTACCTCATCACCAGAACAGCTTGTGAGGAAGATCATGAGGGAGGCCAGTGATATATATATATATATATATATATATATATATAGGCAGGTGTAAGAAATTGCCCTCAGATACTTGACTTAGATGCTTAGGAAATTGTCTGATTTATGCTCAACCTAGGCTTGAATATAACGCGACGGGATGGTTACTTCAATGGAAGAGCCACGTAGCGTTGCTTGCTTGAGTATAACGCGACGGGGTGGTTACTTCAGTGGAAGAGCCACGTAGCGTTGCTTGGGAAAAGGGTCCAAAGGAACGCCAAGGAGGGAAAGGGAATGCCCCAGAGAGGAGGGAAGCCTTCAGTCGGGTCGCCTTGAAAAAGAGAGGAGGAGGAGGAGGAGGAGACGTGATAGCTACCCACAGTTTCGAAGACGCCATGACGACGTGAACACAGACCGGTTGCCCGTTTATAGTGGAAGAGACACCAGAATAAGAGGGCACAGCTGGAGGTTAAGCAAGTAGAGGAGGGCGATGGGACGTGAGGATATCTGACTTGCCGATTTGTGGACTCGTGGAACACCTGAACAAAGAGGGAGAAAATGCGACCGCTATTGGAAAATTCATAATGGCTAGATGTATTAGCTTCAGCTAGCTACTAAAGCTAGACACATTAGCTGCAGGCAGCTACCGGAGCTAGCCACACCACCTGCGATCGTCTGCCACAGCTTAAACACGTCAGCTGCTACAGTTAGCTTATCTATCACACTTAGACGCCCCAGTTACAGCAACTAGGCCACAAGATATCCTGAGTTGATGATAGTAGTAAGGTAGCGACAACTTGCTATCTTGTGTGGCTGGAGTGGAGTGGAGGCAGTACACGAGTGGTAATGTGCGGGCCGTCTTCACTCCTAGTGTGGCCTCTTACCCCCAACCTTCACCCTTAGTGTGGACACCTCACCTCTACCAATAGTGGGAGACCCACCCCCCTAGCGAGTCTACTCCCCCCGCCCTCACACCGTCAAGTAAGGGCCCCCCCTTCTCTAGTGGGGGGACCCCCCCCCCCCTCCTCCCCCCCTAGAGCCTGTGCGTTCAGTTCATCATTGACAGCTTCCGGTTAGATGGCCTCGTAACACCACCACGAACCAACCAGTTGTCCCGACACGCTGTCGAAGACTATGGTCACGGCATCATCTCGACACCGAACAGTTCTCCCTTTCTTCCATCGAGTTAGCTATGGAGGGCAGTACTTTCATCCAGGTTGATATAACGGCAATGATGACATTATTTAGATACCTCTCTCTCTCTCTCATCTGTTGAGGCTACGGGGGAAGTCAAGGGGTATTGAATGAAATCGTGAAGACCTGGATACTGCTGGGAATTACGTCCGAAGAGCTGCCGTGGCAAGTAATCTGTCTAGGGCCTCAATCAGGCCAGGACACCTGCCCTGCCTTGTCGAAGTGGACGACTGGTAGACTGTCGAGGACCTCTCAACAAGGCCAGAACACCTGCCCTGCCTCAGCTTAGTTAAGGACTGGTAGACAACAGAAGACTTGCTCATCCTTGGACCTACCTCTGCCTCACCCTTTAGTCTCCAACGCACTGCATCACCCGTTGCCACCTGGGAACCTTGAGACGTCTATCATATTCTAGCTCCTCAAGGACCAACATGGTAAGCATGTCTGCTCCTTCTCCCTTCAGCACGATGGAGATGACCCTTGTGCGTGACGATACAACCCCTGGGCATGACTGATCGTGAAGGGTGCCATTACTGTTACAGGTTGGGAGTGTGTGTGCTCAGGGTGCCATTACTGGCACAGGTTGGGAGTGTGTGTGCTCAAGGTGTCATTACTGGCACAGGGTGGCCCATGTTTATCTGTCGTGCAGTGGGGCTCGGTTAAGTAAAGGTGTTTCTCGTGTGTGCATATATATATATATATATATATATATATATATATATATATATATATATATATATATATATATATATATATATATATTACCCAGGATCTTTGTAAAGGCTCTTGCAGCCCATCGCTCCTTTACTAACAGTAGCAGGGAAATGTAGACCCCATTGGAGCGAGAAGTTCTTTGAAGACACTGTACTCCCAAATATAGAGCCTCGTCAAAGGTGACTTCACTCGCGGTTTTATCCCGAGCAGGCGGAGACCTGATATATATATATATATATATATATATATATATATATATATATATATATATATATATATATATATATATAAACCATGGAAAGCTGTGTAGGTATGTATATTTGCGTGTGTGGACGTATGTATATACATGTGCATGGGGGTGGGTTGGGCCATTTCTTTCGTCTGTTTCCTTGCGCTACCTCGCAAACGCGGGAGACAGCAACAAAGCAAAAAAAGAAGAAGAAAAAAAAAAAAAAAAAAAAAATATATATATATATATATATATATATATATATATATATATATATATATATATATATATATATATATATATGTGTGTGTGTGTGTGTGGGAGGGGGATGAACATGGTGAGCAACATGGCCTCGTGATGGACAGGTTTTCGCTTGCTCAGTGGTGCTGCAGATCCTCCTTGCCGGGAACTGTCATCTTTTCCACGCTCCCTGGACACGCCATCCTTGACACCATACGACCACCTCATCTCTGTCTCTCTCTTAGTGTGGGTTTGGTCTTAGCGCGCTAGCTGTACCTCGTGACAAAATCTCTTTGTAGGAATAGATAGGTATCGTCTCTTGCTCGCTAGCAAAACCCAAGATGCTATTTCTGAAACAAAGCTTAGATCATAATAGCAGGTATTCGTGAAGCGCCACACACAACACAAATACACAATGAAGGACTTAAAAAGCATTGCAGGGCACTGAACCTAACATCACATGTCATTTAAAGTTTTTGAAAAGTGAAATAAAAAGATGAATTACAGTTGTATAAGTGAAGGCCACCACGGATTTGTACCACGTAAAACCACAAACAATCAGCTTGCAGTCCATTACAAAGACATTTAAGGTCTGATACAAGGGGAGTGGATATTGTATTTTCTTGCTAACTTGTATATATTAAGCTGCAGAATTCAATCAAAAGACGTAGACAAAACCATGGTGACAAATGGAGATGTGTCAAAGAATTTTTAACATGAAAGTTCAAAGTTGTAGCGAATGTAGCTTGATAATGCTTCATCCGGTGCACCGCAGGGGAAGGTGCTATCAACAGTCCCATTTACGATAATTATATCAGTTATAATTATATCAGTTACAGACAGCGCAGTAAGAGATAAGAGAGTTCGATGCTTTGCAGATGACACCAGGGTCAGTAGAATAATATCTGTGCAAGACGTGGAGAACGCTCAATAACACTTTGATGTAATTGATAAGTGTGCTGAAAGGAACCCAGTGGAATTCAAATAAAGATGAACGATTAAGGTACGAAAAGACTGAAGATATGAAAGACCAAAAAGGGGAAACGGAAGTGAAGGAAACGTCAGAGATTAAGGAGTGGTCATAAACGAGAGATATAAATTCAAAGAGCATAGCGAGACGATAGCTTTACCGAACCAAGTAATGGATGGAATGATGATGAGACTCATCGTCACTGGATGACTGGAAATACTCGCGGTTTATACACGAAACAAAAACTCGGTACTGCTGCGTTTATAGCCACCAATTATAAAAAGCCGCGTAATTCTGGAACACTATAAATGAAATGAAGAAATTAAACGCCTGAACGAGCAGATAGGCTGTATTGTACAACCTTGAAAGAGAAAGGATTTTGATAACTTATGCAAGGCAGCAAGGACTCCAGCCAAATGTTTTGGAAATGAGCTCAAGGTTAGTTTGCAAGAATTCACTCGGAGCACAAGTGTATGAATTTACTGGTGTCTTGAACATGTTGGTAGTGCAATTGGCACATGCTGAGGTTAAAGTAGATGTATCTAGCAATTTGTATATATACAAATTCCAATTTTATAAGCAGATTTAATAACTGTTAGATGAAAGCAGCATGTTAAATGGGACTTGGATACATGACCCATGACCACTTAATAAAGAGACCTGTTCCAGTATGTTACCTGCAGTCCCAGTATTATTGTGGAACATGAACTAGTATAATGCCAGAATAATAGTCAGTCATTTACGAATTATATGATAAGTTAAGGAAATAAAAGTATTGGAGAAATTTTAACGATAATGTTAATGAAGATTGATTATTTGAAAATAATTTTGTTTAGTTTTGAAGTTTTAGATGTCTTTTTCAAGCTGAAAAACGCCAAAAAGCCAACAAATTCCTCAAAATCCAATCGAAGTTAAAAAGCCTTGCGTACGGAACAAAAATAAATTATTGACCTTCAGTATTGATGGAGGAGATTTAGTGTTTTTAGGAATGAAAGCCTCTCCACATAAAAAATTAGACTAATATTTAAATGCCATAAGATCGTCTACAAACTGACGATTACAGTACAAGTGTAGTGGCGTAAAGAAAGGGGGCAGGGGAGTTTAAATTGCTAGGTGTATGGTGAGCCTACGCGCTAACGTACCTTGAGGCAAGACCTTATAGGTAAATACACTTGTATCCCTTCATACTCTCACTTTCTTTCTATATCCCTCTCGAAATCTTCCGAGTACTCGTAAATAATTACTTTGTCATTCTTTCTCTCTCCTCTTCCGCACCTGTCACCGCAGTAACCACCGGGCCAGGGCTCAAGGTCTGTCATTGTCGCCACTGTTGACTCATAGTTACGTCCGGAAGTTGGTGGATGGAAAGGAAATAACCAAGTCACAAAAGTGAAGGTCACGCTCTTAAATATACTATGTAAATATAGACATGAAAAGTATTAGCTTTTTCACATCCATAAGGTGAAAATTTTTTATTTTGACTGTGTTCTAAGAATAACTGCTTGAATTACCTGCCAGGCAGTTTATACGTGTTTTCAGTCTCTGTGCATTTACCCGCGTGTGAGGCTTTACCCTAAGCCTACTAAATATGCTGATTGTGCCTTCACTTTCCTAGTTTATGGTTCGTCGTTATTCATATTACCTACCTTTTTGATTAGCGTATTCTGTCAAGTGTGTTGCAAAGTTGTTACTTTCCCTGCTGTGTACTTGTCACCCCACAAGTATTAGCTCTCATTTACACACTCCCTGTGTCGTGAGAGCAAATACTTATGACTGTCTTTTCTCTCTTGCATTGCCCCGGAGCATCCTATGGCAGACGTCAGGTGTAAGTCCATATGTCTTCTTAAACAGCTTTGTTCCAGCTCTATTTGTCTCAAGCTGTCTGGAAGCTTAATTCTTTGATGTTTGTTTTACCACTTTTTTTTAGCTACTCTTGCTGTGTGAGTACTTTATGTTAGGGCGAAAGATTGAACGTATTTCTCAGTCTCTTGAACTCGTACAGTACACATTACCATGCCTGACCCTTGTATATACATATCCTAACTTAATCCAGGTACACCGTTCACAGACCAGTCCCAAAAAAACAGGAGGAACTTGGTTAGCTATGAGCTAGTCGCCCAGTCCTGGAATAGAGTTTGGGCCCGTTAGACTAACGGGTTGCAGAGCTAACCAGTGCTAGACATTATAGTACCTTGTGTGTTACGGTAGTTATTGTATAGGAGGGATGTAATGAACATCAAAGCTGTAACTTACTGTAAGCTGTTAAGGTCTGATGAACCCTGTGAGAGGAGGAGTGGAACTCTGTGTGAAGTAAAGGAAAATAGGGTAACTCATTGTGAGGCAGGGGGAAAGAGAGAACTCATTGTGAGGCATAGAAAATGAGGAGCTCTGCGTAATTCATAGTATATAAAAGAACTCCAGGTGAGGATATATAGTTGTAGAGTTTTGTAATAGACTAAGAATTAGCATTAGTGTCGTTGTACTACGAGGTCATCATGACCAGCATGTTGCGAGGGCCTTGGGTCTTGCCCAGCATGGCTAGGGTTCAGAGAGTTAGACTAGCTTGGCGCAGCGAGTCTGAAGTTCAACCTTATCATGACATCCTCGGGTCGCTTGCCCTAAACTCAGATACCTTCAACTGTCCAACCACCTCTTCTGATGCTGCAGCAACAGAACCAAATAGCATCCCTTCCCTAACAAATATATAGAGTGCAGTTCCTAGGCTTCTCTGCTTCTCTCGCTAAGTGAGGACTCTCCACAAAACCCTTAAGGGTGTTCGTGGGTGGTGGTGAGTCGAAGAGACGCAGGTGAGCATGGGTGGCGAGTCAAGTGACCCAAATGATTATGGGTGGTGGATCAGGAGTCAGGCATAATATAAATGAACCATGTTACCATAATCCGTTGTTATAATTGAGTTATCTTGCTATCATATTGAGTCATCCTTGTAGTCATATCGTCGTACTTTAGTGTTCTTTATTATACTCGAGGAATCGCTCAGACATACTGACGCTGACGTTGTACTCGCTGATTTGATATCGTGATCGTTGTTATCGTACTCAGGTCTGATATCGTGTTTGAGTTGTTAGATGTCACTTTACTCATGTTTGATATGGTACTCAAGAGTTATCGTGCGTAAGATGTTATCTTAGCTTTGATATACTGAAGTTATTACCACACTTTAGACGCTATTGTGCTTAGTGTGGTTTGATATCGTACTATCTATTTTCGTACATAAAATGTCATACTCCCGTTATCTTAACGCATGGGTTTGATATAATGCTCGAGGTATCATGCTCACTGTATCATCGTACTTGAGGTTTGAACAACACGCAAGTTTTGATACCGTACTCATCATCGCTCTATCGTACCTTCGCAGCGTTTTCCCACTTCACGTGTCCAGCTATCGTATGCGGAGGTTAACATCGTCTTACAAAAGTTAGGGGTCTTGTTAGTTAAGGAGCTGGCGTGGAGGTGACGTTATCTTGTTAGAATTAGCCGTTATCTGGAGCAGGGACGCGAGCGGCCGGAAGTGGGATGGTGAAAGTTACGTGCAGCCTTCGTCTTCACAGTAGCATTCTATATATATACTGCAGAACTTGCTCCTCCATAAAAAAAAAAAAAGAATCCACATAGCAGGATTCAGTCCACTTTGCAGATTATATATATATATATATATATATATATATATATATATATATATATATATATATATATATATATATATATATATATATATCCAGGTTCCTTTCTTCAAACATGCTACCTATCTCTCCTTTTTTTCTCATCTTGGTTACATCCACACACATTTAGACACCCCAGTCTGAGCCTTCGAGGAGGATGAGCACTCCCCGCATGACTCCTTCTGATTCCCCTTTTAGAAAATTAAGATACAAGGAGGGGAGGGTTTCTAGGAGTAGCACTACTCCTGAAGCAGGAGTTGTGGGAGTATGTGATAGTGTAAGATAGTAAGAAAGTAAACTCTAATATGGGTAAAACTGAAAGTGGATGGAGAGAGATTGGTGATTATAGGTGCCTATGCACCTGGTCATGAGAAGAAGGATCATGAGAGGCAAGTGTTTTGAGAGCAGCCGAGTGAGTGTGTTAAAAGTTTTGATGCTCGAGACTGGGGTATGGTGATCTATGATTTTAATGCAAAGTTGAGTAATGTGGCAGTTGAGAGTATAATGGTGTACATGGGGTGTTCAGTGTTGTAAATGGAAATGGTGAAGAGGTTGTGGATTTGTGTTCCGAAAAAGCACTCGTGATTGGGAATACCTGGTTTAAAAAGAGAGATATGCATAGTATACGTATGTAAGTAGGAGAGATAGCCAGATAGCGTTATTATATTACGTGTTAATTGATAGGCGCGTGAAAGAGAGACTTTTGGATATTTATGTGCTGAGAGGTGCAACTGGAGGGATGTCTGATCATTATCTTGTGGAGGCGAAGGTGAAGATTTGTAGAGGTTTGCAGGAAAGAAGAGAGAATGTTGGCGTGAAGAGAGTGGTGAGAGTAAGTGAGCTTGAAAAGGAGACTTGTGTGAGGGAGTACCAGGAAGATTGAGTGCAGAATGGAAAAAGGAGAGAGCAAATGATGTAAGGGGAGTAGGGGAGGAATGGGATGTATTTAGGGAAGCAGTGATGGCACGCGCAAAAGATGCTTGTGGCATGTGAAAGATGGGAGGTGTGCAGATTAGAAAGGGTAGTGAGTGGTGGGATGAAGAAGTAAGATTGTTAGTGAAAGAGAAGAGAGAGGCGTTTTTACGATTTTTGCAGGGAAGTAGTGGGAATGACTAGATATATAAAATAAAGAATCAGGAGGTCAAGAGAAAGGTGCAAGAGGTGAAAAAGAGGGCAAATGAGAGTTGGGGTGAGAGAATATCAATAAATTTTAGGGAGACTAAAAAGATGTTTTGAAAGGAGGCAAATAAAGTGCGTAAGGCAAGAGAACAAATGGGAACATCGGTGAAGGGGGCTAAAGGGGAGGTAATAACAAGTATTGGTGAAGTGAGAACTGATGATGATGATGCAGCGCTGATGGCTGATTCAGGTGAGAAACTGCAGAAGTTGGTGACTGAGTTTGGTAAAGTGTGTGAAAGAAGAAAGCTGAGAGTAAATGTGAATAAGAGAAAGGTTATTAGATTCAGTAGGGTTGAGGAACAATTTAATTAGGAGGTTAGTTTGAATGGAGAAAAACTGGAGGAAGTTAAGTGTTTGAGATATCTGGGAGTGGATTTAGCAGCGGATGGAACCATGGAAGTGGAAGCGAGTCACATGGTGGGGTAGGGGGCGAAGGTTCTCGGAGCGTTGAAGAATGTGTGGAAGGCGAGAACGTTATCTGGGGAGCAAAAATGGATATGTTTGAGGGAATAGTGGTTCCAACAATGTTATATGGTTGCGAGGCATGGGCTATAGATAGGGTTGTGCGGAGGAGGATGGATGTGTTGGAAATGAAATGTTTAAGGACAATATGTGGTGTGAGGTGGTTTGATCGAGTAAGTAATGAAAGGGCAAGAGATATGTGGTAATAGAAATAGTGTGGTTGAGAGAGCAGAAGAGGGTGTATTGAAATGGTTTGGTCACATGGAGAGAATTAGTGAGGAAAGATTGACAAAGAGGATATATGTGTCAGAGGTAGAGGGAACGAGAAGTGGGAGACCAAATTGTAGGTGGAAAGATGGAGCGAAAAAGATTTTGAGCGATTAGGGCCTAAACATACAGGAGGGTGAAGGGCGTGCAAGGAATAGTGAATTGGAACGATTTGGTGTACCGGGGTGGACGTGCTGTCAGTTGATTGAACCAGGGCATGTGAAGCGTCTGTGGTCAACCATGGAAACTTTTGTGGGGCCTGGATGTGGAAAGGGAGCTGTGGTTTCGGTGCATTACACATGACAGCTAGAGACTGAGTGTGAACGAATGTGGCCTTTGTTGTCTTTTCAGGCGCTACCTCACGTGCGCGCGGAGGGAAGGGGGTTCGTTTCATGTGTGGCGGGATGGCGACGGGAATGGTTGGGGACAGCAAGTATGAGTGTGTGCATGTGTATATATGTATATGTCTGTGTATGTATGTATGTATACGTTGAAATGTATAGGTATGTATATGTGCGTGTGTGGACGTTTATATATAATGTCTATGTGGGTGCGTTGGGTCATTCTTTCGTCTGTTTCCTTGCGCTATCTCGCAAACGCGGGAGACAGCGAATAAGTATAATGGATATATATATATATATATATATATATATATATATATATATATATATATATATATATATACATATATATATATATATATATATATATAATATATAATATATATATATATATATATATATATATATATATATATATATATATATATATATATATATATATATATATATATATATATATATATATATATATATATAGTTTCCGTACTTTGCTTGATTTAGGTTCTAACACGAGTAAAAAATCACTTTGGCGAGGCTATATTTTGGTCAGTATACGAAACGCTATCGTATCGACAAACAAATATCGCTTCAAAGGAGCCTTGCTTATCTTGCCCCTACTACTAGTGTAGCGCAGACTTGTAGCTGCAGGAGCTACCCCCGTGGAAAATGGGTCTTGAATGTAGATAACGGGTATATCTCTTGTTGTTGGGGATTATACTGGTCGAGTGAATATATATATATAAAACCTCACGCCAGGCTGGCTACCTAAGCCGGATGTCAACTAATCGTGAGTTGGACGTTAGTACTGTTGGCGGCCGGACGTGATTTTTTTTTTCTTTTTTAACCAGACTTCGTAACAATCTAGCGTATATCCGTCAAAGAAAAAACGTTATATTTGAGCAATTAAGATATTTTTGTCAGAATTTTATTTAATGTTGTTAGAAAGTTATTTTAGAGGCCATGCAGTACATGTTTTTGATTAAATGAAGTATATAGAATTAGCTTACAGGAATAAATAGAATACGTTGCTTAAGTCATTTCATTGACGTTTTGGTAGTGTCCTTGATTAGTAATTAGATGTTTAATCTAGTTTACAATGTATTACTTTTCATTATATGGATTTTAATCTTTCTACGTGTAGATGATGGTTCGAGTGTATGAAGCAGTTGTGCAGATGGTTCGAGTGTATGAAGCAGTTATGTGTAGATGGTTCGTGTGTGTGAATCCTAGGATTAGTATTGGTAGACATGAGTAAACTGGGGTCAGTGTTTGTAGACATGAGTAAACTGGGGTCAGTGTTTGTAGGCACAGGTAAACTGGGGTCAGTGTTGGTAGGTGGGTATTTGATGCCTCTAATATGGTGAAGGGGCAGAGAGAGAGAGAGAGAGAGAGAGAGAGAGAGAGAGAGAGAGAGAGAGAGAGAGAGAGAGAGTCACGCGCCTCAGCTAAACTACTTCTTTCTTTCAGCGGCAGCCCTGGGAAGGGTTGTCTGTGCCATGGACGGTGTTGGTGGTGTGGGCAGTGAGCTGGACCAGCGCCCAGGCCCAGGGTAACTTAGGCTTCTGGTGGCTGACCACAGCCACCCCGCCCGTGGAGTGCGAGTGCGTCAAGTACTTCCTGTGTGTGGATGGCGTCATAAGTTCGTCTGGGGAAGGCATCCTGGATGTCCGCATGTCAGGTGGGAGGACCAAGCCCGTCACCAACGTGGAGGAATGTCCGGACCCCATTGATGTCTGCTGCCGCCCGCCAACCACTACCGTCGCCCTCACTACCACCCCACCGCCGACCACCACCGCCCTGGCCACCACGACTGAGCCCATTACCTGCAAGTGCGTCAAGTTCTTCCTGTGTGTGGATGGCGTCATCAACACGTCAGGGGAAGGTATTATTGACATTCGCATATCAGGGGACAGAGCCCCGGCCGCCACCAATGTGGAGCAGTGCCCAGACGAACTTGACGTCTGTTGCGGCATGCCTCCATCCACCACAACGACCCCAGCGCCCACCACGACCACGCCTCTGCCCACGCTCGCCCCAGACACCCCGTGTGAGTGCGTCCCATTCATCAACTGCACGGCCGAGAGGCTGGTGAGCGATGGGCTGGGCAACACCACCTTGGAGATTCTGGGCATTGGCTTCTCTCACTCGAAGTGTCCCGAAGCCTTCTCTGTGTGCTGCGCTCCAGAGGAGCCACCACCCACCACCACCACCGCCCGCCCATCTATCGTGAAGCCCCACAGCACATCGATGTGTGTATGTGTAGAACCCTACCTGTGTGGCGAAGACGGCCACGTCATCACCACTGGGGAGGGCATCTTCGACATCAGATCGCTAACATCCAGTAGTGGACGCTGCCAAGACGAAAACCTAGTCTGTTGCCTCCCAGCCAGACACTCCGGTGTCGACGTGGTATCTACCACCAAAAAGCCACAGCCCACCACCACTACGCCACTGCCCACCACCACTACGCCACTCCCCACCACCACTCAAGACCCTGTAGCCGACTGTGGATTGAGAAACTCCGAGGGTTTGACAGTGAGTCTCCTGAATTCTATATTGGTGTTGGTGCTGTATGTCGCTCGCGTCCCCTAACTGACAGACTTTCCTCTCTCGTCCTACCTCACCCTCCACCTTCCACCTTATGATGTAGGCGAACCAGTCTCTCTATTCCTGAACACAGAACACTAGTTCCATCACCCTCACATGATGTCTCCCTCACACCCATCCATCCGTCTTGTCGCCCTCACACACGTCCATCCGTCTCCCTCACACCCATCCATCCTGTCTCCCTCACACCCATCCATCCTGTCGCCCTCACACCTGTTTCCTGTAACACTCGTACTCCCTCCTGTTTACGCAAGACCAGTGTTGATTGTCTTTTAGCCCTCCCTCAAGTAATCCTCAGTATCAGTTGTAGTACAAATGGCATGTTTTTGTATACCTAACACATACCCTGTTCGGTAATTTTGAAAGTTTAGCCCCACACCAGACGGCGGCTCTGTGTGGGTGTGGGGAGGTAGGAAGCTTAAGCTTCACATAGGGTGTTGCAAATAGTAAGTGTGGGGAGGTAGGAAGCTTAGCCCCACACTGCATGGTACTCTTGGTGTATGTGGAGAGGTAGAAAAGCCCCACACTGGGTGGTGCTACAGGTAGGTGTGGGAAGGTAGAAAGCTTAGCTCTAGACTGGATGGTGCTGCAGTTGGATGAACGTAGACAGGTGGAATCTCATTGCTTGACAATGTAGCTAGAATATCTCGTATATTTTAAGATGGAATTGCATGTTGAATGTTAATGTTGGCAACAATGTTAGGGTCTAACGATTAGCGTCGCTGACCATGCATTCGCATGCTGCTCGGGGTCGGGCGTTTAGATTCGAATCCTCTGTTGTGGCAGTCGATTCGCAGCCAACCCAGTTTATCCTCCGCTAGGTGTTGGTCGATGGATTTGGAAACTAGCTTGGGCATACATATATGCGGGGAGGCTCATGAGAGAAAGTGTTTTAGGAGTAGCTGAGTGGGTGTGTTAGCAGCTTTGATACACGAGACCGGGTATATAGTGATGGGTGATTTAAATGCGAAGGTGAATAATGTGGCAATTGAGGGTATAATTGGGTGTTCAGTGTTGTAAATGGAAATGAAGAATTTGTGGATACGTGTCCTGAAAAAAGACAGGTGATTGGGAATACCCGGTTTAAAAATGAAGATGTACATAAGTATACGTATGTGTGTAGGAAATGGTCACAGGGCATTATTGGACTAGGTGTTAATTGATAGGCGTATAATGGAGAGACTTTTGGATGTTAATTTGCTGAGAGGTTCAGCTGGAGGAATGCCGAAGATGAGGAGTGGTAGAGGCTTTCAAAAAAGAATGTTGAGGAGAAGGGAGTGGTGAGAGTGAGCTTGGAAAGGAGACTTGTGTGAGGAAGTACTCGGAGAGATTGATTGTAGAATGGCAAAAAGTGAGAGCAAATGCCGTGAAAGGAGTGGGTGAGGAATGGAATGTATTAGTTAGGGATGCAGTGAAGGCTTGCGCAAAAGATGCAAGTGGCATGAAAAAGAGTAGTGAGTGGTGGGATGAAGTAAGGTCGTTAGTGAAAGAGGAAAGAGAGGAGGTTTGGACGATACTTGCAGGGAAGTAGTGCAAATGACTGGGAGATGTACCCCGCGAGGTAGCACTACGAAAAAAAAAAAAAAAAAAAAAAAAAGAGGCACATTCGTTTACACTCAGTTCCTTAGCTGTCGTATAATGCACCAAAACCACATCTCCCTTTCCACATCCAGGCCCCACAAAACTTTCCATGGTTTACCCCAGACTCTGCACATGCCCTTGCTAATCCATTAATGGACAGCACGTCGACCCCGGTACACAACATCGTTCCAATTCACCTCTGTTCCTTGCACGCCTTTCACCCTCGTGTATGTTCAGGCTCCGATTGCTCAAAATCTTTTTCACTCCATCCTTCCACCTCCAGTGTGGTCTCCCGCTTCTCCTCGTTCCATCTACTTCTGACACATATATCCTCTTTGTCAATCTTTCCTCGCTCATTCTTTCCATGTGACCAAACTATTTCAACACACCCTCTTCTGCTCTCTCAACCACACTCTTATTACCACATATTTTCGCATTTCCCGCGTTAGCGAGGTAACGCCAGGAACAACGAAGAGGGGCCGCATTCGCTCGTCAATTTTTCTAGCCGTCATGTATAATGCATCGAATCCATAGCTCCCTGTCACAATCATTTCCTACAAACCCTCCCATGATTTACATCTAACCCTTCTCATGACCTGGTTTAGTCCATTAACAGCACGTCGCCCCCTGTATACCACATCGTTCCACTTTATTCTATCCTGTGTAGGCCCTTTTCCCTCCTGTTTGTTCAAGGTCCCAGCCGCTTAAAATCTTTTCACTCCATCCTTCCATCTCTGGTTGGTTTCCCCGTTCTCCTTATTCCATCCACTTATGACACATATATCCTCTTTGATGGCCTTTCCTCTCATTCTCTCCATATGTTCAGATTTTTTCGGCTTTCTCACACTTTTTATTACATCTTATCTCTTACCCTTGTATTACTTACTCGATCAAACCGCCTCATACCACATAGATTCCTCAGACATTCCATCTTCTACTCACTCGCCTTCCTCCGCACAGTCTCATCTATGGTCCATGCTTTGCATCCATATAATATTGTTAAGACTATTATATCTTCAGACATACCCATTTTTGCCCTCCCCAATAACCCTATCTCGCCACACTTTTTTCGGTGCTTCCAGAACCTTTGTCCCCTCACCCTTCTTAGGACTCTTCCGTTTCCATAGTTCTATTCCCTTCTATGTCCACTCCCAGGTATCTAAAACACTTCACTTCCAGTTTTTCTCCATTCAAACTCATCGCTCCATATAACCTGTTCCTCAACCATATATATATATATATATATATATATATATATATATATATATATATATATATATATATATATATATATATATATTGTGTGGGTGTGTGTAGGGAGCTGTGGTTTTGCTACCTAACATGTGACAGCGAGAGAATGCATGCAAGATTGTGTGTGTTGCCTGTGCTGTTTAAGCTAAGAAAAGAATGCTTTCCACATAGTTTATTGTTAGTATATTTATTACCTACAGGTATTTTGATATGTTACCACAAATGGGTCAAGTGGTAATCATGTCGACATTGTTATTCCTGGATTTCGTAGGCTTCATCTGGCTTAAAGTTATGGAATATGAGGAGGTCGTTTGGGTTCGAACCTCTGGCCACCAGTTTCGTTCGGGATAGGTAAGGCAGAAATGCCAAGTCTGCCACATTGGCCGAGGCACACGCTCATTCACATGAGGTTTCCTACAGTCAAATGATATCCAAAGTTTTGCAACAACGGACACAGATCTCCCGTATTGTGACCAATTTGCATTTTCAAAAGTGAATGCAGTTGGTTTCATCGGCGACGATGCAGTGCTTTTCATAAAAATTGATCCTTGTTTGCTCTTGTGGTATTTAATCATTTACACTTGAATGTGGTTTTATCGTGTGATTCATCATTTATGCATTTCTGTATTCTTAGCATCAGTTTTTAGCAACTTGGATTATACAGTATATGTATTCACATCAATGCTTCTCGGCCATCCGGCACACTTGAGGCAGTGTTTCGATGTTCATGGTTTAGTAAAGTATATCTGCTTGCTATCATTTCATCAGTTCTTAGTGATTTTTGCTTGCTATGTGGGCATCTCAAATCGTATGTTAGTATATTTACATTTTCTCTAAGACAATAGCAATATGGTATGCGTTGGTTCACTATAGAATTTGGTCTTTTACTAAGAAGTACCATGAATTTGGTCAGAGGTAGCATGATCCATTTCACCAAAATCTCCCTCCTTCAGAATCTTCCAACTTAGCACCTCTGGTAAAGTTGATGGGTTTGCCTGTTAACAGAACACTTCCCTTGCGCTTCATGATGATATATTGATGAGAGCTTTCCAATTAATGACTTCCACTGAACTTTTTTTCAAATTGGTCACCATTCTGCTGATCAAAATATTTATATGAACCTAAATAGTTGCATAGATTTACCATACCAGTTCAGTATAAGAAAGTCGATATACACGGTAATGAAATGATGGAAGATGGTAATAGATATTGGCATAATGCCGTTTAACCTACTGGCCTTATTCCATTATAATCTGCATAGTTAATATTCTTTGTAATCTTAGCACTTTAGAATTTGCCACTGCCTCTGTTGTTTTCATTATAAGAATATTTATGCATCATGCCTAGGTGGTGAAGTTGTCCTTGGTTATGGCTAGATAATGATGTTGAGAAATATTTGCCCGAAGGTAAGATGAGGCTGTGAAGGACTTTCCCAAATTATGTCTGGAAGACTTCCCTAATTTATGTTTGGGTGACAATGCAAAGGACTCCCAAGTTTTGTCCAGGTGATGAGGTTTTGAAGGAGACACCTTTGTTATATCAGGATGATGAGGTTGTGAAGGGCTTTCCCAAGTTATGTAAGGGTGATGACTTTGTGAAGGACTCCTAATTTCCAGGTTTACAAGGTTGTGCAGGACTTCCCCAAATTGTATAGAAGAAATAAGGATTTTAAGGACCTTCCCATGTTATCTTAGGGTGATAAGGTTGTGGGGGAATTTCCCAAGTTATTTCAGGATGATGCGATTGTGGGGGACTTTCCCCAAGTAATGTGAGGGTGCTGAGGTTATGAAGGACTTTCCCAAGTTATGATGGATATGAGGCTGTGAAGGATTTTTCAAAGTTATGTTTCGGTGATAAGGTTTGTTAACTAATTTCCCACATCAGACCTATGTGATAAGGTCTAGAAGGACTTTATTAATTTAAGTCAGGATGATTGGGTTGTGAAGGAACTGACAGTTATGTCAAAGTAATGGGGTTGTTAGGGACTTTCCAGTATTATTCCTTGATGTTCAGGTTGTGAAGTACTTTCCCCATGTTATAACAGGGTTATTAGGTTGTGGAGAACTTTTTCAAGTTATGTTAAGCTAAGATTGTGAAAGTCTTTCCCAAGTTGTTATAATAGTAATGCTGTGAAGGACTTTGCTAAGTTATAGTAGGGTGATAATGTTAAAAACTTTCCTAAATCATTTGAGTATTGATGGTTTGATTGAGTTTCTGTTTGTGACATCATTGGTAATGAGGATGAAAAGGATTTCCCTAAGAAATGCAAGGATGACTTGGCTGAGAAGGGCTTTCACAAGTTGTGCCAAGGTAATAAGCTTGTGAAAGACTTTTTCATATCATATCAGGATGATTAGGTTGTGATGGACTTTCCTAAGTTGTATCAGGATGATTAGGTTGTGATGAACTTTTTTGTCAATTATGTCAGGGTTATTATGCAGTATAAGATTTCTTAAGATATCTCAGGATGATTCAGTTGTGAAGGACTTTCCTCAATTTGACATGGTGACCCAATGAAACCTTTCATCTATGGAAAAAAATTTCTTGTTTTTGCTTTTGTAATGTGTAGTACCGTACCTCCTACAATGATGCACTACTTGGTTGTGTAAAGTTTTCTGTAGTACATTACTTCACATATAGTGTTAATAGTTGCCTGTATTTCACCTGTTGAGCTGTATTCCTGCATAGTCCTGTTCTTCAGTATGCCAGTGTACAGTAGCTTCTTAGAATATTGCAATACTTCACATAATTGAGGGGTACTAGATTATGCAGAATTGTACATAGTACTTTGATTCACGTAATGAGGTAATAGTTGTATGTGTGTCTTTTATAATACTGTATTGTACATGTAATAGAAATACTAATTGCACAGTATATGTAGTCTTGCATAATACTCTTCATGTAGTGAGATATCAGTAATGATGACATGCTAGTTGCTTGTGTATTCTTATATTGTACTAAATGAAATGAGATACTAATTACATGTGTAGTCTTATGCAGTCTTGTAATTTACAAGATGAGGTATTAGTTGCATGTGTAGTCTTCCGTGTAGTGCCTTGCTGCATGTGATGAGGTACTAGTTACCTGTGTAAAGGCTTTTGTAGTGCTTTGCTTTATACAATGAGTTATTTAACTAGAACACAGATGGTGGAGCTTTGGTAATCAACCTCAGAAAAGATTTTCACCATTATTTCGATTTTAAGTCGATTCCATTTTTTAGAGGTGATTTTCTGCCTTATTCATATTCTAATTCCAATGTAATGTAAATATTTGTCTACCTGTTGTCCAGTTGATTGCAATAAATCCTTCCACTCCTCCAAAATCTTATCTTGATTTTGTATATTTGTATGTATGTTTGTCTTTGTTGTATTTTTGGGCTTTTATTGTTTTCATACCTATTCCTCCACAGCTTTACATGTATGTCCATGTGTACAAAATGTGTGCAGACAAATATTTGTATGTTTACAGTTACCTAATTGTACAGTACAAAGATTTCTTCACTCTTGAAGCCATATGTTTTGAACATTCTCCACTGCAGTACAGTTTTTGAACCTTTATTTTTTTTATACTGGCAGTATTTACAGTTTTATCACATAACGTGTTTCCATTTGCTTTTTTGTAACAAGTTTGTTGTTTATTTTATGTCATCTGGTTGCTCTGCCCTTGCATCTTACAAAGAGCTCTTTACTGCCAGCATTGACAAACTGGTTTTGTTTCTCTCTCGAATCTGCCACTATTAGTGTTTCATCATCAAACGAGTAACCCTCTTCCCAGATGTCCTCACTCACTACGAACTGTATACTCACCCCTATCCCTTGCCATATCCTGACCCATATGTACTCTTATTTTCTCTTACTGTGCCTTCCATCAGAAAGCTATTAGTAAAGATTTTAAAATTGTACATAGTAAGCAAAATTGAATGCTGCTGTGGTGTGCAATGACCATTGAAACAAACTGAAATAACACTGCAGAATTCAGAAGCCCTTCTCAAACAAAACCAAGGGATAGAATATAGGAGCAACGAGGAAAGGCTAAAAAAAAATTAAACAAAATAGCCCAGAAAAGAGAGAAAGATGCATGATAACCTGTGCCTGGCAACATATTGAAGGTATACAGGAAAATTTAATAAACTGGAAAGCATGTCAACAGTGAAAATACAGAATTATTAAATAAAGAATACTTGTGAATATACCATAAATAAATCGGATAAAAGGCTTAACGAGGAAGCTGTAATGACTATTAACTAGACTGCTAGGAGAAATAATAGACTTTTATGGAATATAAACAGAACATTTAAAAGGAGACTTGGCATTAATTAGAATTACTCCCAGATGAGCCAGGAATAGATAGACATGTAATGCAGTTGGTAACTGGAAGGAATAGTTTTATTCAAGTGAGACATGCTGTGAGCACTTCCTACTAGTCTTGCCATCATGGCAAAATTTTGCACAAGTACTCATAGGTTCTCTCTCTCTCTCTCTCTCTCTCTCTCTCTCTCTCTCTCTCTCTCTCTCTCTAACTTCTGATAAGTGAGTGAGGAACTTCTGAACCAAAGTAAATCATATTGGTGAATACTCCAGGGAAAACAACACAGTACTGATCAACATGACAGAAGTATGAAATGAAAATATAAACGTGGATCAGTTTAGAACATGGTGAGGAGACGACCAAACTCAAACAAGGCAATTCAGCAATGTATGTATGTACAGTATTTAATAAGATAAGGAAAACAGTTAATGAAGATGAGCCACAGTAAATGTGAACTTATTGCAAGGAGCATCCCAGTCATAAATACACTAGATCTGTCATACATACCACCAAAAGATCAAACAAAATGACATGAGAAGTTTTAAGTAAAGTTGAAGAAATATTTGTGTGATTAGAAAACTGTTTAATAATTATTTGGTAAGGAGACTGACTTCCATTTCACTTAATGGGAGGAAGGGGAAATAAGCTATGGATACAGGATCTGTAGATGAAAGAGAACTGATCCAAAGACAAAAAAATCTTTGTCAATCATTCAACCTTATACAAGTGAGCCACAGATTAACAAGAGGGAAAAGCATAGTAGATGTTTGCCTTTCAAATGACATCATACCATTTCCAGATTGGTCTCTTAGATCACAATATCATAACAATCACTACATGATACAGTACAGAAATAAATGAATATGAAGAGGATACAGAACAACAAGTTTGAGCACCATGAATTTTTGCCATTATATATCACTTTGGAAAGTGAACATTCAAAGGATTTTAAGCATAAATTGGAACAAGACCTTCAAGGGAAATGACCTACAATAAATATGAAAACATAAGAGAACATGATCAGTGGTCTAATACCACTTAAAAGTGCAAAGTCAAAGTTACGAAGAGATGAAAAACAGTGGGTAAGTAGAGTATGAAAGCTAAAGAAAAGTTTATCAATGAGTTAGGCAAAATCAGTGAGCTTGATAAAAGAATAAAGAACACAGATGTGGAAATGATTGCCCCATAGGAGAGAACAGAAAATGAAAAAAAAAATTGTGAAGAGGAACCAAAAAATACTATTCACACAACATTAAGAGTAAGATGGGATGATGAATTAGTGTTTTAACAATTTTCAGTCAGAGTGAACATTGTTTTGAGATGAAAATGTCCAGTCCAATGTATCATAAAGAATGTGGTTTGCCTTGGTTCCCTTCATTATATTGGTGTCAGACATGTACCGAGAAGTAAAAGAAAGTGGAGTAATGAGCTTTGCTGATGACAATAGAGTAACTAAAATGGATAAGAAGCTGATAAAATGGAGATCCAAAGAGCTTGGAATGCAATATGCAAATGGACAGAAGTGAACCTTATGGAATTCACTGGAGACATAATTGAACAAACAAGTTATGGAACAAGTAAAGATATTTCAGTGACACTTTATAAAGCCTCATCAGAGAAAGCAATAGGAAGTGAAACAAATGTAAATGATTTGAGAAGATAGCACTGTTAAGCCAAGTAATGAATATGGTAGCATTATTTAGAGACCTTTCACTGAAAGAGAAAACCATACAAGAAGTCCCTAACTTGTGAAAGAGTTGCATTCTGGGACTCTCTTCCAAAGATGAATTGTTTGGAAGTTTGAAAATAAACAGATTATGATGATTTACCTAAGATTTGGGTAAATAATTGTTTGTAAAAATTTTATATATTCTGAAAATATGGTTAATAGAATATTGTATTGAGCAACATTTGATGAAGAAAAGAAAGTTCTGTGGTTTGTGAGAGTGAATGATTGTTTGAATGTTGGACTACAAATATGGATTGTATTTTTTTTGGAGTTGATTTATAAGTACAGAGGTTCATAGGTCAGATGTTCATAAAGATGGGACTCCCAGTACTTTAGATGAAAATGTTTACTGTATACATAAGAATGAAAATTTGATTCTGGTGTGTCATTTGGATATCAATGAAACAAATAGAAATATGCACAGAAGGAATTCAAAAGCACTTCCTGAGCAAAATTGATGGGCTAGAACATATGCGTTACCATGAGAGGCAGAAAGAAGTGGAATTATATAGCCTAGGTAGAGTAGAAAGATAGATGATCAAATTGAAGGTATAAAGGAAAATGCATTGAACCAGAGAGCATTTGAACATGGAAAATGTAGTTTTGATATTAAATCTTCAAGAATATCATGGAACATGCAAAGGTAAATCAAACAAAAACGTTTGATAGACCAGCCATGAAGCTATAACAATTAGTTATTTGGTAAACTATCAAGAAAAATAAGAAACATGCATGGAATGTACAGAAACAGAAAACTTAACATGTGGTTAAAGTCAGTCCCAGGTGAGCCAAAAACAGATATGTAATGGAGGTGAGTGCAGAGGAACACTATTTTTCATCAAGCAAGCCTTGCCATCATGGTAAAATCTTTCAAAAGGTACTCATTAGTAGACTCTCTCTCTCTCTTCTCTCTCTCTCTCTCTCTCTCTCTCTCTCTCTCTCTCTCTCTCTCTCTCTCTCTCTCTCTCTCTCTCTCTCTCTCCCTCTCAGTCATCATGGGTACTTGTGAGTACTGAATAGGTGTTCTTTTGGTGTGTTACTCTTGACGAATGCTTCTTGTAACAACTTTTTTGCATTTATTAACCTACTGAAGCATCTCTTGCGTAAACATTGTATCGAATGTTATCTTCATTGGTTGTCCCTTGCTGTTTTTCCTATATTCCTCTGTTTTTTCTTGACCTACATTTGTTAAATCCTTCTCATCAAATTATTTGTTAAATGTTCCCCCTTTCAGACATTCCTTTCCTCCTTGTGCCAATGTAAAAATCATCTCAGACATACATTTGATAAGCTTCCTGATACCCAGGAGAAATATGAAACATTCATGGAATGACAACAGCATACTAGACTTGTGGCTGAAATGAAGAGTTGTAGCATTCAATAGAAACTGCAAAATTTGCCAAGCAAGACACAGTGAGCGCTATGTGCCAGCCCTACCATTCTTGCAAAATCTAATCATATTTACTATTAGGTAGGTAACCCAACTTTCTCCTATCCCCTTCAGTTGTGTTGTGTCCTCCTCCTCCTCTTTAGTTTTATGTTAAACATATTTCTCAATCACACAGCTGTCTTGAATGCTTTTCTGCCCTCTTAAGTCTTTCTTTCATTGCACCATGTGTTTATCTTGAATGTATACAATGACTTTTTATGGCAATGTATGTTATTTTATTGTAGTTATATGTTTCAGAGTCCATAGACAGCTGCTCCTCTTTAGTTACCTCTGCTCTGCAGTTGTCTTCACTCCCAGAATCATCTCTTACTTCTTGCCCCTCCTGTTATGCATTTTTCTTTGAAAACTGGACTGACTACTTTCCTGTTCCAACATTTGCCTTCCCTGTGAGCCCCCTCCTTTTTGTATCCCCCTCTTTATTATAGCTTGAAGTTATGGTACATCACAATTTTATTTAGTTTATCCGCCATCTTTAGAGCTCTTTGGAATTTTTATAGTCCATAGGAATATTCTCTTAATTTCTATACTTTGTCCTCATGGTAGTATATATTATGCATAAGCTCTTTCACTGCGACTGAAAACTGGATGCAATTAGCCATTGAGTTTTCTGTCTTCCCACAGGCACCTTTTCTCTCCCTTGAAAAACCCTCAAAATTCTGTGCTTCTGAGCCCCTCATCACCTGTCTTGGTATTATAGATAAGCTTACTTTTATTTCCAGTTCATCAGTATGCAGTATCTTTATTTCTAGTCTCGAATATCAGTTGTGTGCATACATGTGAGAGTTTGTACATCTTGCAGGCTCGCATACTAGGTTTTCGTAATGGCGAGAGTCAGTTTGGGGAGTTTCCATGGGTGGCAGCTATCCTAAGTGTGGAGAATCTGATGGGCAAGACCATCCGTCGGTTTGTAGGTGGTGGCACGCTCATTCACCCTCGTGTCATCATCACTGCTGCCCACAAGGTCATCAGGTAAGTTCACTTGCCTCCTCTGCTCACACTTTGCTGCTCTACATGTACTATTTCTCACACTGCTGATTTTCTTTTTTGTTGATAACACCCATACATGCACAAATACATGGGTTAGGATAAAATTTTAGTACCCAGTTACATTTTCATGCTTGGCAAGGTAGTACAAGTACCAGAAACAAATGAACTACCTCATTTGTCTGCATCCACTTTTTAGGTGTTGTGTATAATATACTGAAATGAGATTATGCTTCCACAGCCAAGTTCCATTGGTGATTTCACATTAACCTTGATTGCTTCATATACCCTGATTCAGCCCAGTGACAGTCTAACCCCCCCCCCCCCCCCACACACACACACACACACACACACACACACACACACACACACACACACACACACACACACATCTCCGTGGTGTAGTGATTAGCCTCCCTAACCATCGTGCATGCACAGGCCACCTGGGATCAGACCGGCATGGGTTTCAATTTTGGTCGCAGCTACCAATCCACAATCCACTAAGCTTTTCATCCCCCCAGGCGCTTGTTGAAAGAAAGGTTACCTGGCATAGGCTAAGTGTGTGTGTGTGTGTGTGTTTGTGCATACATACATGCATAGAAGTAAAGACATGGTACACACATACAGGGTTAAGAAGACTGAGGCACCATGAGCATAAAACCTTTGTAAATTTTCAGTTACCTCGCTCACACACACACACACACACACACACACACACACACACACACACACACACACACACACACATGCTCTACATAGATCCAATTGATTATCTCATGCATGCCTCACCTTTAGTCCCCATTACCCCAAAGCTGCCTACAGTCCATCTTTCAATTTCCTTGATCTGCCCCTCTCCCTTCTTACCTCAGCTTCTGAATTTTAGATGCTTTTAGTCAGTCTTTCTTTGTTCATCCTGTCAGTATATCTGATCATTTTAAGCTACCTGTTCAGTCCATTCACTTAGTGTGCTTACTTCCACATCTCACTCTGACACATTCCTTTCACAACCAATCCTCCTTACACTTCATTATCTTTTCATTATGTTCTTGAGTATTTCATAACAAACACATTCACTTTGTTCCTATTTTGTATACAGTGTTCAAGACTCCTGCCCATACAACACTGTCAGAATCACTATACTTTCAGACTCATTTTTGCCCTTAATACACAAAGAAACTTTACCTTTCTCCATCCTGTGACTGACTTTGGCCACCATGGTTCCATCACTGCCACATCCACTTCATGGTATTTAAAGCACTCCACTCTTTCTAGACCCTTGCCATTCAAACTTATGATCAAACCATCCTCTTGTCTCCTTGCTGTTACCTTACTTTTGTTCACACATATCTGTTTTCTTCTTTCGCACATCATTCCAAGCTCTTGTACCATCTTTGGAAATTTACTTCTGAAGTTTACCACCAGAGCCATGTCATTTGGATACAGTAACTGATTCGCATCCCTTGTCCTTCAACCCTTAGCATATATACTATAAACTATTGTGCATTCCTCACCACCCTGCCCAAAACAGATTAAACAACCATGGAGACCACACATCCTTGATGCAAGCCCATGCTGTACTCTTCAGGTAAAGAATTGTCACTGTATTTGGTAATGTTCTGTTTACCCCTTTGAAAGTGTTATACCTTGCACAAGGCCTCTGTCATCATAAGCATATGCTTTCTCCAATTGCATGAATGCCATGTACAATTCACTTTGTTTTTCCAAGTAAAAGATTGAATTACAGAAAACAGAGGAATTCTTGACAAGCAAAATCTTCTTAAGCTGGACAGCTTTTCAGATTTTCAGAAAGATCATGCACAGTGAATCTCACAATTTTGAGAGCATCTATCAACATCTTAGAGAGATGGATGGGTAGATTACTATGGACCTATGGTAATTTTCCTTCACATAAGATAGATAAGGGAACTGCACTTCTAGTTTGATTTTGTAATACATTTAAGCTGTAATGCAGTCAGTTGCCATTTGTTTATTCTAAATTTTTCAAAATATGGTGTCTCCATGCAGATATAATTCAAATAACCTGATTGTAAGGCTGGGAGAATGGGATACACAGACAGAGGTTGAACCTAACCGACATCAGGACTTTGAGGTAGAGGAAATGGTCATCCACAAAAGGTTTTACCCTGCAACACTCTACTATGATGTAGCCCTTCTCTTCCTCAAGGTAAGTACACAGTACTTTTCTTCTTTAGAAAATACATGATTAAGCTTAAGTGCATAAGCAGGATTTATTCCATGAAAATTTAACGAGGTTTCGCAAATGGACCCAAGATTTTAAATGTACGTACATGCTTTAATGTATTTCATGTGTTTCACATTTGTAGATAAGATTACTTTTTCTTTGATTTTTCAGCTGTTGTCTTAAAAGGCATTTGGTCCACAGTCCAGTATTTAGGCAAATTTTTTATTAAAATTGTTATCTGTAATTGATGTAAAGATTAAAACAAAAAACAGAAGCTCACTCAACTCTTGGATGAATTAATGTAATTTTTTCAATACTTTGATACAAATTTAAAACCCTGGTCTATGTTAGTAATGTTGAGACATGAGGACATTCACCATGACATAGTTACTTGATATTTAGAAAGTAAATAGAGAGCTTTTTGTTGTTGTTTATTATGTAATAGGATGTAGCTATATATATCACATTACAGATCTGTCAATGTTTGTTCAAAAGTTTATAGAGTATGTCTCATTATACTGAAACATGTTAATCCTCTGTAATACTAATAACAGGAAGCTGTTTCCAGTTTTTGACTTGTATGTTAAGTATCTGCTTCTTTGAATTGTAAGGGGACTTGCAGTTCTCTGTCACTTTCATTGTACGTAACTACTTTTTGCTTGGCATACCTTGTTGTTTTAGGTTACAATTGTAATTTCATTGATCCATGAGAACTTTTGTTCTTCAGTTGTTAACCAGCAATTATAAAGATGGCTGTCTTTTTTTTTCCCCATGGAGTTGTGCTTCTGATTATTTGTGTTGAAGGGAGGTAAACATAGATTAGTTAACAATAAAAAAAATGTAAATTGTGCCAAACAAAACAAAGTGTTGCCAGTAAAGGTTGGAAGTTTGAGGGCCACCTAAGCCCCAGAAAGTGAAGGAGCGTAGGTTTTCTCTGTTGAATTTAAATGAAGCATAGATAAGAAATTTTAGCCTTAGGGTTATAAAGATACTTTGAAGTTTGTAGAGCCATAGAAAAATTACATTCTGAATATGTATGTAAATGTTAATTGAATGAATTACAGTATAGTAGACTTAGCCTTGCATTGCTTATTTTCCTGAGGACTAACAAGGAATATCTAAAATTTGTCTCCTTATTCAAAAGTTCTTCAACTCAAGCTAAGAAATCTTACATTTTACATCTTGTTATCCTCAACCATGCAGCCTTCCTAGATCATTCAGCAAGAGCATTATTTAATGAAACAATTTCTTTGTCCTCAACTGCATTGCAACTGATTTCAGGCAGTGGTATTTCCTCCCTTTCTATGTCGTCCTTACCTTGTACAAGCTTACATTATACAAGTGTCATGATATTACTATCATGTCTCATCCATTTACCTAGTGCCCGTCCCCTCCAGGAACTCCCATTGAGGGGGTGGCCACAGCAAGAGTCTTCCTTGCCCTTGTCCTTACATGCCTCCTTTGCATACACTATTTCATGCATTCTTTCCCTCATTTCTATCCCTCCCTTACTCTTCCACTGTCTCATAATTATTGTAAGTCTAATTCCTGTGATTGGGCAAGGCATGTACTGATTGTTTTTGTATCTAAGGCATAGATACACTAACCATATTTAAAAATAGAGCTGCATTTCCCTTCTGTACTTTACAAGAAAGTGTGTATACACTAAGTTTGGGTCATGGTGGATATAAGGATGTGGAATTGCTAGAGCCCTATTTAAAAGTCAGTTAAATATGGCCTATATTCCATGCAGGAGGAAGTTTCTGTTGCCCCACATATAAATCGCATCTGCATGGCCCAGGATGTTGCTACGGTGGACCCTACTGACTGTGTCATCAATGGCTGGGGAGTTGATGGTTTTGGTAAGTGGTGATGACTTGCCTTTTGTTTGTTGGCACCTCATGAATGGTACTATAATTGTTGGACTATCAGCCACTGCTTCCCTTGATGAATCAGTGGTGGTGATGTATGTGTTAACTGGTATGTTATCTCGCTCATCGGTTCATGTTTGCGGTTTCATTAGTTATTGGTGTGAAAATGGTGAGGATAGACATGATGAAGACTGGATAGGAAACAGCAGTGTGAAAGTATTCATGGTAGCTTGGAAAAGTGTTTGTGTACCAGACCTGAATAGAGGCAGTGACTGATCATTTGCGTATGGTTGAAAGAGTAATAATGATAGTCAGAATTAATGAAGGACAAGCTTTGTAAGAATTAATATTATTCCACGATATACTGATTTTCTTGGGAGGGACCATATAACCCTACTCCTGGCATTGGTTGATAAAACTTGCTTCCTCTTTGGAATCCCAGCAGATGTTTGCATCTACTAATTATCCTTAGATATCACTGGCAGCAAGAAAAAGAAACCACTAGAGAGTTTATAGCATATACATCATATGGGTGTAAAGCTAGGTATCAGCGCTCACCATTTAGTTGGTTTTAGAATGAGACAATTTCTGGGGTATGAATTTTTATATTCATAGTGCAAATAGTTAGCTTTTCATTCATTCATGTAAAAAGGCTTGTGTAGATGATATATAAATGCATGAAAATGTATATATGTGCTATATTTTATTTGTTATACTTTGTTGCTTTCTCCCACCTTAGCGAGGTAGCGCAAGGAAACAGATGAAAGAATGTCCCAACCCACCCACGTACACATGTATATACATAAACGCCCATGCACACACATATTCATACCTATACATTTCAATGTATACATACATATACATACACAGACATATACATATATACACATGTACATATTCATACGTGCTGCCCTCATCCATTCTCGCCACCATCCGGCCACACATGAAATGGCACCTCCCCCTGCATGCGTGCAAGGTAGCACTAGGAAAAGACAACAAAGGCCACATTCGTTCACACTCAGTCTCTAGCTGCCACATGTAATGCACCGAAACCACAGCTCCCTTTCCACATTCAGGCCCCACAAAACTTTCCATGGTTTATCCCAGACGCTTCACATGCCCTGGTTCAATCCATTGACAGCACGTTGACCCCGGTATACCACATCGTTACAATTCACTCTATTCCTTGCACACCTTTCTCTCTCCTGTATGTTATGCCCTCAATCGCTCAAAATCTTTTTCACTCCATCCTTCCACCTCCAATTTGGTCTCCCACTTCTCCTCACTCCCTCCACCTCTGACACGTATATCCTTTTTGTCAATCCTTCCTCACTCATTCTCTCCATGAGACCAAACCATTTCAATACACCATCTTCTGCTCTCTCAACCACACTCTCTTTATTACCACACATCTCTCTTTCCCTTTCATTACTTACTCAATCAAACCACCTCGCACCACATATTGTCCTCGGTCATCTCATTTCAAGCACATCCACCCTCCTCCACACAACCCTATCTATAGCCCATGCCTCTCAACCATATAACATTGTTGGAACCAATATTTCTTCAAACGTACTTATTTTTGCTCCCCGAGATAATGTTCTCGCCTTCCACACTTTCTTCAATGCTCTCAGAACATTTGCCCCCTCCCCCACCTTGTGACTTTGTACCGCTTCCATGGTTCCATCTGCTGCTCAGTCCACTCCCAGATATCTAAAGCACTCCACTTCCTCCAATTTTTCTCCATTCAAACTTACATCCCAATTAACTTGCTCTTATTTACTCTCAGCTTTCTCCTTTCACACACTTTTCCAATCTCAGTCACCAACTTCTACAGTTTCTCACAAGAATCTGCCACTAGAGCTGTATCATCGGCAAAAAACAACCGACTCACTTCCCAGGCCCTCTCATCCCCAACAGTTTGCATGCGCACCCCTCTCCAAGACTTGCATTTACTTCCCTAACCACCCTATCCGTAAACAAATTAAACAACCAAGGGGACATCACACACCCCTGCCACAAACCAACCTTCACTGGGAATCAATCACTATCCTCTCTTCCTACTCGTACACATGCCTTACATCATTGGTTAAAACGTTTCACTGCTTCTAGCAATTCCCACACCATATACTCGTAAGACCTTCGACAAAGCACCTCTATCATCCTTATCCAGATCCATAAATGCTACATACAAATCCATCTGTTTTTCTAAGTATTTCTCACATAAATTCTTCAAAGCAAACACCTGATTCACACAGCCCTACCTCGCACCTACATGAAAAAATAAGTGTGTACGTTTAGTGTGAAATTATGTCTTGAAAAGAAATTGATTATATAACTTGATTAGTTGTATGTAGGAGCCAATCAACCTGAAGAAGACCTGTAATTAAGGTATACATATGTAGATAAGCATCCATGCCAGTAGCTTAGACCCTATCCTGCCATTGAACTCCTTCCCACTCAGACAATGTGTGGGAAAGTATCCAACATCTTTTAGTATTTTCTCAACTAAGGTGTAATGAAAACATTATACTGTTTGTTTTCACATGGTTTCTTCCTTTATTGCCATCATGTAGAACACTGAATGGTAGTCTCCCTCAGTGTTAAGCTTGTCTTGTAAGTGCATGTGTGCTAGCATTTGTGGGGAATTACCTTTTTGTACTGTGCAAGGAGGTAGTTCTTCACTTGTAGGGCCTCATCTCTTCAGTCTTCTCTACTGCTGTGTAACTTTTTAAACCTCTATATGCTGTCCAAGTTCACATTCTTATAGCTGAGTTTCTTCCGTTCATCCACTATTATTATATTGTACTTTAAAATTGTTCTCTGTCTTCATCATGAAACTTGTTTAAAAACTGATAGGTTTAATTCTGGTCACCATTTACTCCTCTGTAACCTGGTGGGCAAATTTAAGGTTACTTGCCTTGTAATTCTGCTTTCCTAATTGTGCTATCATCTTTGTTGCCCTCCACTGCTTATATGCTAGTTCTTTGTGTTTCTGTGAGTTTATTGACCATGCTTGAGAAGCTTATTCCAGTTTAGGCATGATATTGGGTGTAAACAGCTTGCAGAATATTTCTTTATGCTTGTTCTTTCATACAATTTTGATATTTGCCAGCATGGTTTTCCCCTTTGCTGTTCTCCGAGGTGGTAGTTAGCTGACAGGTTAGGGGCTGTTTGGACTCAATGTCTCTTTCAAACGCATCAAGGCAAGCTAACTTTCCGCAGGAGGTCTTGTTTCGTTGTCACTCTTCTTTGTTACTTTACATATACTGGAGTTTAATTTCATCAGCCTTGTATCGGACAAACTTTAAGAGTTTGTCTAGGTCCCTTTGCAAGTAGATGCAGTTCTCCCCTTCCCTGTACGTCCCACTCGACCATGATATCATCCACAGTTCTGCTCAAGTAGGAGTCATCCTTTTGGTAAGTCATTTACATAGATCAATAAGAGCAGTGTTCTTAGAACACAACCCTGCGATACACCTCTGGTAACATCTGTTAGTAATTGCATGTTTGTGATGTATTGGGAAGTTTTACAAGCATGTTGCCCCCTCTTTTAAACTCTCTCCATCATACAAATTTTTAAACATCTGTATGCTGTCCACTTCCAGATTTTCATCACTTAGTTTATTCCATTCAACCATGACTGTAATCTTTATATCTTTTCCAACAAGTTTCTTGCTAGATTTAATGTTGTGTCCCCTGAATTTTTTTATTCGTGCACTTTCTCAGAGGTTCAGAATCGGGTCACTTCTTTCTCCTCTTTTATCGTTGATAGATTTAAGACCTCAACCTTTCCTTTTAATGCAGCTCTTTATTCAATACTATCTTTCATGACTTCTTCTAAACCTTCTCTTTCAGTATTTTTGCTTCACATTGCTATGAGCCTCACCCTTCTTTTAAGGGTGTATAATCAACCCATAGACCCATTAAGACAGAACTCTGAAATAATGGTTTCTGTTAGCAGATAGACTTGGGCTAGACATTCATTCCCTTACCATCTGGCTAACATCTCCAGACAGCTGACAGCCGCTTGATATATATACACTTCTCTTTCTTCCAGCACTGGTCAAATACCAAACACAGTGGTAAAAAAGCTTTTTTCTTTCTTTTAAACTATTCGCCATTTCCCGCGTTAGCGAGGTTGCGCTAAGAACAGAGGACTGGGCCTTTTTTGGAATATCCTCACCTGGCTCCCTCTGTTCCTTCTTTTGGAAAATTAAAAAAAAAAAAAGAGAGGGGAGGATTTCCAGCCTCCCGCTCCCTCCCCTTTTAGTCGCCTTCTACGACACGCAGGGAATACGTGGGAAGTATTCTTAATCCCCTATCCCCAGGGATAAAGCTATAAAAGTGTATTTACATCAGCAAAAATAAACATAATCTCTCTCTGAACATAAAGATACAAATTTCTCTTAATGCAGTGATCTCCCTCTACATATTTTACTTAGCAAATCTTGGGCAAATATACTGGCCTCAATTTATAACATGTTTTTGAAATCACCAAGATGTGTACAGATAATTTGCCCAACAGCATTGTACTACATACTACTCGAGAGCTGTTCTGAGGAAGAGAGCAAACAGAACATAAACATTTCAGTACTTTTTCTATTCTTGCATACAAATATTTCCTATTATTTTATCTCTTACATATTCCGTGGTCTTCCATAAATTTGTATAATAGTAAAAATGGCTACTATTGATTTATTCTTGATTTAATAATCAAAATTTCATGTTGTAACATACGACAATAAGATTTTTCAAAAGAATATAATGTACCATTGATAGAAAAACTGAACATATCATGGATAACTGAAACAATTATCGGGAATGAGGGGAGATAACTGTAACAATGTGCATTGACCAAGCTTGAGAAACATATTTGTTTTAGTCTAATTTAGGATGAGCAGCTTGCTAGATATTTCCTTTTCCAGATATTTTGATAGTTCTAATATTTGCCATTAGACAGTTTGCCTCCTTTATAATTATCATAATGTGTTTGTGTGTGTGTGTGCAATTGCAACTTTGTAAATTTCTAGATGCTCTCTACATGTCTCGATTCATTGTATTACATTCATCCACTGATGTACTGTACATGTACTAAACATCTTTTTCAGTAAGTTTCTTACTTAATTTCATGTTATGAACTGCATCTCTCAAGAACTGCTCATTATCTACTTCATCAACCAGTTTAAAAGCTTAAAGGTTGTGTATATTGTGTGTGTGTATGATTACATATTGAACAACTCTTAACATGTGTATGCACTCATGTTTTTACTGTTGACCTGTTTGTGCATGTAGGGAGGAAACTGTTTTTTCGGGCCTAATTATTTGTTTTCTGTATCTTGTGGGATTTTGAGTTTTCCAGAGACACTTTCATATACTTTCTTTTTGCTTAGCTTGTTTCATTAGTCTGATTAAATTTTCCCACAAGTCCACCACTCTGTTTCTGAAGAATCTTGATTAAGTTTTCCCCACAAGTCCACCACTCTGTTTCTGAAGAATGCTTCTCTTCCCTCTATGCACCTTTCTTGTCTGTCTTCCAGTTGTGCCATCTAGTTTTTGATTCTCTTATGACTTAAATGTCTATGTTAACATCATGATCTTTTAAAAACTTTGTATGTATGCATCAAGAAATACATTGTGTATGGCTGTATACCTATATATGTGTATGTATTTAAGTGAAGTTAGCATGTGTTTTATATTTTGTGTTACTTAGATTTTTATTTTAGTCATATACGTACTTGTAAGAATTAGCACAGAAATTTGGAGTCTGTGGCTGTGAACCCTTTTGTATCTTTATTTAGTTTGTTGTTAAATCATACACTACAGTACATTTGTCATATGTGGAAGTTCATGCATGCAATTGGCTAAAAGCTTCAAGAATTCTATCTGTTCTCCCCCACATGAAATCTTGTGTTGAGCAGAGGATGGCAAGTTCCAGAAGATTATGAAGAGTTTGACACTGCCACTGATAAAACAAGCTGAATGCCAAGCCAGTCTGCGAAAAACCAGACTTGGATCATATTTTCGCCTGCATGATTCCTTCATCTGTGCTGGAGGAGAGAAGGGCAAAGATGCCTGCAGAGTGAGTACACAGTGTTGACATTAACATATACCCATTTTATCTTTTTGAAATCAGTTTTGAACAAGAAAAAAGTTATTTCTTATCTAGAGCTCCAGTACAGGATGTTGTCCAGTTTTCATCTGTTACTTTTTTGCATTTCTATGAGTCATTAGGTTGAAGTAATGTTTGTATGGTAAAGTTAGATGCATTGAGATGTACAAGTATTCTTTCTCCCCTATCCCTATATATATGCACAAACACATACACACATGCATATATATTATACATGACCACCATTTCCCACATCAGCTAGGTAGCACCAGGAAACAGATGAAAAATGGCCCATCCACTCACATACACGTATATATACATAAATGCCCATACACCTTTCCATGATTTATCCCAGATGTTTCTCATGCCCTGGTTCAATCCATTGACAGCACGTTGACCCCAGTACACAACATCAGTCCAGTTCACTTTATCTGTGAGTGAGTTTCACCCTCCTGCATGTTCAGGCCCTGATCGCTCAAAATCTTTTTCACTTCATCCTTACATCTCCAGTTGGTCTCCCACTTCTTTTTCCCCCCATGACTGACATATATCATCTTCGTCAACTTTTCTTCACTCATTCTCTCCTTATGGCCAAAACTTTTCAACACTTTTTCTGCTTTCTCAACCACACTCTTTTTCTTACCACATCTCTCTTTTACCCTTTCATTACTTAATCAAACCACCTCACACCACATTGTCCTCAGGCATTTCATTTCTAACACATCCACCTTCCTCTGCACAACCCCATCTACAGCATATGCCTTGCAACCGTACAGCATTGATGGAACTACTATGCCTTCAAATATGCCCATTTTTGCTCTCCAAGATAACATTCTCTCTTTCCACACGTTTTCATCACTCCCAGAACCTTCGCTACCTCCCCCACCCCATTGCTTGCCTCCGCTTTCGTGGTTACATTTACTGCCAAGTTCACTCCCAGATATCTGAAACACTTCACCTCCTCCAATTTTCCTTATTTCAGACTTACATCCCGATTAACTTGTCCCTCAGCCCTGCTGCTGAACTTAATAACCTTGCTTTTATTCACTTTTTTTTTTTTTTCTTTTTTTTTTTTTTTTTTGTTAGCTGAGACAGCAGGGGCAGCTGAGGCCCTAATCAGGGCCATCCTATTAACACTGTATAGATTCATACTCTAGCCTGAGCCAGGTATCCATTTTATCTACCAGCCCTATGGAGTGGATGAACAGCTGGGTTGACTGTGGATCAACTCCCACAACCAGGATTTAAACCTATGCGCTTGACCTTGGGCAGCCCATGAATTTGTCAGGAACGGTAACCACTACACCACAGGAGTCTATAAATTTACTCTCAACTTTCTCCTTTCTCTCATGCTTCTAAACTCAGTCACCAACTTCTGTAGTTTCTCATTCAAATCGGCCACCAATGCTGTATCATCAGTGAACAACAACCATAACTCCCAATCTACAAACAGGCCCCACAGACCTTTCCATGGTTTACCCCTGCTGCTTCTCAACCCATGGTTCATTCCATTGGCAGCACATCAACCCCTATATACAACCTTTGGCGTGGCTGTGTCATCCGTTGACTAAAGGAAAAACATTGACTAAAGGAAAAACAGTCACTGATGTACTTTTCATTCCAAAGATCATCATCATTTACTGCTGATGGAAGTAGTACAACCTTGGAACTGCAGAGGTGCTGCTTACATATACATGCCCAAGTGTTGCCTGTTTCTTTTGAAACATATCACTTTATGATAGCACACTTGAATGCTGTCACTCATTTTTTTTGTACTTTTGTAAAGATTTTGCTCTTAACAGAGGATATAAAAACCTGTACCACTCACCCACAACATTATAACTATGAATTGTCATTAGATGGGAGAGCCATATTTTATGATTTCTGCTTTTATTACAGGGAGATGGTGGAGGACCTCTGGCTTGTGCCCGGATCGATAACCCAAAAAGGTATTCCTTGGTGGGAATGACTGCCTGGGGTATAGGCTGTGGTGATGATGGAGTACCAGGAGTATATGTAAACATTCCTTTTCTTTATCCCTGGATAAGAAGTCAGATAGACCGCCATTACCCAAATATAACAACCACAGGAATATCTGCCTCCAGTCCAAAAAACTTTGAACACTTAAGGGTAAGAATAACTAGAGAAATATTTAGCAAGCAATTGTTTGATTGATTAGATGGGTATAAATATTTTTTACCATTTGCACGGCTTGAACCTTTGTGG